>NC_039359.1:114407425-114728855 GCF_003573695.1 Papaver somniferum | reverse complement strand
TCTTTGGTTTCGGTTTTACAATGATATATTTTTCTACTAATGCTTAGCTTATGATTTTTGGGCAAAATTCAGATTACAATTTGGAGTAGAACTAGTAACAAAATATAGATATATGTGGTGCCAATGATGTTAGAAATTGTCCGTACCATCTGAGAATCTACTCTTTGACGAGACTTTTTACATGTTTCTGTGGCCACATGTTTATCTTGTATTAAATTAGAAAACAATTTCTGATATCTGCGTCTGTTTTCTAAATTTCTAGGCTAATGTATTGTGCTCATTTAACAATGGCGATTTCATGGGTGAATGTTGCCCCTATTTGTTGTCTGCTTTTACTCTTATATATCTGCTATTCATTTCTAGATTTGGGGCAAGGGATTTGGTTTTATTCTTATATATCTGCTATTCATTTCTATATTTGGGGAAGGGATTTGGTTTTATGAAAAAACCAAACACTTCAAAGAAACCAAGTATACCTTACCTTGAGTACCACCTTGAGAGTTTTCATGTTTAGAAAATCTCATAAGCTTATTTGAGTATGTGGTAAGGGAATGTTCTTGGGTCGTCATCTTTGGTTTTGAGAGGACAAGTTAGCAAACAAACTTTGATAAGTTAGCAGGATCAACATCACAAGCTATCCTTCGGTTGTACTTAAGAAGGGGTACCTCAACCAAGTGAATACAAGCGGGAGTAAAAAAATGACGTGCAATTCACCAAACTCTCCCAAAACAACAAAAAATCAAGCTCACGGCACATGAGCAAACCCAAAACAACAAAAATCAAGTTTAGAAAGGCTGAAATAAAGAGTCACCTTGTGTTTGATATTAAAGAGGAAATTATGGCGGGCTATAAGATGGAGCGCTTTGGTTATAGCTACATTTTTGCAATTGCAGTCTGCTTGTTAACATACCAGCCAATGGACACACCTGCGGTAAGATATGACTTTAGTTTGTTCTGCTTTTTTACAGATAAACATTTACCTGCCTTCGGACTTGCTTTCTAAATCAAAAGCCTTGGTTCGACCGACGTATGCTATTTTTGTCAAAATCTGGGAAAAAAAGCAGCCTTTGTGCGTCTTTATGTGTATGATCGTGAGTCATCCTAATTCAACAACCACTTGGACATTGCATGTAAAAGGGACGTTACATTCCAATGAAGCTAGACTCCATTTGTTGTCCTGTAGCTTGTAATTGTCTTATGCACTTTGGATTATCTCTCTCCTCCTGGGTGTTCTTTCCCTTCACCTAATAGTCAGTCCAAACGAAGAAAAAAAGAAAACATCCAAATTTCAAACTTACACTTCCAAGCAAATTCCACTTCATGTAACGCATTTTCCTATTAAGCTTTACTGACTTTGAATGCATGCATCCGTGAAAATTCTAAACAACCACCACTACAGCCAACAGCATAATTAACTCTTCATCAGACCATTAATGCCTTTTGTTCCACCCCTAATTAATCCATACCTTGTCCTCTTTTTCATGCCATTTTCTTTACACTACAAAATGAGTCTTCCTTTGTTACTATGTTAGTATGATCAGACCTTTCCCAACTCTCTCCATCTAGAAAATGAGTCTTCTGGTTTGGTCGGCACTGTTTTCTTCTATTCTTCTCTGTTTCTCTGTTATTGTTTCAGATACAACAACCAACTCTGTCAATCTCAGTGACCAGTTTGAAACCCAAACATACATAATCAGAGTCCAAAACAACTTAAAACCTTCAGTTTTCTCAGATGTTGAACATTGGTATAGTTCTACACTCAAAAGTCTCACTTCTGATCAACTAAAATTAGACCATGAGAAAACCCAAAACAAGAACAGCAAAAATGATTTTCTCCACGTCTACAAGACTGTTTTTCATGGGTTCTCAACAAAATTAAATCAACAACAAGCAGAAGAGATTAAGAATCGTCCTGGTGTTTTAGGTGTTTATATAGACCGAGTTCGGAAAATTCATACAACTCGATCACCTCACTTTCTTGGACTTACTGGTCCCAGCGCTCATAGTGCAAATGGCCTACTTAAGGGTTCAGATTATGGTTCGAATGTTGTAATCGGTATTCTTGATACGGGTATATGGCCTGAACGACGAAGTTTCCATGATCGTGGTCTTGGTCCTATACCTTCCCACTGGAAGGGTGAGTGCATGAAGGAAAAGAGTTTTCTAAAACGCTTTGTAACAAAAAACTAGTCGGGGCAAGGTAAGCTTTAAATATAGGGATTTTTAACGAACTACCACACTTACAAATCCCGATTCAAGAAAATGCCACCGTTTTTTTCAGAATTTATTTAATGCCACGACCGTTATCAATTCCGTCAAGGCCCACGTAATTGGTCAGCCCTTATTGACTTAATTAATTTTGCCCTAAATCAGAAGAGTTTTTGATGAGTAAATTACACAAATATCCTCTAAATTTCTACTACTGCGCACGTTTTTCCTCTTCCGTTTCCATCGAAGTGGCACAAACACAGACTAACTCATAACTTTCTTCTTCCTCTTCTCTTTCTCCGATCGAATAGAAAGAATTAAGTTGTACCAGAAATAGTGATGATGGTGGGTTGTTTAATGCAGTTAAAATTGGTGATTTAGAATGTATTGAGAGTCTTTTAAGAAGAAACCCAAGTTTGATACATCAACTTACTGTTTGTGATAAGCTTTCTTCTCTTCATATTGCTGCCGTTAATGGTCAGATCCAGGTAAAAGACACTAGTTGCAGTTTAACTTTTTGTGAAGTTGTCTGTGAGAGGATTTTTTTTTCCTGATTTTTTGTTAATGGGGTTTTTTTACAGATTGTTTCCATGATGTTGGGGAAATCAGTTAATGTTGATTTTGTTTCCAGATATACTGACTCGAAATAAACAAGTAAGGATCTCTGTTTTGGTGATGATGTGAGCAGTTCTGTTTTGGCCCTTTCGGGGTTTGTTTTGATTGGTGTAGACTCCATTAGAAACGGGGACTTATTGTTGATTGTGTATGATATTTGGTCAGATACTGCTGTTTGATTCGCTAAGTGGAAGAACTTGTTTACATTACGCTGCTTATTATGGTCATTCTGACTGCTTACAAGCCATTCTTTCGGCAGCACAGTCGACCCCAGTTGCAGATTCTTGGTATGCATTACTTTTGATTTTTAACCACTTTTAGAAATGCATTTGATTTTAGGAAAAATATTTCACTGATTTAGCTGATTTGGGGTTAAAATGAAAACAGGGGATTTGCAAGATTCGTAAATGTTAGAGATGGTAAAGGAGCAACTCCACTACATTTAACGGCTCGTCAAAAACGACCTGAATGTGTTTCGCATTTTATTGGACAGTGAATTCCATACTTAGTTGCAGTCAAGTATAAACATGGAGCATGTGCTGCATTGCTAAACCCTTCAGCAGCAGAGCCTCTTGTTTGGTCTTCCCCACTGAAATTCATAAGTGAGCTTAATAGACCCGAGTCAGACAATTTAAGGGTTGAACAGTCTTTTACCAAGACATAATTATTTTCACTTAGACACTAACGGTTGTTAGCTGTTTTTCTAAAAAACGGGATGGAAAAAGTCAAGAGTATGGCATTTAATAAACTCTGAAAAAAACGGTGTCATTTTCAGAAACTGCATATTGGAAGTGTGGCACTTTATTAAAATCCCCTTAAATATACACGGGTGATTTTGTCCAAATTGAGTTCGCCTGTACTGAATTGCATATTCATTATTCATTAATAGCTAATCGTGCCTGATTGTTTTGATTTTGATCATCTAAGTTCATGTGCTGTGCAAATTTTTAGGTACTTCCCTAATGGGTACACAGCCACAGCTGGAATAATTAATGAAACGACAGAATTTAGGTCTCCGAGAGATTCCGATGGACATGGTACTCATACAGCGTCTACAGCGGCTGGACGTCACATACATCATGCATCCTTGTTAGGTTTATCTAGTGGAGTTGTTGCTGGAATTGCACCAAAGGCACGAATTGCAGCCTACAAGATATGTTGGGAAAGAGGTTGTTTCGACTCTGACATACTTGCTGCCATTGACAAAGCCGTTGAAGATGGTGTAGACATCATTTCTCTCTCTGTTGGCTCTGGTGCTGTACCTTACTATCAAGACCCAATTGCCATGGGATCTTTTGGTGCAATGGAAAAGGGTATATTTGTTTCGGCTTCAGCCGGAAACGAAGGTCCGGGAATAATGACAGTAGCCAATATAGCTCCTTGGATAACAACAGTAGGTGCCGGAACTATCGATAGAAGCTTTCCAGCTGATCTTATCTTAGAAGATGGGCGCGTTATCAAAGGAGCTTCTCTTTATAGCGGTCCACCGTTACCTGAGAATACGTTTTTCCCTCTTGTTTATGCCGGCAATTTATCAGCAAATGTGCATAACGGTACCAATACATCCTCGAAAAGCAGTGGGTTTACTTCTGCTATTTGCATGCCGAACTCGTTAGCACAAGAGCTTGTCCGTGTGAAAATTGTTCTCTGTGATCGCGGCGGGGTTCCACGAGTTTCAAAAGGAGTGGTCGTGAAAGATGCTGGCGGGGCGGGGATGATCGTTGCTAATGTGTCGCCTGAAGGATTAGGCTTAGTTGCTGATGCACATGTGCTCCCTGGGTTGGCTGTTACCGAAACTGATGGATATACAATTCATGGTTATATTGCCACTTCAAAGAATCCCCGTGCCAAGTTTGTTTTCCATGGGACTCAGTTGGGCACGAAACCAGCTCCAGTTGTTGCGGGATTTTCATCAAGAGGGCCAAATCTGGAATCGATTTACATCATCAAACCTGATATAATAGCCCCAGGTGTCGATATCTTAGCTGCTTGGCCGGATAACGTGAGTCCTATAGGTTTAGCATCTGATCTCAGACGTACGGAGTTTAACATACAATCTGGTACTTCTATGTCGTGCCCACACGTGTCGGGCCTTTGTGCTCTTCTGAAAGGGGCTCACCCTGATTGGTCACCGGCAAGGATTGGATCATCTTTGATGGCAACGGCTTACATACACGACAGCACAGGGAGAGTTCTTCTAGATGAAGTCAACTACAACACATCAAAGGCTTGGGATATGGGTTCTGGGCACGTAAATCCGGAGAAAGCCCTTGATCCTGGCCTTGTTTACGATGTAATGGTTGATGATTATTTAGATTTCTTATGTGCATCTAATTACACCGCTCGCAACATAAGATCCATAGCTCGTAGACCGGTTGATTGTACCAAGAAAGGATTACAACCTTGGGATTTGAATTATCCGTCAATTTCTGTTGTGGTGGACCGATCCAAACCGTCAAAAATTGAGATTGAAGTAAAAAGAACTGTGACGCATGTTAATGATGGAGCATCAAGTTATACAGTGAAGATAGAGAATCCACCAGGAGTAATCGTGATGGTTGATCCTCCTAAGCTTGAGTTCATTCATAGGGAAGAGAAAAAAAGCTTTGCGGTAAAGATTGTGACGGAGAAATTTGCAATGACACCAGGAAATACTAAGAGTGAATTTGGTAGGTTGACGTGGTCAGATGGTGAACACATGGTTAGCATGCCGATCGCAGTGACATGGCAGGAATCTTACTGAGATGTAAGAGTTTCATGTTCTAATTAGTAATTATCAAGTGTTCATGAGAATGAATATATTCAAGTGACAAATGTATAAGAATTTTCGTTCAAAAACTATCTGGTGTTGAATGGTTATTTCTATCTATATAATGAGAGAACAACTGAATATAATTCTACCTTCGTTCTGCATAAGAGACACTATGCAACTGTTAGGTTAAACTGAAAAGAATAATAATATTTCTTTTGCAAAGATGAAAGGAATATTATCCTTTTTGTGATTTAAATTTTACTTGATGAATATTTGGAGAGATTGTACCCTGCAATAACAAGTCTGGTATGGATTTGGCTGGGTTGGATGTGAAAGAAGAACCAGAAATGTCACAGAGGACAGCGCAAAGAGAGGGTTTTTCAGAAATTCAAATTATGAAGTGGGAAATACGAACAATGCTATAATTCGTTATGACTCAAGAAATAATAGCCAATCTGGGCATGTAACTACCAGATTAAGTGGGATGTACCAAAATTAAGATAAGACAAAACAGGTTTCTATATAGGACAAAACAAGTTTTATCTTGGCTTGGTACACCCCAACTAATCCTGGCACTCCCATTAACAACCTTGGTAACTACTATCACATATCTTTTGTTTCAATAATATCTAGTTCTCTCTTTTGCAAAAAAAAATAATTAAATAAATAAATAACAAGTTTGGTATACCACTATTAAATTCTACACTCTATAAAATTGAAGGGTGGTTTGACTATTATATCCATAAGAATAATTTTTATTTTTATTCTTAGATCCGGAAGTGTAATAATCTTATAAGGCAAAAAGTAAAAAGTAAGAATAATTTTACCTTTGACTAAAGATCAAAAAATTACCAAGCACAAAATAAACATAAAGGACAAGGGGAAATATCGTTTGGTCCTTTTTTAGGTGGTCCCATGTCTGTTTGGTCCTTTTAGAAATCACCTTTTCCATTTGATCCATATTTATTTAAAAATATTAAATGGACCAAAGTACCCTCCCATGTTAATTCCTACTTACTTTTTGTAGAAGTTCATTCTGTGTGATGAATTTCCGAGTTCATTCTTTCAAATGAACACCTAATAAAAACCTAAAAAATTCTGATTACTTATTTTTTTGTAGCATTTCATTCTGTCTGGTGAACTCCGGAGTTCATTCCTTCAAATGAACACCTAATAAATCACATATGAAAAAAATAGAGTTCATTCTGTAAAATGAACACAACACAAAACTTCATTATTCATGATAATAAAACAGAGTTCATTCTTTCAAATGAACACCTGATAAAACCTATATGGAAACAGAGTTCATTCTTTCAAATGAACACCTGATAGAACCTATAAGAAAACAGAGTTCATTCGACAAAATGAACACCTATCAAAAACTAACTAATTCAAACATAGAATTGAGTTCATTCTGTAGATGAACACCTAACAACTCAAGATCTAAAAACATAGTTCATTCTTTAAATGAACCCACAAAAAAATCCATAAAAAGCAGAGTTCATTCTTTAAATGAACCCACAAAAAAATCCATAAACACCTAACTTCATATTCGTCGTCTTCATCTTTCTTCAACACCAGCAGAAAAACATCAAATTCAAGATCTTCAACACGAGCATCAAACATCAAAAAATCAGTATCGTCATCAAATTCAAGATCTTCAACATAAAAAATCAAGATCTTCACAATGAACACGAGCAACAAACATCAAAAAACCGGTTCATCCTTCATAATGAACCTGATTTCATATCTGATTACATCTTCAATTCTTTATCTCAATCTTCATCAGCAGTAAACATCGATATCGTTTCATCATCTTCAACAACATCGTCGTCTTCAACAGCAGCAACATCATCGTCTTCATCATCTTCTTTATCAAGACAGCAGCATAAAAAACCCTAAAAACAGAGTTCATCTCCATCTTCAACACGAGCAGCAGCAGCAACAACATGAGTTCGTCGTCGTCTTCATCAAACAGATTGGGTTCATCATCTTCTTCATCATCTTCAACGAACAACAATAGCAGTTCATTTGTTCTTCGTCGACTTCATCTTCAAAACAGCAGCGGCAGAAAAAAAAAACCCTAAAAATCGTAGATGAACTCATCTTCGCGAACAACAACAACAACAGATGAACTTATCTTTATCTTCAAATCTCTGTTTGTCGTCTTCATCAGCAGAGAAAAAAAAAACCCTAGAAATCGTAGCAGCGGAAGAAAAAGAGAATAAACCGAGAGGAGAGAGAATGTAGATCTGAGAAATGATTTCTCTCTCTTACCAATTGACTATATATATGGTCCTAATCTAAAAGGGTATTTATGCCACCCCACAATGAAAATTACATCATCCATGACGTCACCCTAGGACCAAACCATTATTTCTAAGACCAAATTATAATTTATATTTTCAAAAAGGACCAAACAGACAGTTGACCGAGTCAACTGAACCAAACTCATCCTAATATTTCTAGGACCTATTGATATTTCCTACAAAGGACAAACAAGTTCAACCGAATCAAAATACAAACATACCATGTTACTAAGAAAAGTCCAAAGAGATTGAGAAAAGATCTATGCAAGTCTATGCGAAGTTGTGAACACATGAATGTTTTCATGAAAGTCAACCTACTTAAGCCGAACTTACTATTTCCTTTCCCATAACCTCCACATAAATCAAATTATATGAATACCTGGATTAACACCAAGGCTTACTAGCCACCACCATTAACACCAAGGCTTCCATCTCCACAAAGGGATATATGTTCTTAGACGCCGTTATAGGGAGGTCTTACATTTCGACATATTAAATTATCTTATATTGTTATTTTCTTCCTTTTCATTCTCATTAATCTTGAAAAATTTCTTAATTTAACAGCGTGTTCGTTTCAAGGAATTGAATTCCTTGGAACCCATTTCCTAGGGAATGCGCCCAATTCCTGAACCGGACGGGGTAAATGAACTCTATGAAATTAAGAATTTTAATTCTAAGGAATCATATTCTCTCCAAAATAATATATTGTCATTGCATTGTCCCAATAGTGCAATGGAATTGGATTCTAGGGTAAAAAGAAAGATAATTAAATTACCTCAACCGAACATGAATTTTTAGAATTTGAATCAATTTCTTGGAATCCAATTCCAGGAATTAGATTTCTTAGCTTTCCAATTCTCCTAACCGAACAAGGTGTAAATTCTTTAACTTCTGCTATAATTTTGGTAACATATTTATATGTAGGTTCTTTGTTAAGTTTTATCCACACATTAAATCATGTAATAAGATATGATGTTTTCCGTGCGACCATTAAATCAATGGCCCCAGCCAAAATCCCTTCAATCCATGACTTTATCTTCTTCCCTATTTATCTTATGTTAAATAAATATTCTCTTAAATATACCGATTATCATTGAAAAGACCAGAGCTTATTGTTGGTGTCAATATCCATTTTATAATTCCATTGTTTATTGCAAACTAATAAACCACAATATTTTCGATATCAACCTATGCAGACATACCTAGTATAACCTTGCCGAAATAATAACGACCAAAAGATTATTTCGACAAGGTATACTTGGTAATACCCAGAGCTCGAAACGAATTATCTACGGGATCATCACCAAGTTGATTAACGTACAAGTATGATTAGATAATTATAATGCGTAAAGTAAAGTAATCACACAATACACCAAGATTTTACTAATGATAAAAAACTTCATCGCAGAAAAATTCCGGTACCTAGTCCAGTTTTGAATACTCCCATAATTAAGCCGCTATACAAATTGACTATGCAAGTTCGTACATTGATACCAAGTAAACATTCATTTCCTACTCAGTTCCTTCAGTATCCATGTTCCTACAACCAATCTGGTCTATGCACATGGATACCAAGACAAATTCCACTATATTGAGTTGCTTCACAACCATATTATCAACTTCTTTGGATATATAATATCCCGAAACAACAAAGAATTAAATTTGTTCTAGTAACCAACTCACTTGTCTCTCACCCAAATCCATCTTTAGATTAGTATTAAAGAAGAGTAAAGGATATTCTGTTATTATCAATAAAATCCTTTGGTTAAATATCAAACCAAGACAATGCTTATCGAAATAATCAATCTCAATAAATAAGTTCTATCCAAGCAACTTGATGCAACTAGACAACTGGTTCGATATTTCTGCAAGTGTTATAATTTTAAAGATAAACAACTTATGGATCCTAGGGAATCAAGTGTTAAAATTTTCTACAAGAACTAACACAAATATCAAAGCCAAAATAAAAGTCTTTAAGTCTCTGATCTTCAATTTCAATCTTTTAAAGTAACCATTGTAAACAGCTTGATTCAACTATCGATCAATATACATTAGAACGAAATATGTTAACGTTGATTGATAAACAGTTCTATCAATAGTTCTAGAATCACTTAGATATGTTCTAGTCAATCCCCAGACAAACTTGATAGGCCTTATATCATAAGACAAGGATCATAGAATAAACAAGTTTGATATATCAATTATAACCACACTGTTAGTTCGTAATCAAATAAATAATCAACGAAAACTAAAATAACAATACGATTTAGTTTCCTGTCAACTGTACAACTAAAGTCTTCTTGATCCCAACTTATTATAAGAATACAAGACTGCACTACTTATAGTGTTATAAGAAATACTTTTTGGACACAAGATCTACCAAAATCCTTAAGATATGTGACATATATTTATTTATGAAATTAATAATTACCAATTGTATCCCAACCAATAAACCAATTTCTCTCATAGATACAACTAAGATTATATAGCACACACACATGTACTTTACTAATATAGCAACAAGAGATATACAAATCTCTGGGAGGTGGTAAGTATATAATTCAATATCACAATAGGTATTGAAAAATTGGTTTTCAGGATCTAGCCTTGAGTACCAAAAGAATACTTGAACATAATAAATTAGAGTTTAACACATTTTCAAATCGTTATGTCGACACTTATGAGTATCACTAGTCTAAATCATGTACATCTTTATATTTGCAGAAACCCGAAGATACAGACATATCGAAAATGTAAAAACAAATCAGTCATAGTCAGTATCGGTCATTTCCAGGGATCAGCCCCGAGATTGATCTTAAACATAAAATTAGTACTGAATCCAATTTTGACTACGAAACAAGTTTCACAAGTCTACTTCCTTCAACTATGATTATGATATTTCTTTCAAACATAAATACAAGTGTTGGATTCACCCATAAGTTGAACATACTAAATAATAACATTTTTCCAATGAGTGCAATGTCTAGAACACGAAGTCTGTATATAAACTATACTTCGTATATTTAAGTTGTAGAAACAACTATTGAATCTTATTTCTAAATAATACTTTAATCATAGTATAATGACCAAGTCACCAATACGAAATTCATTGTAACAATCTTAACTTTGCATGTTGTGTTTTTAATGAATATAAAATTGAAAGAACAAAAGATGTAAATAGAGCAAGTCAAGTCTGTATTTACGAACATCGAACTGAAGGACGTTGTCTTTGATACATCTTTAGGTCTTCATGAGTAACTAGACCAATTCTCAACGTTTCTATGTTCATAGTCTAACCTAACGAAGTTGACTTTAGTAATCGATTCAAACAATTCAGGGTTTTGGAAATAATCTTGATAACCAAACTTGGTGTACCCACGCTTGTTAAGCTAAACTGAGCAATTAATGTTCTAAGAAATTTAATCTCGTTAAATGACCAATATATACTTCTCGATCCATATACTCTATCATTTCATTTCTTACTATGCTATTGCCGAACAAGTTTCCATTTCTTTGTTGTTGTTGTTTTCTTTTTTCTAATAATAAAACCATATCAAGAGGCAGATAAAATCAAGACCAAAAGGAACCATTAATGAAAACAAACACATCAGTTGAGTCAAACTAAAGAAATAAGAACTAAAGTCTAATTTCAGTTAAGAACGAAAAAAGAAATTGATCTAATGGAGGAGACGCGGTCGTTGTAAGGAAGGGATAAAGATTTTGGTATTCATCGGATTAAATGCTTTTCCAAGAGGTAAACAATGTAAAAAAACATTCTAACATCTTTGATAAGATTAAGTAACCTCCAGTCTATAGCATTTTCTTCATTGTTAATTGCATTTACTACCACTTTTGCGTCAAGCGCAAAATATACATTCTCCATCTTCAATTATTTAGCCACTTAACAGCCTTCCACAATCTCATACACTCAGCTTACTCCGTACTTCTACCATATGTTAGGTGGATGCATCTGGCTTCCTGTTGCATACCTGTAAATTAAAAAGACTCAACTTACGTATGACTAGACCTATGCCACCCAACTTATTGGAAAATTGAAAAGACTAATCAGAGTTAATAGTATAACGATCTAAAGGAGGAGGTATCTATTGGAGGTTATGCCGAATCATATATTTAGATCTATTAATAACGGGAGAATTTCTGGTTGCATGCTCTTCAATGATTACTATGCATCTCCGGATAATCTTCTCTAGAGTTGGGTTTTTATTCTGGGAAACTTTGTCACACCTCTCAGACCAAATAGTCAAAGCTATGATAGATATCTTAACCACTTCAAACTCTGTTATTTTTCAATTATACATACTTTCAAACCAGCTACAAATCCATGTTGACAAACTATCTTCTTAGCTGACCATACTGAAAAAGAGAAGCAGAATAACATGAAATGGAGATTCAACTTGTTGATCACAGAAAGGGAAATAGTTGTCGTCTCCAGTAATGGCAGGTTTTAGAACATATTTAGTTGGAAGAAAGTTCGAAATATCTTTCCACAGGAATTGGCGTATTCTTGGTAACGTGAGAAGTTTGCAGAGGGTCTTATTTATCTTTTACAATGTTGAGACAACATACTGAGAGAGATGAGATTCTTCATACATCTTACGGTAGTAATACTTGACCGAGAAGTTACCCATTTTTTCAAGAAGTCAGATAATCCTATCTTCATGATCTTTGTGAATTGTTATATGAAGAATGATATTAATAGTATCTGGTTCGAACAGATCTTTTAGGAGATTTATATTCCAAGTAGCATTAATTGAATCAAATAATTGACTGACATGAGTATAATTATTATGTATTGAGTACCCTGTTTTGGAAGTGCTGGAGATTGTATTTATGGAATCCATCGATGCTTCCAAATGAGAAAATACAAGCCATCACCCAAAATCCAACAACTAAATCTCTACACAAATCGAAGTTCTGAGCTAATACTGTTCCATGAACAAGTCGTATTTTTTTTTAAGATTAAATAAATCACCATCTGGATAATGCTTAGCCTGAAGAGATTTTTCCACTATTGAAGTTTTATCTATACATTGCTTTCATGTAGACTTAGCCAGTAATGTTCTTTTAAAGATGTGCAAATATTGAAAACCTAGTCCACCTTCTTCCTTAGGATTACAAGCTTTTCTCCAAGTTACAATACATTTACCCTTATTTGATTTTTTCATTTCTCTAGAATTCTTGTTGAACAAAATTCATTTTTCTGATGGTGGCATCTAGTAATTTGAAGCTTGTCATGTGATGAATTGGTATTACGTTAGTAACATTTCTGATCATAACTGATCTTGCAGCCTCGGACATATTATTAGCATTTTATTTCGAACATCCTTTATCCATCTTGTCAACAAGCACATAGAAAGGTATATTCTTATTTCTGCCAATAAAGAGTGGAAGTCCCAAATACTTTTCCTCTTTGATATCAAGTTGCCTGACCTAGAGAATACCACTCAAGACTTGACAGTCAGCTGGCACCATATTTGAGCTAAAGTAGACTGCAAATTTTCTGAAATTAATTAATTGGCTAGAGCAAGAAATAAATTGATCGATAACTTGAAGCATCTTATTGGTTCGAGAAAAATTTTCCTTACAAAATAAGAGACAATCTTCTGCAAATAAAAGATGATTGATTTATGGGTGCAGATCTTGAAATCTTCTTCTTTTAAAGTTATCTTGTTGCTTCACATCGTGCTAGATATCTAGAGAAGGATTCCATGGATAAAATAAATAAATATGGTGACATAGAGTCACCTTACGAATACCTTTAGTAGGATGAAACACTTTGGCAGGTGAATCATTAAGTAAGGTTTCAATTTCAGTTGTGCTGATGCACTAACAAATCAACTGAAAAAAATTTGACCCAAAACCAAATTTCTCTGAAATATCAATCAATAAAGACCATTCTAGGCGATCAAATGCTTTGGACATGTCCATTTTGACAGCAAGATGACCACCTTTTCCTTCAGTTTTCTTCATTGCTTGGACAATTTCTTGAAGTAAACAAACATTTTCAGATATCATTCTCACTGGTACATATGCAACTTGCATTGGTGAAATCATATTAATAATGTGTTTTTTCAATCTTAGAGCAATAATTTTGGAGATGATCTTGTAAACTGTATTGCACATGGCAATTGGTCTAAAATCTTCAGGTTTATGAGGAGTTTGATTCTTAGAGATCAAAGATACTCTAGTCTTATTGAGCCGCTTTAGAGGAAAACTAGTATGAAATCAAGACTTAATCATTTTACATATATCTTTCTTGACTATCTGCCATTGGGTCTGATAAAATCCTGGTGGAAAACCGTCAGGAGCTGGAGAGGTCCATGGATTCATAGTCATGAGAGCATTGAATATTTCTTGATCAGAAAGAATTTTTATTAGCTCTTGATTATCTTCTTCAGATATACATGAAGGAATATGTTGCACGAAGTAATAGTTATTTGCTGGAGAATATGTGGATATGATCTTTTGAAAATGATTATTGAGAAGCTGTTCTTGAGATTTTCTATCTCTGCACCAACTTCCATCTGGAGATAGTAATGAATCAATTCTGTTATGGGCTCTTCTTTTATTGGCTCTAATATGGAAGTACTTAGAATTATTTTCCATTTTATTATAAAATGGTTCCATTGAATTTTGTCTGTTTGAAGAAGCAACAATATCATTAAGAGAATTGATGTCTTTCTCCAGAGATAGAACTGCAATTGTATTGCTTCCATCTATATCAGAAGCTTGAAGTATATAAATTTACCCTTGTAGTTCTTTGATTTTATTCCGGATATTCCCCAAAGTACTTTTACTCCACTAGATAACACATATCTAGTGTTAGAAAGCTTGTTAGACAACACGTAATCATTAGAACCAGCATTAATAGACCAAGCATTTTTAATTTCCTCGTGACATTTATCATTTTGTAACCAATGTTCAAAGAATTTCTAATTTTATCTGGCGCTGAATTATTTTTGACCATTTGAAACAATATGGGAGTATGATCTAAGCCATTTTGAGAGAGAAGAGTAAGAATTACATCTGGATAAACTAGATATCAGTCACTGTTAACTAGAGCTCTATCTAGTCTAGACTTATATTTACTAGTTCCATGCTTATTGCTAGTCCAGGTAAAAGGACTACCACTAAAGCCCATATCCGATAAATCAGACTCTCTAATGAGAGAAAGAAATTCAGCTGAGGTGATATAGGATGTGTCTAAGTTTTTCTCATATGAATAAATGGTGATGTTTAAGTCACCAGTTAGAACCCGAGGGATTTTAAATGATTTGCTTAAATCATTAATGAAAGACCTTCTGGTTAGTCAGCTCTATAGGAAGTACCATAAACACAAGAAAGAAACCATTCCCCTTTACTAGGGTCATTAGTGGACTGTTATCAGCAATATATAAAGAGAAACTATCTTTTCATAAAAGGATGAGCTCATGATACGTATTGATCTCTGTACCTGGGGTACTATTATTATAAAGGCGAAATTCAGAGTAATAATAGACGAAAACTAGAAAATAGAACACATTAGAAACCAGATTCGAAGAAAATATATTCTCTAGATTATGAACAAGAAAACTATTACAATTCTCTCTTTGTTAAGCTCACAATCTCTCTAAACAGTGGATCAACCTTAAACTGTTTGCTAAGCTTACTTTTGCAATAATCAATTGCCTCACAAACTTCTCTCTAGGTGTGCGTGTTAAACCTCCTTTTCTAGGGGTAAAACCACACTCTCTAGATTTAGGTGTGTATGTATCACAAACTACACTCTAGATGTCTTAGCTATGAGCTGAACATCTCTATTTATATCTTTAACGGTTTCCCAAACCTTCTAGGAATCTATTTCCTTATCTAGGAATAGTTCATTTTCTAGGTATATTACCTTGTCTAGGAAGTATTTCCTTATCTAGGTAAACTTCCTTACTTTGGTTTGGTTTCCCAAACCTCTTAGAAAATTATTTTCCTTTTATAGGAATACTACCTTAAATCAGTAATCCCTCCTAAATTATAATTTTATCCCCAACACGTCTTGAGGATCACTAGTTCCCGGAGAGAGAAATATACACATGTATCATCTCACCATCTGCACCTACAGAAGTTACGTATCTTTTATTTGGCATACAAAAGAAATTAGTGAGCCTCAATATTCTATCATCATTTATTTTGGTTTCTGAAAGATAAATGATGTCAGGAGCATATATATTGTGAAGATGATGAATATGATCTATACTATCCTTTCCTAGAAAGCCTTGACAGTTCCAACTTAAGACTTTCACTTTGTATAAGCAGAACGAGCATTAAAAAAGCACTGAGATGAAGAGAAAAGAGTGCAGAACTTAAAACAAGAACTTAAGTAATTAATGAAAAATAATGAACAAGTAAAGAATGAGTTTTTGAGTAAATGAATATAGTTACCAAATCAGCAGTATCCTCATTCATCTCATAAAAGTACTCCCTTTTGTTTCCTTCTCCTTCATCAATCAAGTCATGCTCCATGCCATCAAACTCAGTCATTGGATGTTTTCCAGTATTTTGGTCAGATACTTTTGTGAATATCAGATTTTGAAGAACAAGTTAAGGAAGTCTCCCAGTGGTTTCAATAGGCTCAGACTCATTATTTCTAGACCTCTAGGATTTCCTAATCTCATCTTGATCTTCAGTTTCTTCCTCCATTTGTCTTCTGCTAGCTTCACAAATCTTTTGTAGCATCAAATACAAGTCATCAGTTATTTCAACTCCATATGCTTTAGCCAGTTCATGAAAATAATTAATATACTTTATATTTTTGCACCTTCTTATTTCTAAATCACCAGCAGTGTTAGGACATTCATCATCATCATGATCTACTATGTAGCATTCTGGAAAAATTTTGTGCGGTTGTCTTTCCCAATGGTATCTTACCCAAGTAACTCCTCCAGCAGATGTGTTCCTCTAACCCCCTCTGTGAAGTGGTTTTTTCAAATTTATTTTAATTCTAGCAGTAATCATAGATCCAAAACTTGGTATATAATTCTCCGGATCAGTCCATACCTTTGGTCCTAGCTCCTTTAATGCTTCATCCACCACCTGCTGAGAATGATGTTCCAGGAGAAGATTTTTAAGTTGAACCTTCCACTCTTGATGAGTAAAAGTTTGATCTTCAACTGCAATAGAAGCATCATATTTTTTGAGATTTAGATGACAATTCTTAACATTCCACGGTTCCTTTTTGAGAACAGCTTCAACAATTTCCTTGGAATTAAACTTGAAGAAAAAAATATTCTTATGCAGAGCTCTAACCTCCCTAGTTCTATATTGATTTCAAAGAACGTTTATTTATTTTCTTATAACATCAGTTTCCATTTGATCTTTTAAGAAGAGTTTTCCAATCAAAGTATTACTTCATTCATCAATAACAACAACAATGGCTCTTGTAGATCATACAATCCGTCTCATCTGCCTGGCACAAATAGCACGTATACTTGCATTTTGTAACTGGTTGGTAATAGCTAGAACTTGGTGATTCAACAAGGAAGCCATAACTTTAGAGTTTGCAAATGTTTGAACGACTAGGGTTGAAGAAGATGTGAAAGACTCAAAGATAGGTTTTCTTTTTTAAAGGGTATTAAAATAACCATTATTAGTTTCATGAGAATAACTAAGAATAACAAACTTAGGAAACAAAATAATTGAAATATATGACAGAATATTTTCAGCATTAAATGGCTTAAAGGTCAATTGAGGAATTACCGGAGGAAACCGTAATTCCTACATTTACGCACCAATAACGGGAGAAATTCTGATTTTTGAAAATTTTAATTTTTTGACTGAAAAGGTTGAATCGGATAACCTGAATCGGAATTAGCAGACTCACAAGTATCATTGAGATCATATACATGATTACCTTGGAGATACTAAAACAAACTTTTTAGATCCATCTTGAGTTTGATAGGTTGCAAAACTGCTGAAGAAACTCACGTCAAAACTACTTTGGATTGAAACAAGACTGTTAAGAAAAGAAGATATTGCATAACTAAAGTCCAACACTGAATGCCTTCCATGGTAAATGAATAATAAGGCCTTACAGAGATCCTTAGGCGTGCATTAGCAAATGATGCATTTCAGACTTTTTAAAATAGACAAAATTTTGAATATCAAGTATTAGAAGCTTATAAAAAACTGAAAGAAAATAAAACAGCAAAAAAAGTAATTTTAAAGAAAAAAGCTAGGAATAGATGGAAGATCAAAGAGCGAGGTGATTGATTCAAGAAAACCAGGGATCATTGTAAAGGTTGTGATGCATTAAGAGATAAACTGGTTAAGATTCATTAAGAAAAAAGAAGGTTTAGACGATTTTTTTATAATATTGAGTCAACTTAGATCCGCCCGATTCCCAGAATTCTTTATCTATTGTTCAACACTAGACCCCCATCCCCAATTGATACTTCTTATAACAATTATTACACACCATTTTTTTAAACAATCATTATACACCATTTTTTGTGCGGATGAGGAACAAAATTTTGATTTTTACGTGCATTTTTACACGCAAAAAGAATGAACAAATTTTGACCCTATAAAAACTTTGGTAAAAATGTCTGTTCTCATATCTGTGTTGCTTTCATGTTGTGATAGGTTGTTTGGAACTACCTCAGTTTAGGTCTGACTTCAATCCCCTGAACAATAAGACCTCCTTTTAGTTGACCACCTTTGACCTCCATTAAACTCATTTTCACTTCTTTATCGTGATCATTTTTTTCATCCCTACTGATGTAAAATTCTCCCAATTCAATTTCCATCCACCCGTCATTTCTGTCACGAAGAACCCTCGTTCCCTTGCCTTGATCTTCTTCCATGACCACCTTAGATCTCATCATTTGCATTCGGTTCGCGAAAAAAAGTTGCTGCATCAGTTGTTTCTTCTTATCATTAGCGTGGCTTAGATAGGCAATCCCTTTGTTACTAGTACTTGAATTGCCATCATTTTCACCTAGCAGCAGTTCAGATGGTATAGAGTCTAACCCGTAGGCCCATTCTTCAAATTTGATGATAAGATAGGCAGCGTAAGTCGTCTCCGGCGAAAGCATGGACGTTTTGATTTTGCCACGGATTTTTAAATTAGTAATACTTCTTAGTGTTATCACTTCTGAAAACCTTGATTCTGGTGCTAATTTCCAGCTCCAACACAATGGATTATTTCCATCAGCAATAGAAAGTTCCCTTGCACCCAACATGTACTGGATTTTTCCAGTTGATTTATCAAGTGAGAAAATCTGCAAGAAATTAATTACAAAGTCAAAAACAATAACCAAAATGATTAGTTTAAGTTTAGTACTTACTTTGGTGCCATTGTCAAGCATAACAGGTTCCCGGCGAAGCCTTAAATATAATTCTTTCTTTGTCAAAAACTCGAAATTATGAGTAGAATAAACTGATCTCAAGAGGATTTGCTTATAATCAGAAGGCAAGAATCTCTCCCAAACAACATCAGAATCTGAGGCCATACGAAATGTAGAAGACACGACCGACGATTTACACGCATCAATGGGAGATGTCAGAGAGAGAATCGTCGAAATACATCCTTCCGGCAAGCTATTAAGATCAAACAGTATTGCTTCTTCACTACCCATCTTTGTTAGCATAAATTTAATAGATAAATGATTGCTATCAAGTACTTAAGAACAGTATATGTGGATGTGCGCTCTTTGTGATAAATCTGATAATAATCAAATCTGTGTACTTGATTTATACAAGTGCACTAAAGGGGTTCTTAGACTATTAGTTGCCCGCGAGATTGAAAAGCTACAAAGATGCTATCATGCTAGTTGCCGCTTCATTATTTATTTATGAGGAAAACCTCTGTTTTGGACCCTCACCGCAACATTTTAAAATCTAGTATCCACCACGAATGAGTTTAATCCTGGATTGACTCGAGATTTTTATTTGTTTGTTTAACGGTAATACTGGATAATTAGCTGACTCAAGATTTGGTCATAGCCATCAAGAATGACCCCAAAAAAGAACGATTAAATATGCGTAGGCATGGAAAACGGCCAAACCTAAAAAGGAGAAGAAATCCACCCATAGATTCTGCTACTTTCACACACGTTTACTACGAGCTTTATTTATTCTGCGATAGGATTATAGTGTATGTTTTTATTGATGGAAAACATGTCGCTTACTTGCTGTTTAAAATGTAATTGAGATGTCCCAGCACTAGTAAAGAATAGTTAGGATGTCCACGACTCCATGTGCGGCATAAAACCACCTTATTATTAATAAGATACCAGTTTCCTGGGGAAGGTACCAACTCCAATAGAAGATAGTGGACTTTGTTGTACATTAAAGGCACGATGGATCATGGTTTTTTATTCTCCAAGGGTCTATTTGCAGTTCATGGTTTCAGGGACAGATTGGGCAGTTTAACCTGAAACCAGGAAGTCTACTAGGGATTATTGCATTTTCTTTGGAGCTAATCCTATTTTTTGGTCAAGTAAAAGGCACAATGGTGTTGCAAAGGTCAAATATAGAAGCTTAGCTAATTCTGCTGTAGAGGTAATGTGGATTTGTCAGTTAGTATTAAATAGGTGCATGTAAGCTGTGAAAAGCAATTAGGGATTCTATCCAGGAGGAAGACGTCGGTCGTTTTTCCGAGTAGGACTGAGCACAAAATACTCAGACGTACAGAACGGATTTTATTATCTAGGAAATATTGGTTTACATGGCAAGAACTACACAAATGAAGTAGACTGAAACATGGCAAGAATTACACAAGGGATTTTATTATCTAGGAAATGCTGGTTTACACCTCTAGATTCAGACATAAGCCAAACATTACCCCATTTATGTTAAATTCGTATAGATTAACTCCATTTTCGACAGAGGGCATGAACTTTTGCTAGGGCAGCCATGTAATCATCGGCCCTATAAAAGAGAATAGATTGATTGTCTGGTCAGCTCTTAATAGTTTCGCTATCTATCTGCAATGAGAAAATATAGACAACGTTTTAACAATGCAAACCTTGATCCATAAGGGGACTGACATGCAGCAAGTATATGAACTTTTGCAGCTTCAGGATTGTTCTGCACCAATGATAATCGTTACTTTGTGATTGATCTTTTTCTTATGCAAACTGAGCCTAATTAAATTAAAAGCTTCACAGAACCTGAGACTCGTAGTAAAGCCCAGCATACAAAGAGGCATAGAAACGTTCATGCTCCTTTCCACGCAAAAATGCAGAAGCTAACTGTCAAATGTAGATAACAGACATGTAACTGAAATTCAGAATTGATAAATTGTGTCTAATGGTGTGACATGTCGGGTGTTGGATATTGTTTGCTTATATTGGTACAGATATGTGGACAGACACCTCCTATTACTTGAGGTTGCTCATATGACTAGTTAACATTTTATCGAAGCTTAACCACTTAGATACCAAGTTTCCATACCATATATAGAGGTCGAAAACAAAAAGGGGCGCCTTAAATCAAAGTGGAAATACTTTCACGCCAATTGATATTTGTAGACGGGGGAAATCCATCTAAATAGAGAAAATAATCAAATATAGTGGTATACTGATTTCAAAGAAAAGAAAAGTGAGAAACAAAGTCCTGCACCTTTTCTGGATCGCCGCCATCCTTAAACATGCTATACGCCTGACGCATGACAGGCCGTGGATCAACACCAACCTGCAGATCAGGAAAAAACACTAGCGATCAATAATCCATATGAAGAACTATAAAACCTCAAGGCCCTGTTAGCAAAACGGGGCTGGAGGCACGGATTCAAGGACTCCTCACTTTGGCACAACATAATCACATCAAAATTTGGGGTCCAGCTCCCATGTTGGGCACCTCAACAGCTTCACCTTACGGTGCTCCTTATGGAAAAATATTGCCATGCAAGTTCACATAGTTATAACAAACTCAGAAATAACAAATAGGCACTGGGGAAGCAACTGCTTTTTGGCTCGATAAGTGGACTGCAGAGAGTTTGTGTTTGAGATACTCATATCCAGCTTTATTGAGGATCGCAGCACTCAAGCATGGCTCTCTTCTACTGGTGGGACCAGCTGCCTATTCGCTTCAAAAGAAACCTAAAAGTGGCAGAGATTACACAACTGGCTAGTAGACATATCATCCCAACCTCCCCACCTGCTCCCAGTGCTCTACTAGATTCATGATCATGGAGTCCCTCACCTACAGCTGCAGGTAACTTCTATAAAGTCCACCAACGGATTAGCTCACGGGGCCAATAAATTGAACTTCCCCGTACAAGCACGTCTCCCACCCTAAAATCAGCTTCTTTTATTGGTGTGCTGCGCTTAATTAACACGATTTCCTCCCAGGACTCACAAGTTTAGAACTAGCCAGAAGGTGCCCACTCTGCAATGTGAAACTGAATCAACTATACACCTACTTTGGAGCTATCAATTTGCCATGAAAGTTTGGTTGCTGCTAACACCCAGCTACTGTCTTTGAACATCACGATCTTCTGTCATGCAGTTGGCCTCAGCATGATCTAAAAACGGTAAAAGGTTCTAGGCTGTGTAGTAAAGAAATTTGGGACTTGCTGCATGCAGCTGCCTTATGGATGCTCTGGGGAGAGTGAAACAGGAGAATCTTTCAAGAAAAAGAAAGATCTATCAAGCTAGTGGTGAAGCTAAAGCTGCCTTAGTCATGAAGTAATGCCTTTGAAAGGAAGTTCATGGAATATGGATAGATTAGACTGGTGCATATCCTCATGGGAAAGTTTATTCTACTAAGCTGGATTATGTGCGGTCTCTCTATGTACACGAAATTCATTACTACACTACCACTGGAGCATTGAAACATACAGTTAGCATTGCATTATACGAAAATCTATAGTTGTACCGACTTACCTCTAGGAATTTCTTTCTAGCTTCATCTTCCCCATATAATTGAGCTTCACAAAGGAAACACCATATTGACTCCTCTGTGTCATTAGGATTTTGTGCAACATCTAGGCGAAACTGCTCTGCCCCTTCTTCAAACCTACAAAAACACCAAATTTTCAAACTATCTCTCACCATGTTTGCTACATTTATCCAGAGAGAGAGATCGCCTAAAGAAATGAAAACAATTAATATTCCAGGAGCCGAGTACTACCTATTTAGGTAATACAACGTAAGTCCCCTTTGCCAGAGATCTAATAACATACACAAATGCAAAACCGAATATTACCCAATCGACAAATGTAGTGAAACAGTTGCATAGAGAATATCAGTAGACGTTACATGCTTTCTGGCGAGGATCCAACTCAATAGCTCTATCGAACTCGGCTAACGATCCCAAAACATCACCCTTAATCACCATCAAATGGACTATCAGAACGTAAACAAACAATAGTGAAAAGATTTCCAGTACAAAAGTTGGGGGATATCTGGACTTCTTTGTACCTGTCTGAAGAGATCCATTCCTTTTCGAGTGGCAATAATGGCTTCGCGGGAAGAATTACCACCGGTCAAAGCATCAAAGATTCCTGAAATTCTTGGTGTGAAAGACTGGCGAGATAGTAATGGTGCTATGGTTTGTTGCTGATGAGGATACTTTGCACTGGAAGTAGAGTATCCTTCATTGAATAGTAATTTGTTAGGTGTTCTGAGACTGAATGGAGTTGAGGAAGGAGAAGAAGAGCGATGGAAACATGAGGTGCCCGAAGGCTGAAACTGCAACATCAACTGAGAAAGTGTAGTGGTCATGGGGATTTCTGTGGGAGAGTCACAAGGACCGAAACTTTTATGAGTGGAGATAAGGTTTTAAAATGTACTTCGTGAGTGCCGAGTCTACTCATGTTATTCCTGCTAGTTGGTGCGGGACTTGATCCTTTTGTTCACGGCCTTAAACAAGTTGAGCGTACTGTGGATAAATTTGGGGTGAAATGAGTCCGACGACTAGAGCTGGCAAACAAGCTGAAACCCGCGGATTAACCCGTACCCGGCCCGTGAAAACCCGAGCCCGGCTTGGCTTGGTCCTAAACAAGCCGGGCGCGGGTTGGAGAAATAGCGGCTTGTGAGAAAACGGGTTTATCCGTCCCGGCCCGTAAACCCGCGGGTTAAACCCGTCAACCCGTCTACAACACCTAATTAATAAGTTATATTTAATCCCTACCGTCAGATTATTCTAGGGTTAATCTTATCCGTACGTTAAAGGTATAAAAGGATATATACCCGCAGTGGGGTCGTATGAGGATGTAATTTTCACCAAAAGAGCTAGACTTCGTCAGCGGCAGGCGGCAAGAATCAAGCGTGACAAAGCCCAGAAACAAAGGGGTGATAATGTGGAACCTACGGTGAAGCCTGAGTCCCTTGTCCCAGTTGCTCGGTTTCAGGGCTCTCGTCTTGCTTCTGCTCCGTTGCCTTCTCCATATGAACGAACAGGAAAGGTGGCAAGACACACTTATTCAGGGGGATCTGTCGGTGCAGCCATTGTTGAGGCTGAAAATAGCTTAGAGCTGGAGACACGTGACAACAAAGAGGAGCTGAAGGCGAAGCTTAAAGACTTAATTCGTGAGAAGTCAGACCTTTTGAATAGAGATGACCAAGAAGAAGACAAGGTGAGATTGGGTGAGGATGGGTGGAAGGAAAGGTACTACAAGGAAAAGTTCTCAGTTGAAACCTTTGATGATATTGAAGCAGTACGAAAAGATGTTGTTCTAAAATACGTACAAGGCTTGTGCTGGGTGATGGAATATTATTATGAAGGTGTTTTTCCAGCTGCAAGTTCCCATGCGCTACCTGAGCATTATAGGAAATTGATGGCTGGCCCAACTTCACCGATTATTGATTTTTATCCGACTGATTTTGAAGTTGACATGAATGGCAAGCGGTTTGCATGGAAGGGTATCGCTAAATTACCATTCATTGATAAAAGTCGTCTTCTTGCTGAGATAAAAAAAGTGGAACATACTTTGACAGAGGAGGAAGCAAAAAGAAACAGCTTCATGGAAAATATGTTGTTCATCTCGACATCTAACTCGCTCTCTCCATACATATTTTGCCTCGCTGATCAGTTGTCTAACAAAAAAGGGGCTGAAGTGAAAGAAAAAATTGACCCCAAGGCCAGTGGCGGGATGAATGGATATATATCTCTTTGTAATGGAGATCGTTGCCCACCGGTCTTTCAATCGCCTGTTCCCGGAATGGACGATATTATGAATAATCAAGTCATCTGTGCTATTTACAGACTTCCTGATGCACATACTCATGTCGCTCGACCTTCAGCTGGTGTTATCTTCTCAAAGAGGATGGTCGAAGTAGAAGATTTGAAGCCACCACCTACTTTATGGCATGAAGATAATGGAAGGAAACCATGGGAAAATGTCAGGAAAAACAACCACCACGGAAATGGAAGGGGTTCTGGTCGACATCTTGGGGAGGCAGCACATAAATTTGTCAATAACAGTTTACAGTTTAAGATAGACCATAAACGGGTTAACCCGTAAACCCGCAGGTTTAACCCGTTACGGGTGCGGGTTGAAGAAATGACCACCCGTGAAGAATATCAACCCGCGGGTTTTGATCCGTGTTAACCCGAACCCGTGTAACCCGTAACAAGCCAGCCCCGGCCCGCCCGTTTGCCAGCTCTACCGACGACCTTGACTGTTACTGTTAGGGCATCCAGTGGATAGGTAACTGCTTGGATGGCCAAATCGGCACACTGGATAGGTAACTGCTCAAATTTGGGCATTTGCATATTGCCAATTAATATTTAGTCCAGAAAACCCGACCTGGATTACTGGCTGGTCCAGCGGGATATAATAATTAATGGCTAGTCCAATAAAGTTTAAAAACATGTTATTTTACCTATATGCCCTGGACCACGTGATGTGTACAGTTTCCGTCCGTTTTCTTTTCATTTTTTTTCCAGTTGCATTCTCTATCTCTTCTGCAACCTAACTCTCAATTGAAAAATGCAAACTGCTTCGTCTTTCTTCACATTCAGAAAACTGCTCCCGTCTCTCTTCTGCAACCTAACTCAATTAATCACCATTATCAGAAAAAGATCGAAAAATCACCATTATCAGAAACAGAAACTGCTTCTTCTTTCAGTATCTGACCTAATTTTCATTAAATTCAATTGAAGAAGAAATGGGTACAAGTAGAAAAATTAAGAGGACGATTACAGAAGAAATTACTGAAGTATCTCCATCACCAGTGAAAAGAAGAAAGAAATCTGACGATGATTCACCAACAGAAGCGTCCCCTGCTTCTAAATCTCCTACACTATTGAAAAGAAGAAGCAAATCTGTCGATGATTCAGCAACAGAAACCTCCCCTACTGCTAAATCTCGTACACCAGTGAAAAGAAGAAGGAAGTCTACCGATGATTCACCAACAGGAACCTCCCCTACTGCTAAATCTCCTACACTATTGAAAAGAAGAAGCAAATCTGTCGATGATTCAGCAACAGAAACCTCCCCTACTGCTAAATCTCGTACACCAGTGAAAAGAAGAAGGAAGTCTACCGATGATTCACCAACAGGAACCTCCCCTACTGCTAAATCTCCAACAACAAGAAGTATGAGTAAGGTTCCTCAGGAAATAGGTAAATCAAATCAAAAACAAAGCCAAATATGTACTTCATATTGACATGCAATATTCCCAAAACCTAAAATATGTATTGTTACATATTGAAATGTAGTGTTGTTTAACTAATACATACTAAAATTTAGTATGTCAATTTATATGTGTAGTACATATCAATATGTTGTCTGCAATTTGTACTTCATTTTGACAAGTTATATGTTGTACCATACTGATATGTAATGTGTACAAAACTTTTTGATATGTAGTCTGCAATTTGTACTTCATTTTGACAAGTTATATGAGTAAGGTTCCTCAGGAAAAAAGTAAATCAAATCAAAAACAAAGTCTAATATGTACTTCATATTGACATGCAATATTCCCAAAACCTAAAATATGTACTGTTACATATTGAAATGTATTGTTGTTTAACTAATACATACTAGAATTTAGTATGTCAATTTATATGTGTACTACATATCAATATGTTGTCTGCAATTTGTACTTCATTTTTACAAGTTATATGTTGTACCATACTGATATGTAATGTGTACAAAACTTTTGGTTTATAAAAACAGCAAAAACCAAGGGAAAGAAAGCAGATGATGCTCCTGAAGCAAAAATAAAAAGAAAAACAGCAGCGGCAACTATTAAAGCAAAAGGAAAAAAAGTGACAAAGGCTGCTACTCCTTCACCACCAGCAAAGGGGAACAAAGCACTTGTCCTGAGAGCTGCTACTCCTTCTCCAAAAGGAAAGGGAAAAGCAAAAAGGGGGAAAGCAAAAGCGCTCATGAAGGAAGGTTTGTAATGTTAAAACTGAAGATAATTCTTAATAATACTAGTATGTTGTGGTTATAAAATTACCAGTATGTTGTGGTATTTGATATGTAGTTGTTTCATGTTCATGGTAGATACATTAACTACGTATTTGATATGGTGTAGGGGAAGAGAAGGGGAAGAAAGCAGTTGCCTTGAGAGCTGCTACTCCTTCACCAAAAACAAAATGGGGGAAAGCAAATGTAGAAGGTATGTAGTACAACTACATATAAGAACAAAGCGTATGAATAATATGTATCCTTAATAACATATGTTTATGAGTATGTAATGATGCATTTTTGTGCTTGTTTTTGGTATTACATTTTACTGTATCAAAGCAGATACATATGCCATACGTACTATTACAAATTGATATGTAGTTAAAATAATACGTAGTGGTATCTACTATTATATATCAATATGTAGAGGTAAATACTTATACTCTGATAGCATATTACATATAAATATGTAGAGGTAGATACTAATATTCTCGTATGTACTGTTAATAATATGTAGTTTCAAGACTTGGTAGATATTACAACTACATATTAATGATGTAACTACATATTTGATATACCATATTGATATGTACTGTAATAATTTTTGGTTCTTGTTATTGCTTAGGTGCTAATAAGCGTAAGAAAGGAGATGGAAAACCACGAAGTTTATACCGTGGCGGTTTCAAGGGCTTGTGGGGGCTTGCGAAGACTATTAGGACTACTAAGAAGGCTATTGCGAAGTCCACTGAAAACCTTGAATTGAGTGAGCTGCAGCTGAAGATGATTTCTGAAGCATCATTCGGTAACCTGTTCCTAATGTTCTGGTACACAAGATTTGAGTTGGAACATTGGTTGAAGATTGAAGATGCAATGACGAAAATGTTACGCTGTTACGTTAGGGGTCAAGATCCAAACAAGCTTAGATTTGTCTTTAAAAGGCATGGCCAACCGAATGAGCTAGTATCCACACCAGAAGAAATGGCACTTATTTATGGGATGCCGAGAATTCCAAATAGGGAATATCTTGATTATAGGCTTACACAAGTCAATAAAAAAAGTGGATGGCGTGAAACAGAACAAATAATGCATAATGTCTTATGCATCTAAAAAAACTGATGCATAACCAGAACAAGTGAGAAAAGTAATGCATAAGACATTATGCAGCTAAAACAAAATAATGTATAATGTCTTATGCATCTAAAAAAAAACTGATGCATAACCAGAAAAGTGAGAAAAGTAATGCATAAGACATTATGCAGCTAAAACAAAATAATGCATAATGTCTTATGCATCTAAAAAAAACTGATGCATAACCAGAAAAGTGAAAAAAAGTAATGCATAAGACATTATGCAGCTAAAACAAAAATAATGCATAATGTATTATGCATCTAAAAAAAACTGATGCATAACCAGAAAAGTGAAAAAAAAGTAATGCATAAGACATTATGCAGCTAAAACAAAATAATGCATAATGTCTTGCACTAAAACAAAATGATGCAGAAGACATTATGCACGTGCATAAAAATCCATAAATCAGAAAAGTGAAAAAAGTAATGCATAAGACAATATGCAGCTAAAACAAAATAATGCATAATGTCTTATGCATCTAAAAAAACTGATGCATAACCAGAAAAAGTGAGAAAAGTAATGCATAAGACATTATGCAGCAAAAAAAAATTAATGCATAATGTCTTATGCATCTAAAAAAAACTGATGCATAACCAGAAAAGTGAGAAAAGTAATGCATAAGACATTATGCAGCTAAAACAAAATAATGCATAATGTCTTATGCATCTAAAAAAAACTGACATAACCAGAAAAGTGAAAAAAAGTAATGCATAAGACATTATGCAGCTAAACAAAAATAATGCATAATGTATTATGCATCTAAAAAAAACTGATGCATAACCAGAAAATACTTCAGTATGTAAATACTTCACTACTGGTGATAGATACTGACATTTTGATAGACTTAACATATTTCATTATTCGAAAATAACTACAATAACTACATTTTGATAGACTTAATGTTTCAAAAACCAAAAGATGTTCTAAGAAACAAAAACAGTATTTTCAGTACACTTGTAATGTATGTACTGTAAATGAAATGCTTATTAACCAAATTCAGTTGGTACTGACAAAATCAAAAAGAAAAACGGTAGAATAGAACAAGGGCTAGAGGAAAGAATTGTGGAAAAGGAATCTGGCAACATCATCGATATAACATTCTGCTGCACGTTAAAGCCTGTGATAAAAGAAAAAGAGAAATCAGAACACTACTTGCTTAAAAGTACATTGTATTGTATCAAACTTACTTAATTAAGACATTAATATGTATCTGACTGAAATACATACCTGACACAAAATCATTCTTCAGAAAGTTCATACTGTCGGATAAGATTGCATGTTGCCTTGTTGTGATGAGTCTTCAAATTACAGTTTGAACACTTGACAGATTTTCTACTAGTCTCATATGCAGACTTAATACGTTTCCCCTTTTTCCCGCCTGGTGGAGACCTAATTACTTCTGCTGGGAGAACGATATCATCTACGTGATACTCATCGGGCCTGTGAGAAAAAAACGGTATCATATAAATGGAATGAACCACAACTACATATGAATATGTACACGGTATATTGTTCCTGAAAAACAAATATAAAAAAATGTAGTGGTATCTACCATTACATATCAGTATGTAACATCCATATGTAAGTAGGTTTATGTTGACAGTTTCAATTGCTATTACATGTGTAAGTGGTATCTACCATTACATATTGTTATGCAAAATATGAAAATGTACTGATTAAAGACACATACCTGTCGTGGTTAGGAACGGGTCTAATAGCTATAGAATATAGCTTACTAAAAGTGGTAACTTTGAAATAATCTTCAACGTAATCAAGAATCCTTCCTCCATATCTAGTAATAGCTGCAGTAGCGTGTGAGCATGGAAAACCATAAACGCGTCATCGTTGGCAAGTACAAGTTTTTATCTCTAGATCTACCATATGAGATTTGCACAGTACATATTCATATGTTATTTTTTAGTACACCTAATATACACAGTACATATTTATATGCTCACAGAAACATGGTACTTAAAAAAAAGAAAGAGAAAATAAATAACATTCAGATGATATAGATTAGGGGTAAACGCTAACCTTGGAGAATGCACTTCATAACGATTAGCATCTGACTGGCTAACTTTCCAGGGACGACCAATTTGGATGTGTAGTTCAAGCAAGGCTTGATACGTAGGGGTTAGCAGTTCTGGGTCCATCAAGAGACTCTCTTCACGACTTTCTGACATCATTTCCATCATACGTATCCTACACGACAAGGGGATAGCAAGTATGTTATACCAAAAATATACGTAGATTAACAGAACATATATGCTAATACTGTTACAAAAAGAAAACTAATATAAGTTTGTACTGTGACTAAGGAAACTGATACAAACCTGATCGAGTCAACGAAGGCACACGCAGGTAATTTCTTCTCTTTGTTAATCCATCTATTGAACGATTCAGCAACGCTAGATGAAGTGTAACCATAACTACAGCCCTTGAAGAAAGCACTTGACCACTTTTCTTTTGGAATGTTGCGGCAGTAGTCAGCAACAGAAGGCCTTCCCAAATTAACCATTTCTTGAAGACCTTCCTCGTATGTTGCAGGAGAAAGAGCATGTCTCCTTTCGGAAAGCATCAGTCACTTCCTTATACTTTTCGTCAGACTTTGCGATAGGTAAGTTTTTTTCCAAATGGAAGTAACAATATCTTTGATGGGAATCAGGGAACTCTTTGGGAATATATTTAACCAACCCTTCACCTCGGTCAGTCATAAAAGTGATTGGGCGATCATCATTCAAAGCCTCCTTCAGTTTCTTGAAAAACCATTCCCAGCTGATATTGTCTTCACCAGGTACTAAAGCAAACGCAAGCGGATAAAATCCCGAAAAAAGGAATTACTAGTTATGTTAAGCAACTAATATTGACACTACATATTGACATGCAGTTGGTTTACCTCTTTGTTGATATGTGAAAACCTGACACTACATAATAACATGTTAAGCAACTGATTGACACTACATTTTCACATGCAGTATGGTTTATCTCATACTCAGTAAGATCAATATGTAGTATGAAGTATGGTCAATACTCATTGTCAGATAGTGAAGTAAGGTCAATATGAGTGATCTAACTACCACACACTACATATCAAAAAAAAAAGAACCAGTTACCTTGATTGACATTAAGACATGTTGCTGCCATGAGACCTCCTTTAAAAGTTCCAGTGAGAAATGTACAGTCACAGAAAATCATGGGACGACATAGTTTATATCCCTCTATACAAGCTCCAAAGAAAACAAAAAGTCTATTGAATCTTTTTGTAGCATCATTGAAATCGAAATCAATAAATGACCCAGGGTTTATTTCCCTAACAGCATTCACCCACTAAGCAAGTTCAGTGTACGACTTCACATCATTACCAAAAATCTGTTTATGCGACAACTCAATTGCATGATATGCGTGGTGATACTGGATTTCAATGCCACCACCAACTTTAAGATAATCTATGATCTCTGCTGGTGTTATGCGAGGGTTGTGCCTGACCATCTCATGAATTAGACTGTTCATGAGTTTTTTTTGTAACTCTTGGATTCTTCAACATATAACCACCGCCACAGGTGTGCCTTCCCACATATTCCTTTATCTTAAAAACATCAATAGAACTACCAATGGCAGTTACGTGAAGCTTCCATGAACAACCTTTCACACTACATACGGCGGTGAATCTCTCAAGGTCATTCTTCTTCTTAATTACCTCATATCCAGTTCTCATGCAGTATTTTTGGCATGCTATACGTACGGCATCAACACCACCATAGAATAATTGATATGTATCATCAAAAATCTTATCCCAACCATCTGGAAAAAAACACTCTTGGGGCTTCTTTACCTTCTTTCAAATAACTATTCTTTGCACTGACAACTAAGTTTGCATTACTGTAAACTTCCATACGCCTAGACGCGCCATTTGAAATTACATCCACGTGCAAATCAAAGAAAGCTGATTGCTTTGAAGAATGTAATGCAGAGATGCCCTGGAGTGTTACATCGGCAAGAATAGGAACTATCGCTTGATTCTGGAAATAGTTAACCAGAATAGTCGATGGAGTCAACCAGCTCCACATATTACAGATGCAAAATTTCAAATCCTCTAAAGTTGAAAACGATGTAACCTCATATGCAAAATGATATTGCTTATGGTATACATGAGAATAGATGGAGAAGTCTGGTTTGGGAGCAACGTCAGACATGTTAACCCTGTAAATGATCAAAAAATTAACTAAGTCTCTGAATGGATATAAGTTATACATATTGATATGTATTGGCATCTACTGTATTGCACGATACATACTAAGAGCGCAGGCTATATGTAGTACGTATTGGTATGTAACATGTAGAATAACTAAGTCTCTGAATTCCTATACGTTATACATATTGATATGTATTGGCATCTACTGTATTTTAGTAATATATATTTGCAGGCTATATGCAGTACGTATTGGTATGTAACATGTAGAATATATTTTACAACATATCAATATGTTTTGAGTTTCATCTTCTATAAATAGAAGAACTGCAGCTATATCAAAAAGAGAATACAAAATTATTACACGATCTATCTAACAAAACAAACCTATATCAAAAAATACAGTAAAACAAACCTATATCAGATTACAAAGAAACTAAAACAGAACAGCAGCAGAGAAAAGGTGATTATAGTAACATACCTTGTTCGAATCTGAGATTAACCTAATTCGATTTTAAGATACCTAATTGAAACACACAAAAATCACAATGTAAATCGAACGGACACTGAATTGAACAATATAAATCATCACAAAACTGAAATCATAAAAGAAAGATAAACAATGTACATCATAGACAACTATTCTGATAGAAATCGGATCAGAATAAACTTAATTATTCATCAACATTCCAAGAACAACAACAGAGGAAGATGATTTACGAGATAAATACCTTGTTCGAATCTGATTCCGAAGCACAGATGATTTATGAGATAATAGCTGTGATGATCTTAATTGAAAGACGCTACCAGATACTGTGATGAACCAAAACGCAGGAGCATAGAAAACCAAAGAGAAACAAATCTGAGATGAAAAAAGAGAGAAAGAAACTGAATTTGATTTGTTCGTGGAGTTGCAGAAAGGGTATTTTTGGTACTTTTGAAAAACTTGTCTTGTGTGACCCGCACGTTTTGGACTAGGGAATAAATATTCTGGTCCAAAAACATGTTTTTGGACCAGCGGATAATTTTATTCTAGGGGTGGATTAGAGAGTAACCGGTACTGGGTTTCCTGGACTACCTAGTAATTCCTAGTAGGACTAATTTGTTAGAGTGCAACAAAAAGGGTATCTCTAAAGGTCACTACTTATTTGGAGGGTACTTTATCAAAAATTCCGGTAGGTAATTTTGTTGGCCTGGGTATAGGCAAACCAACGGGGGACGACATAAATTTAAATGAATTTAGAAAATATGTTATAGGGGAGGTAAAGCGATGTAATATTATCTTAATGTCCTTGTCAAAATTTCTCTTTATTTTTATCAAAATTAGTTTATGGCATTTTCTTTCTAATCGACCTGACCATTCTCTCCTCTCCCCTCTTCATTGTTTTCAGACGAAAAAATTCGTCGAATTTGTGAACGTTAATGCGAGAACTCCATCGTCGATTAGTTCTTTCAAACAAGAATCGTATGAAACAAACTACTAGAAAACCTACTGGTCACCCTCAAGTTGGAAAGGAAATGCAACAATTTCAAACGTTAAAAAAATCAGTTGGTGAAGAAGAAATCACTGAAAGTAAAAAAACGAAGAAATAGCGAGAATGAGAGAGTAAGTGATGACATAAACTCAATCAAGTATTTTATTTATTTTTTGAATGGCATGTTAGTCAGAAAAATCTAAATTGTTCATTGTAGTTGTATTGTCGTCATGGTATCTCTTCAACTACCCTGACGACTGTTAATGTTTATCTTTGGTTGTCATAGTTGTAGAACGAGTAGCATGACAAGTTTTCAAAATGTTTTCATTTCTGAAAGTCAACATTGACATGGCCGTCACGGTCTTCAACATCTTTACAATTACTCAACTACTGGTGTAGTATGACCAATCGTCAAGTTTTGAAAAGCCGAACCAAAACGACTAATAACTGCCAAAAAATTAAAAAAATTGTGTCCAATTTTGTTATTAGTCGTCATGGTTTTGAAAAAATAGCTTGACGACTGTTGATACATGAAAATTATTCCCCTTAGCAGGGTTAGAGAGCCCCTAAAGGGGAGGTAAGCCCAACATAAAACATGGGGGACTTGGGGACTAAGACCCAAGTCCACTAGAAGGTATCCATATGATAGAAAGGACGAGGGATGAATTAATGAAAAAGAGAAGATTGCATTAGAGAATGAGTGACATTAGTGGTAATTAAGGAGGTTTATGGACATGTGGCATGATGTCATAAAAGGAAGGGCTTTTGGAAAAGTCTATAAAATGAGGTGCATAGTACAATGGAAAGCAGGTTCTCTCTCATACCATTTCTAGAAAATGTTGTCATTAGGTGTGACTAGGACGGGTAGAACCAATATCATATTCACCCTTCAACCTTTGGTGATCACACTCAGAGGATCGTGCCTAGCCCACCATGACGCACCAAGGAAGCACTAGCTCGGGCGCGTTAGAGAATCAGTTGATCAATCAGTCGCCCAACCTGGAAGGCGAGAGAGTGGGAATTGAAAAAGCGGTGGTCTAACAACCACACCCAATATTTCGCTTAGCAATTTGTATGGACTAACTCCAATATACTTTCAAGAGAATCAACTAGACAGTCAGACTCAATCTTAAGAACAGTATATCAAAGAGTTATATCTCTATTTCTTAATGTAATCAGCAAATCAAACAGATAGAAATCCGTGAGCCTGATTATTATAAGTAACAACTTGGACGGTATCAAAAACAAATATCCAAGTGTCAATCAATTTAATCAACAACCAAAGGTTGGATTCACAATTGATTGAACTTATGCACTACCTGTGATATTTCAATTATATAAACAAATATAATGTGGAAAAGAAATAACACAGATACCAGAAGTTTTGTTAACGAGGAAACCGCAAGTACAGAAAAACCCTGGGACTTAGTTCAAATTTGAACACCACAATGTATTAAGCCGCTACATACATTTGCCTACTCCAAGTTAACTTCGGATTGGAATGTAGTTGAGCCCTAACCAATCCCACAGTGATCAAGGTATAGTCACGTTCCTTACGCCTCTAGAAACACGCAAGATTTTGCACACTTGATTCCCGTAGCTGATCTTACCCACAACTAAGAGTTGCTATGACCCAAAGTCGAAGACTTGATAAACCAATATGTCTCACACAGAAAAGTCTATTGAATAGATAAATCTGTCTCCCACATATATACCTATGAGATTTATTCCGTCTTTTGATAAATCAAGGTGAACATGAACCAACTGATATACCAGATTTATATTCACAAAGAACAGAATAGAAATATCAATCACATCACAATAATATTAATCGTATGGTAGCGAAACAAGATATTGTGGAATCAAAAACGATGAGACGAAGATGTTTGTGACTACTTTTTATCTTGCCTATCGGAGATTAAATCTCGAGCAAATCTTAGAGAAGATAGTACTTAATGACGATAGAAAACAGCTGATAAGCATGTATATGCTAAATTTTATACCCATATTTACATTATCTATGATACAATATTTTAGTTATTAATAATATTTTAGTAATTTTGTAGAAAGTACAAGTGAATTCGATCATCCAGCGAATAAACAACAAAATATGAGACTTAATGGTGTTTGCGACGAAAATGGAAAAATGTGGTTAGCCTGGTGCTTCCATATATCAGCAACCAAAATGATGAGATGTGGTTGTCCTGGTATTTCCATGTATCAGCAACCACAATGATCAATTATGCTGTCCTGGTATTTCTATATATCAGCAGCACTTATTATGGTGGCTTGGTATTTCCATATATCAGCAGCCGGGTTGGCCTGGTATTTCCATGTATCAGCAACCACGATTATGAAATGGGGTTGGCCTAGTATTTCCATATATCAGCAACCACAATGATGAAATGAGGTTGGCCTGGTATTTCCATATATCAGCAACCACAATGAAAAAAATGACAAAATGTAGCTGGCCTGGTATCTCCATATATATCAGCAGCATAAATTTGTTTCATAAGCGAGGCACAAACGCAACAAAGGAATTGAAATCAAAATGGGGTTGGCACATGCAAACTGAAAATGAGAAGTATTTTATCTTTCTTACTTTATTACAAATATATTCCACCGGGAAAGATAATTTATTTGCCATGTAAAGAATTAATTGAGGAATATTTGCGCGTGAGATTATTTTGAAAATAAACTTTCTTCATTTGGGAGATTTTGAAAATAAGGAGAGTTTATTATTTCACTGGAAGAACGGGGTGGGAATACTATTTGGGGAAAGATACTGATGACGATATCAACTTGTGTGCAAGTATTTCATAGAATAATTTATTTTGATACTTTGTTTAATGAAATAAAAGAAAGGGAAGGTGTATAAGAAGGATATGGAATATTTCAGAGAGGAGGCAGCCGGCCATAGGGACGCAAGGAAGGAAGGGTTTTGAAGTTTTTTTTCGATTCTTCATTTTTCATTAGCTAGAGTTTAATTTTAATATGTTTATGGCTTTTGAGAAAGCCATTTCTAGCTAGTGTTATGTTACGGTTTAGGTAGAAACCAATAAATTGTGTAAACTCTATATTTATATGCTTAATAATGATTTGAATGACTAGTAATTTTTCCTCATATAGCTTGGTATTTTATTGTTCATGTGATTTCACTGATTATTTATGCTTTTCAATTGATATGGCGTTCTTTGGTTAAGTCCCTTGACGTGATATGCTTTAGGATTGATAGGTAATGCTTTAGAATCACTACCCATAAAGCGAAGAAATTACAGCGGAGAAACAGTATTTGAAAAGGCATGAAATATGTTTTTAACGATTAGTAGAATTTGCATAATTAATTGGTGGAAACTGAAAATCCTAATAACTCATTCCCATTTTATTTTTATCGTTAAAATTATTATTATTTCATTTTGTTCCAAATTTCTAAAAACCTTTAAAACATTATCTGGTCGATTAGTTACTTTCGATATTAGTTGGTAGAGTATTTTACACTCCTCGTGGGAACGACCTGTACTTGACATTGTCTACTAGCTAGACGCTGCGCACTTGCAGTATTATTATTGTAGGTTTCCCAAACCTATCAAGTTTTTGACGCCGTTGCTGGGGAGTGGTTGCAAAATACTCTCTAGTTGATATCATTGTATATAGTTTATTTTTAGTTTTTGTACATAATTTATTTTTATTTTTCTTTTAGATTTTCCTTAGTTTCTTTTTACGCACTTTGTTTGACTTTTTTTAGGTACCTTAGTCCGAAATGCTGCGGGCGAAAAGCAAGTGTGTACTCGGCAAGCTTTTGCAAGATCCACTTGGAAGATCCATTAGAGGTTTGCTTAGATTATTTTGGGTTTGGTTATAATGATGATAGCGTTATTTGTGAAGTCAATGCCTTGTTAGACTCCGCACCGTTTCTAGACACTAATAAATGGAACCCCAAATTAGAACCTCTAGTTTTTTCTGAGTCTCGACTAGTTCCATCAGTCGAGAAAGATCCGACCTTGACCCTTAAGCCATTAAGTTCTGAATTTTTTCATCTTGATGATATTAATAATGAAACCGTTTTAAATGATAATGGGTATATGAGTCGTGATATTATTGCTCTATTGAGCTCTTGTTCCGCGGAAATTATTTCAGCTGATTTAGAGCGTGTTCTTCCAATAAAAATTGTCAAACAATCTGAATTTGTTGTGTATGGAAATGATTTACTTATCCCAACTATGCATTATTTGAATATCACTTACAGTTTTCGATTGAGAATGAATTTACATACCGTTTTGGAGGTTTATAGTGTTCACAGGGACATATCTTCAGCTGACCGGATTAGTTGGGATAATCCTCAACTTTTTAGACTCTATATATATGATTGGATGTCTATTTTGGGGTACCAACCTCACCTTGTTTGAGACAACATGCTATTGGCAAGTAGGGAAACAAATACATTTCGCTTCATGGGAGTCAACCCTTCAGATTTGTTCCCTCTACTCTATCTCTTATTTTTATTGTTTATTTTTGTATTTCCCATCTTAATTTCTACGTTGGATGACTCAATTACATTGAGGACAATATAATGTTTATGTGTGGGTGAGTGGGTAATTATCCTTATTTTTGCAGGTTTTCACTTTTCTTACAATTAAAAAAAAATCAATTGCATAATATCTCTGTTTTGCTCGAGGACTAGCAAAATATAAGTGTGGGGGTGTTGATAAGCATGTATATGCTACATTTTATACCCATATTTACATTAGCTATGATACAATATTTTAGTTGCTAATACTATTTTAGTGCTTTTGTAGAAAGTACAAGTGAATTCGATCATCCAACGAATAAACAGCAAAATGTGAGACTTAATGGTGTTTGCGACGAAAATGGAAAAATGTGGTTGGCCTGGTACTTCCATATATCAGCAACCACAATGATGAAATGTGGTTGTCCTGGTATTTCCATGTATCAGCAACCACAATGATCAATTATGATGGCCTGGTATTTCTATATATCAACATCACTTATTATGCTGGCCTGGTATTTCCATGTATCAGCAGCCGGGTTGGTCTGGTATTTCCATGTATCAGCAACCACAATTATGAAATGGGGTTGGCCTGGTATTTCCATATATCAGCAACCACAATGATGAAATGAGGTTGGCCTGGTATTTCCATATATCAGCAACCACAATGAAAAAAATGACAAAATGTAGCTGGCCTGGTATCTCCTTATATATCAGCAGCATAAAATTGTTTCATAGGCGAGGCACAAATACAACAAAGAAATTGAAATCAAAATGGGGTTGGCACATGTAAACTGAAAATGAGAAGTATTTTATCTTTCTTACTTTATTACAAATATATTCCACCGGGAAAGATAATTTATTTTCCATGTGAAGAATTAATTGAGGAATATTTACACGTGAGATTATTTTGGAAATAAAATAATTCTTTCTTCATTTGGGAGACTTTGGAAATAAGGAGAGTTTATTATTTCATTGGAAGAACAAGGTAGCAATACTATTTGGGGAAAGATAATGATGACGACATCAACTTGTGTGCAAGTATTTCATAGAATAATTTATTTTGATACTTTGTTTAATGAAATAAAAGAAAGTGAAGGTGTATAAGAAGGATGTCGAATATTTGAGAGAGGAGGCACCCGGCCATAGGGACGCAAGGAAGGAAGGGTTTTGAAGTTTTTTTTCGATTCTTCATTTTTCATTAGCTAGAGTTTAATTTTAATATGTTTATGGCTTTTGAGAAAGCCATTTCTAGCTAGTGTTATGTTACGGTTTAGGTAGAAACCAATAAATTGTGTAAACTCTATATTTATATGCTTAATAATGATTTGAATGACTAGTAATTTTTCTTCATATAGCTTGGTATTTTATTGTTCATGTGATTTCATTGATTATTTATGCTTTTCAATTGATATGGCATTCTTTGGTTAAATCCCTTGACGTGATATGCTTTAGGATTGATAGGTAATGCTTTAGAATCACTACCCATAAAGCGAAGAAAATTACAGCGGAGAAACAGTATTTGAAAAGGCATGAAATATGTTTTTAACAATTAGTAGAATTTGCATAATTAATTGGTGGAAACCGAGAATCCTAATAACTCATTCCTATTTTATTTTTATTGTTAAAATTATTATTATTTCATTTTGTTCCAAATTTCTAAAAATCTTTAAAACATTATCCGGTCGATTAGTTACTTTCGATATTAGTTGGTAGAGTATTTTACACTCCTCGTGGGAACGACCTGTACTTGCCATTGTCTACTAGTTAAACGATGTGCACTTGCAGTATTATTATTGTAGGTTTCCCAAACCTATCAACAGCAAGATCAGAACACGCAACTACAGAGAAAACAGTTGGGTCTGGCTTCATAATTCCAATGAATTCTTCAAGTTGTTAACCTATTGGGTTTTAGAAAAAACCTAAGGTTAAAGGAGAATCGACTTTAGTCGCAACTAGTATCACACAGGAGGTGTGGGGATTAGGTTTCCCAATTGCTAGAATTCTCCTTTATATAGTCTTTAAATCAGGGTTTGCAATCAATGTTACCTTGGTAACAAATCATTAAATATTCATCGTTAGATGAAAACATGATTAGACTCAAGCTAATATATTTTGACCGTTAGATCGAACTTAGCTTGTTATACACAAATGAAAAGTGACTTCATATAGATATGAGTAATCGTACCTAAACGTGTACACCTTTGTTGGCTCAACAATAGTTAACCGAAGTTAGCCTTATGAACATTTTAATATCAACCTTATTCATCTTAACCATAACTAGTTCAAATGACTCAAATGAAACTAGTTCTAGAGTTGTTCAATTATTTATATTCTCATAGAAGTATACAAGACACAATTGAAACAAAATCGATTTTGATTCACTCGAATCAATTCATGAACATTATAGCCACGGTTTGCAAAATATTGCATTCTTTATTATATAAATTTATTAGTTCATGAACAAACCGATTTTATAACATAAACCACTCAGGTATGCAAACGGGTACGCATACTTAAGTAGCCGGACTTGGACTGTGTTCGCCAGTATGCAAACGGGTATGCATACTGTCGTACACTTCCAAGTTTCAGTTGAACCCAGTACGCGTACCGGTACGCATACTATAGTACCCGGACTTCAACTGACTTCGCCAGTACGCTTACAGGTACGCATACTCTAGCTTCTGGACTTTAGCTGACCTCGCCAGTACGCATGCGGGTATACATACTTCACTCCGGTCTTGGATCAACACATATGCAATTATGCATATTGTGCACATAATCCAATTATGGTTAAATGTTCTAAACTCCCATTTTAATCATTGAAACATTCTTAGAAGACGACAATAGCTATCTCACACAAACTATTAGGTTCAAAGCAATTTTCAAGTGATCGAATGATCAATACGAAACATTCTGAGTCTACATCAAATGATTGTCTCACACAAATCATGTAAGATGTTACACGGCGATTTTTACATGATCATCTTTTGACTTGCGTCAAGAATATAAGATGAACTTGGTTAAAACGAAAGCTTACCAACACATATTTCGATAAATATGTAAGCGAGTTGAACTCAGCTCGAAATATCAAATGTGTATAATCGAAGTCTATATAGCTATTCGACTTTTGTCTCAAATAGGAGATAGAGTAGATATACTTTTGAGTGATAGATTAGTTCAAGTCTCCACATACCTTTTGTTGATGAATTTTCACAAGCTCCCCTTAGTAGTTCTTCGTCTTCAGTCGATGAACGTCGTGTAATCTAATGGTCAACTATATTTTCTATCCTAATCCGAGACTTAGCTATAAGTATACTAGAAATCAAGACTTATAGTTTTGGCAGCTAAACTTGACAACAAGATTGAGATAGCAACGCTTGCGAGTTCGACCAAGCAGTGCTCTAATAGGAATAGTGTCAAGCCCAAACACATAAGAAAGAAGGCAAGACGCCTTGCATGAGAAAGACAAACAGCCAGCAAATGAGGACGCACCACTCACGCGACCCTCCAGCAAGAAATGCAGAGAAAACTGGATGACCACGTCCGGAGAGAACAAGAGATAAGGAAGTTGTTAAAAATATCCGAAGCTGCGCAAAACACCAAAGAAGCGGCGAAAAATATCAGAGAAGAGGAAGAAAAGCCTGTAATCATGTCGCAAGAGGCGATGGATAAGTACCTAGAATCAAATTACCGAATAGTAAAGCAAGATAACTACGACTTCATGACCAATCCATACTCTTCCGAAGTCGCAGATTACCAATACCACGAGGATTATACTTCGCCAAAGTTCAAAGTATACAACGGAAAAAAGAATGCGCGTAAACACCTTAGCCGATTCTTGTCCGCCATAAATGATCGCGCGGCTGATGGAAGGTTGTTCCTGAGAGAATTCTCGAAATTGCTAACAGACACGACGTTCACTTGGTACGACAACCTAAAGCCAGGTAGCATCATCTCGTGGTCGGCTATGTCCACCCTTTTTCTCAAAAAATTCTATTCAGCCAAGAGAAAAATTACGTCAATAGATCTGAGCAGATGCGGCCAACGCGTAGGGGAAAAAATAGGAAAATACATCACCAGGTTCCGCCACTTTGCACTAGACTATCACGAGATATTAAGGAAGAGGCGCTTATAGAAATTTGTGTACGAGAAATTACGCCCCCTTTCAAGAAAAGTCTGGTCAACTTTCGATTTCCAACTTTTGTCGAACTAGAAGAGGCAGCAGCAAAGAAGATGAACTAGAAGAGGCAGCACTTCATGTTTCCATCGCTCTGCTAAAGATTTAAAAAACGATCGATGAAGAAGAAAATAATAGAATTGTACAAGAAGGAGATGAATAAGAGTAATAATAGTTACGTTCAAAATTAATTTGACTTTTGTAGGTGGTAATTAGGAAAAAAAATTGAATTAAAAAGTAAAATTACTTTGGAAATTTCAAGAGGATGGCAAATAGGAAAAGTGTGGGTAGCAAATAGGCGAAACCTTCCATAAATTGGATGTCTTTTAATTTTCTTTTTTTATTTCCTATTTACACTCCTCCTTACAATTTTAGGTGGTTTTTAATTCCAGCATTTTTATAAAATAGGTAAGTGACTAAGGGTAGCCAAGTAAAATACTATGATCTTCTTAATATTTTGACAAAGTCAAAGCGAACTAACATTTTGAAATGGGGGGTTATTTTTGTTTTAAGTTGATCATTTGTAAATTGCCCAAGCAATTATATTCATTATCTATGGCGATTGGAAATATTTTAAATTGTTTAAAGAGAGTTTTCAGAACCACTAAGATATAGCATACCTAGTACGGTATCCTAGACATCTGAGCTCCGGAATAGGGGAGGTATGCATGCCCAGTACACTACCCTAGGTTTCGATTTCATGTACGGGGGAGGTACGCATTCCCAGTATCCGTAGAATGGATAAGGTTACAGATACCCAGTACGAGTACCCTAGCAGCCTGAGTTCGTGAACTGGTGTATAGGTATGCGTACCCCTGCACATGTTATCCAATACGAACTAATCATATGCTCATAAACTATTTTCAAAAATATGTTTGTCATTTCTACAACTCTAAAAACACTTCTAAGATAGCGTTGATCAATAAATCACTTTGTGTTTGTAAATCATGGTTTAAGTCTTCAGTTTCAATAAACACGATTATGCTTATAAGTGCATAAGGCATATTTGCCAAGAACTGTCATTATACACGGTTTTATAACCATGGACCATAGTGTATCGTCTTCTTTGTAATTTCAAGGCAAACTTCCACATGCTTACATGAATTCCTAACAAGAATTTCACCTAAACTGACAAAGTGTTTGCCTGAATCATATGTTATCTTAGCTTGAATTCAAATATGCCTAGAGACTTAAAATTTTAAAAATAGAAAGACTCAAACAACTGGGTCACATAATCCCTGACACTTTTATATCTTAGTTTCTTATTAAATTCATCCTCTATGAACTTTGATTTCCTCTGAGAAACATAATTAGGTTTATGACTTGAATACTTCACTTAAGGATTCATAAATACAGGTACGACTATCTTTAACTAGATTGTTCGTGTATCCTGATCTTGTTCTTATTGATTGTTGAGGTTTTCGTTAATCTCCGATCAGGAACGAGATATATAGAAATCGCAAAGCTCTCTTTATATCAAACTTTGTGATTCCTCGATATAAATGTCTAAAACTCTTCTTGATTGATTTGTTTAGATTTTTGTTGATAGGTGGTTAGTAATCCAGGCTTCTCAGCTAACTGAGTGTAAGTGTTCCATATTTGTGAGGTTTGCTAACTTTGTTAATTGCAAACATATTTTCAAGCCTTAATATAAATGATCTAAAAGGAAATCAAATAGGGTTATATCTATCAGAGGAAGATCGATATCAAAAGTATTCACTTAGGTTAAAGCAACTCTTAGAGCCTTGTGAGGTTCCTGAGACGTAAGGAGCACGACTGCAGCTGAATTTCTTGAAGGGTTAATTCAGTTTTGGTCTCAACTATATTCCAGTGCAAAGTCTGATAGTAAGCTAGTGTCTGTAGCGGCTTAATACAACTTGGTGTTCACATCTAGACGAGGTCCCGAGGTTTTTCTGCATGTGTAGTTTTCCTCGTAAAGAAAATTTTGGTGTCATGTGTTTTTTCCCTTTTCACATTATATTGTATTATCTTTATAGTATGAATAACACAAGTAGTATGTATTTTAAGTCCTTAATTATAATCAATAACGAGACTTGTCCTTGTTGAATTTGTATCTAGAAAGATAGATAACAAGTTTCATATTTGGCAGAATTCAGATCCTCTTGATTTGGATACGACTAGATTGATCTTGGATATTGATTTGTGAGCGTCCAAAAACTCTTCAACACAATCAGGTTTACGTCTTTATAAGTCCAGATATATTGATTGTGGCAGAGAAAGAGAAAAATTATATATACATATTTTTCAAAGATCTTTAATTAGATCTACTTGCAACTGTGCCAGATTTTGTCCACACAGTTTGTTGTACGAAAAAGTTGGCCATGTACTTGGTATTGTCTCCTTTTCACTATGAATTTGTTGAGGATATCTAAAAACCAATTGCGTGAAATGAGAGATAATGGGTGGGATATTTTTATGCATGGTATTTATGCATTTTGTGCTGAAAATGATATATGAGTCGCTGAAAAGATGTCTTCATATGCACTAATTGGAAGGAGTAAACATGTAGTGTGCAAGAAGAAATAAATCTACATCATTTTCAAGTTGATTTCTTAATGACCAGTTTTATGAAGTGAATATTGAGTTACCTCTTTGTATGTGATTTAAATTCAAGCGATAAGTTTTCAGCTTCCAACAAAGGTGCGTTATTTTGTCTTGCTAAACTATATCCAACTAATTTCTCCCAAATTGGTCTTATGTTTCTTGATCAACAACTAGACAATTTCTTGTTGATGTGATTTCTAGTAATGATTTTCTTGAATTGAACAGAATTAGTGGACTTTCACAGGAAATGGTTGAGACGAAAAAAAGATAAATTGTATCCTCATGTCTACTTATTAATTATATTGTCTTTGATACGGTTGCTATAGCTATCGTTAAGAGAGTATTTTCACCTATGGATATAGTGAAGAATCGTTTGCGAAACCATATTGGTAATAAGTGGTAGATTTATTATTTACTCACAGTCATTGCACGAGAAATTTTCCGCAGTATTAGCAATGACAAGTTAATTACACGATTACAAGATATGACAACATGTCTTGGGCGTTGAATGCAGTGAGAGTTGGGCTTTTTTGGTAAGCATACAACGCATTTTTCGGGTAAGCATTATATTACAATCTATTATGTGCAATTGAAAATCTTTTTTTGACTAGATTTTTTTGTTGTATATTATTTTGTTTATTCCCCCGATTTCGTAGTTGGGCAGTGAGGCATATTCCTATGCACATGCCAAAATCTGATATTTGGCATATATGCACCCACTATGGGTATGCCAAACTGCCAAACCTATATGCCTATATGTCAGAAATAACATATACGCATACACGATGGAGTTTCCAGCGAGCGATAGAGAGTCCATCACTCGATAGTCATAATCACACTCGTTAGTCATTACAGCGCTAGCGCTAGTCAAGTTGTCACTCTCCAGTCAGATCTTCATCCAACAGCTACCATTTTTTCCCTCTAAAAGTACCAAATTTCAAACTCATTTCAACTCACGCCAGAATTTCTAAATCTCTCTAGAATTTCTCAATCTCTCAATCTTCTTCTTTAAATCTAAAACAATCACACCTTCTCTACAATTCTTTATTTCTTGTAATATGGATTCACAATCTCAAAGTCAAGGCAAAGACAAAGGTAAGGTAAAAAAACCAAAGTCTGTGGTGCAAAATAAAACATGATAGAAGATGAATGCATTTGTCGCAATTATGTTTTTTTTACCCAAGATTGTGTGGATGGTACACAACAACATGGCAACACCATGTGGGAAAATATATTTCATAAATATGAAGAACAAACCATGAACATCAACGGTCATGATGCAAAAGGATTGGCAGAACACTTCATTGTAATCAACAAGGAAGTAGCCGCTTATGTTGCATTCATAATGCAAGCCAAGAGAGGATGCAAGGAGAGTGGTCAGGTGGGTGTTGATTTTGAAAGACAGGTTCGTACAGATTGGCAGCGAAAACATGGTAAACAGTTCACTTATGAAAGTTGTTATCATATTTTGAAGTGTTGAACAAATATAATCAAGATTTCTTAGCAACTAATAAACAAGTACCTGAAAAGTCACCATATAATTCTTCTCCTTCAACACCAGATTCTTCACCATTTTCACCAGGACAATCAAATTCTTCACCAGATAATATGCAAGAAACCCAAATGGTAACTTAGTTTTTAATAATTATGATGATGGTAAGAGAAAACTTCCAGGGATGAACAATGCAAGACTGGCAAGAAAATTAGCTCAAGAAGGAGGGGGTTCCATAGGATTTAACATGGCGGAGTTTATGGAACATCAAAAGTCCATCGAGAAGCAAAGAGAAGTTGATAGGAAATTTCAAAACAGGGAGAGTAAAAAAAGTCGTCTTTTTCAAGAGAAATTGGGTTTGACTATGACAAGCATAACATTCTTCATGCTAACACTTCAATTATGAACACCCAGCAAAAACATGTGTGGCAAATCGAATTTGACGGGATTCAAGCACAGATTGAACAACAAGCTTGATTTACTAACAATGGTGATTATGATGAGGATGGAACCGATGATGAGTTTGATGTTATAGTTCATATAGATGATTGATGTATTAATATAAGTTTTAGTTTGAAGTATTGCATTTTAATTTGATATGTTGTTGTTTCATTCTACTTAATTTTAGTTTGAAATGAACAGTTGATTAATTTGAAATGTTATTGCTCATTAAATTAAATAAGTCTATTTATCATTAACTTAAATTAAAATACATAACTTAATCATTGTCTTCCATGGTCTTCCCAAAGATTCAATCTCAGATCATCTCTTAAATTGTCATACAAATTTCGGTTATGAATGTAATTAGTCATTTGAGCATAATTCCTTGCAGGGACGCCTCTTTCTGGCAAATCTTCATCTTCATAGTTAGTCCACTCTGAATCACGACGGGTTTCCTGAATTACCATGTTATGAAGAATTATGCAAGTGAGCATAGTCTTGTGCATTTCACGAGGACTCAACCCATGATATGGGTCACAAATGATAGCGAACTTCCTCTTCAAAATTCCAAAAGCGTGTTCCATATCCTTCCTCAATGCCATTTTGGAATCGTTAAAATGCCGGTATGAACGGCCCAATGCACCGGCAGGAGGCTGACGGTAGCATTGAACGAAGGTGGACCATTTTGGATAGATATCATCCGCAAGATAATAGCCATGAGTGTAATGATGGTCGTTGATGGGGAAACAGACTTGGGGGAAAATTCCATGTTTCAGATCTTCAAACAGAGGCGACTTGTGCAAAACATTAATATCATTTTGTGAACCCGGAAGACCAAATAAAGTGTGCCATATCCAATAATCATAAGAGCAGCAGCTTTAAGGATAACTGTTGGTTTTGGATAATGACCATTATATTGACCGGCCCAATAAACAAGGCATCCTTTCCATACCCAATGCATACAATTGAGACTACCTAGCATTCCTGGGAATCCCCTTTCCTCATTCTCCCTCAATATTTGTCTAACATCTTTCTCGGTTGGTTTTCGTAAATATTTGTCTAACATCTTGTGTTTCTGGAACTCTAGGTATTTGGCTCGTATGTACAAGCATCAAAGTGTCGATTAGTTTATTATCTTCAGCTTCCTCATCATCAAGTTCTTGCAACCTCCTTCGATGCATTTCTTGTTGTTATCTAAAGCGATTCACAATAACATTCCTCTCTTCATTGGATCTCTCCATTGATGATTATGAAATTTAAAATGGAAATAGAAACAGAGAAATTGGTGAAATATAAGTAGAAGTAGGTGTGAGTAACTTGGAGAAATACAAGGGCGTATATATAAGAACCAGTACGGGGAAATAGTCGTTGCAAAATATCTATTGGTCGATAATCTTAATATCGCCAGTGATACACTATTTATATCGAGCGATGGGATGTATGACGCCAACGATACTCATAATATCGCTAGCGTTGTTGTCAATAACACTCGCTAGAAACTCGGTCGCTCCGTGATTTTTTCATAATGGCGTAATTCGTTTGCCATGCCACCTGGTATGCCAAACAACTTTTTTTTTAACATGTGCATAGAAATAGGCATAAAAAGAACTACACTTCTCGGTATTCAGGCGGTTCAGTTACTTTATTTTCAGTCGGTGCAGTTACATGCAGTATTTCCGCTTTATTTTCAGTCGGTTAGTTGCTTTATTTGCCTACTTTATTTTCAGAAGATAGCTTTTGTTGTAGCAGGCTAGCAGCCATGTCTTGCTTTCCCTAGAATGTTTCATGCGTCATTATATATATATCGCCCTTATCAGATAGTTGCATTTACCACACGTCCTCATCTCCCTTACAAGATAGTTCCAGTTCCCATGAATCGTCTTTATCTCTAGATTACCACGTGTACTTGTGTCAACAGCTTTATGTGTTACTTATATCTCAATGACAACACCAACTAAATAGTCCCGGACTCTGTAACCTCAGAGAACCCCGGATGTTTCCACTGTTTTCCAGTAGAAACTAATTATATTAACCCGATTTTCCTTTTATCTGTATATAGTTCCAACTTCCAAGAGGCAGCTGATAATAAAATAAAAACAAAATCACATTTCAAGTCTCAATTTTCCTTTCAACTTTTTCTCTATAAATTGGTCTTCAAATAAGAGCACTACACAGTGAACCATATCATCGACAGGAAGTTAAGTTTAGCAAGAGAGAAAGATGACCAAGGGAAGTAAGACAAGCGATTTGGCATTAGGCTTTGCAATGGCAGTAGTCGTATTGATGATTGGAATAGGAGTCAAGGGAGTAACAATATGCAACATGGATTCAAGTCAGCTAGCTGAATGTCTACCAGCAATCAGCTCAGGACAAACATCACCTCCACCACCAACACCAGGGTGTTGCGATGTTATGAAACTTGCGGACATGCATTGCCTTTGTACTTACAAAGTAATACTTCCTGCTTTTGGCGTTGATCCGGAACTTGCAATGGGTGTACCAAAAAAATGCAATCTAAATGCACCACCTGAATGTACGTAAACTGTAGCTACTTAAAGTACTCATAGTTCAGATTACTTTAATGTATATTATGTGATGAAACACTGAGGATTTGGTTCTAACCGTTTGTTTATTTCTTTTTTTCGCAGGTGCATGAGGTTGCATCCGGTTTGATTTCTACTCCTGGTAGAAAAAGCTAGCTTTATAAGTTTATATCCGTTGCCCACTTGTATCCCGGTCTTGCAAATCTATTAGTAGGATTGAAGCAGTGGCTATTTCGTACTTTTGTTTTTGTTTTTTTTGTTCCCATTTCCTACTTCTCCCCCCTTTTCTCATTATGTACTCGGCGGAAGAATGTGCTTTTAATCTTGATTAATACTCCCTCTGTTTTCCCCACTTTTCTCATTATGTACTCGCCGGAAGAATGTGCTTTTAATCTTGATTAATACTCCCTCTGTTTTTAAAAGACCGTCCTCTATTTCATTTTGGTATGTTTTAAAAATGTGTCCAGCTTCTGTTCATAGTCATATTTTTCCAATGAAGTCTCTAACATACCCTTAAGTTTTTTATATTCATAAACTCTTTTTTAATGGGACCTAATTTATAATATTAATGAAAATCTGTATAATTAATGAAAAAAATATATTCTTTAGTTCTTTTTGAAAACAATACATGTATGGTTCCAAATTAAATTTTTTATTAGGGTTATACTCATAAGTATACAATCTTTATTGATAATGTTTCTATAAAAGGATATGTTTTAGTTTCCTTCTTTAATTTCCTATTTATAATCTCAATACAATTTTCAGTAGTTTTTATTACTAACATATTTATTGAAATAAAATAGACAAGTAATTAAGGGTAGAAATGTAAACTATTATAGACTCCTTAATATCTTGACAAAATCAAACCGGACTGTCTTTTAGAAATGGAGGGAATATATGTTTATGTGTGTGTTTTTATCAGTTTCAAATTTATGTTTGGCTTGATGCATGCATGAGCTTATCACTAGAAATCTAGAATGCGTGATTAACCATCATTTTATTTTTCATCAAATAAAATGTCTATTTTGGGCATACCTTTACTTATCATCTCAGTCAGTATGGTGTTAGGAAAAAGGAAAAAAAAAATTACAGTCAGTATGGTGTTAGGAAAAAGGAAAAAAAAAATTACACTCGGGTTATCTACGCTAATGAACAAAATAAATAGGGGGTCCAAACTCGCCCAAAATAAGTGGTCCAAACTCGCTCAAAATAAGTGAACAAAATAAATAGGGGGTCCAAACTCGGCCAAAATAAAAAGGGACATTCCGAGAATCAAACTCGGGACCTCTCGCACCCAAAGTGAGAATCATACCACTAGACCAAATGTCCTATGATGATTTTAAATCAGAGCTTTATTTATTTATTCAAAATTATTCTTGCAACATTCGGACAGGCAGATAGTCAGACCGTTGACTAATAGCCACAAAAACAACAGTGCATAGACATCGGCCAAACTGTATTTTCCTTATCAAAATATGGTGCGACCGTGAACGGCATTGGTATATTTTTAGTGTGATAACGGAAATTAAACAACAAATAAAAACAAAAATTCCCAAATGCGGTAATAGAACACAACTATAAAGAAGCCAACTAAGTGGCAAACGAATTGGCAAACTATGATGTTAACGAAAGTTAGACAGGTTCTTTCATCACTATCATATGAAGAACGAACCCTAACTGCATCTATTATTTGTACCTTTATTTTGAGAAGTATTATGAGCCTAACAACAAAGCCTCACAAAACTTGAATTGCACATTTATGTTTAGAAAACCTTTAACCTTATTTCTATTTTCATATTTCATACCTTACAGTTCATTTGATGATATCCAAAGTGGACAAATTATATGAGAATGTTATTGGATGAGTTACACTTCGTACAAATAAAGTGTAAATTACTCCCTTTCCTTCGTCTCTAATATATAAAGGCGGAGAAGTAAAATTCTTTAGTCTCAATAGATAGGCATAAAACCAATTTCAATGTGGTTTCTTCCATATTTATCCTTATTAAAAAGTATACCATTAACAAGCTTAGTTAATGCCTTTAATAATTCCCAAGAACAATTACACTATTTTAATACTTTAGTGGGATGAAAACTCTTACTTCTATTGATATTTTCCATGTTTCCTAGATAAATGTATTAGAATTAACGAGGGTAAATCAGACAACATCAAGGAAATTTACAAAAACCAAATATTTTCTTATTCTAAGAGAATTATACTTCTCCGCCTATATAAAGGGGACGGAGGGAGTAATTAATACCTACCATATACATCGATAATTATGCAAGATTTGATCTGGGGAAAATGCGTAAGACGGGTAACCCTAAGCATTAGCTATGTCTAGTTTCTTAACATAGGTCGTCTTTATAGGTGAACAACAACGTATGAAGAATGTAGTCTACAAATCACTCTTGTCTAATAAATCCCTTAGAGCATCCATAATGTAAAGTGTACAAAATATATTGTTTTTTTTTCTTGAGCGGTGGCGTAAAGGTTCAAACCTTGGTCTAACGATTTGAGAATCAGACTGTAAATTCAAAAGAGATTTGGATTTTGCGGGAAAAATAGACATATTAGAGCTGAGAGATAATCTTAATTCATTTACCATTCAAGTTGATGTTGATGATTGTCTGGAGGGTAAGTTTATTGCATAAAAATTATATACAACTCTAAGCAAAGATCAACATCAGTGGAGTATGCGTGACTGTTGGATATAATATTTGTTCCTCCTAAGGTATAGTTATTCCTTGTTTGGGATGTCATATATTATTTAGTACCCACTCGAAGTATTCTACAAAGTAGAAGTACAAATGTTTCTAATACTATATGTGATCTAAGATTGGAAACAGCGAAGTTTAGAGATAAAAGAATTGATATCTGGTGTATTATAGTGTTTGCCATCATTTGGAAGATTCGGATGCATAAATTGTCACTGAGGCAAGAAAGTTGAAGAATTAATAGTAGTTATCAAACAAACCATTTAACTATGGTGCTCGAATAGAAATACTTTCAGCTCGTTTTCAATCTCTCAAGTCCTTTTCCATTGTGAGACATCATTATTTGGTAATTTTTGATAATTTTCAGTCTCGAAAGTTCTTTTTTATTGGGAGGATAAAGTTCATTTTTTATTTTTCTGCATTTCTTATATAGATTTTTTGACCATTTTCTAAGTTTTTTCACTTTTTAACGTAAATTAAATTTGATTTTCAAATAACATTTCAGTTCAAGTAAATCGAGGCTTAAACTCAACGGAACCTCCAGAAACGACTCTCCTCTCTCCAAAGAAAAAATATCTGAATTTTCTTTCAAACTCGGCCGCCATGATTGGCTAAGTAAACTCTGCTTCAGATCTGGAGAATGAACAATATGAGTTGGGTGGATAAATAATATTGTAACACAAATGAAGCTATATGATTGCGGTGAGGAGCTATTTATGAATCTTTTTGAGCTTCATGCAAGGTCTTCTCTCTTTTATTTTCTCTATGTGTATGTTTCTTCTTAGTTATCCATGTTCTCTTAAAATATTTCTCAGAGTTTTGATCAATTATTATTTTTTGGGTTATTTTTTATTAGTGGTTCCTTTCAAAAGGTTGTCACTTCTATTTAATCAGTGAAATCTTCTTATCTTATTCTTTGTTGATTTGCAAAAGACTTTACGGGGTGTGGTGATTTGAATCTTGATCGTTTCCTATTTTTTAGATTTCTCTTGTTTCATCTTAACTCTTAGGTTTTGATCTTCTTTAAGTCAATCTCTTAAAATTTATCAAGCTTTCCTAAACTTTCTTTTCTTCTTATCAGTTCTTCTCGTTTGTGATCGTCAATGGATCTTGTTTCATTTTGACTGATCTATTTTACTGCACCGTGTTTCTGTCATCCTTAGGTTTCTTTCTAATACCTAGGTTTTAAATCTTGGGTCGGGTCTTGGGTAGCCAGTTGGGTATAAAGTTGTGGTACCCATCGACTATTGTTTGTTAAGTTGGTCATTTTTCTTTGCCTACTCTTGGGCCAGTCCTCTAATATTTCTGATTCTTGATTTGAATTTTTATATTTTTCGTCCTTGCCTAGCTCATGTCATGATAACTCAGTTTAATATGGAAGCAAAGAAACTAATTTTTACCCATGAGCTCATGAATCTTTAGAACCCATATCTATTCTTATTACATTATGTCTCTATGTTTTCTTTCAGTGTATTATTTAGCTTACTTTTTAGTTAAATTTGTAATTCAAGTAGTTTTTTTTATACGATCTGCGCGGGCGTCGAACCCCTAACTTATGACTTGAGAGTTCAATCCCTTGCCAACTAGGCTAATCCCCATTGGTTAAGTAGTTTACTAATTGTATGTTGTTCAAGTTTATTTTTCTCAACTACTTAGGAAAATGAAGGCACCTGAAACATCTTGATGTTGAAATCACATTGGAAATGTATTATTTCGGTTTGATTTTATGAACTTCGCAATTGCTTGTCTCTTTTTTGAGATACAAATTTCATCCTACGAATCTTCGATTGAGAAAAAGTCTAAAACGCATTTTCCAATCATACTCTTTCATCTTGATTAAGCCTTTCAATCAAGATTGATATGAATGGTTAGGAGCGTATCATGATAGTTTTATAACAAGCAAATACGTTTCCAACACTCGAACACACGTCAACCGATATCGAAGAAGATCGAATAAGTACTACTCCCTCAGTTCCTAAATAATATGCTTGTTTCTATAAATAGATGTTTCAAAAAAATTGATTGGTTTCTTAATTGAGAAAGTCAAATGTTACTTTAATTTTTTGGGACCACTTCTCTGTTAATTTCTTTTGGTGACAAGTGTCATGTGGATTATTTTACTTTACTTCTTTTGCTGACAAGTGTCATGGCCCATGACTCATGGGGACCATTTCAATTCACTTCTTTTATTGACAAGTGTCATGAGGACCACTTTCAATGATTAGTTCTCTTAATTTCCTTAATTTTCTCTAAAAACAAAACCAGCCTATTAATTAGGAACGGAGGGAGTAATGTTTTTGAAGAACTATGAGTGTGTTTAAATTTATTAATTTCAAACATAAGCAAGGGCCACATATACATAGCCTAGCTAAATTGGAGCCTATGCCACTTAATTGGGGCCTATCGATTTATTCAACCACCCAATAGAAAATGATAAGGGGTGTCTAAAAGATTGTAAAATCACTAAATTAACCCTTAAAGAAACCTTAATTATTCTAACACAAATACAAACACTAAATCATAACTTAATTAATAAATCCTAACTAATCAAACTCATTTTATTTTTCAATTTCCATCAAAATTAAAACTAAATCCTAATCAATCACAAACAACAATTAAAATCTAATTTCATTTTGTTAAATAATAAGAAAACCCATAATCAGAAATTCTAGTGATTGAGTTAAAATCCCCTTTAAACCATTCCATCTAAGAGATACTCTACAATGATTTACAGTAAATCTTTAAGAAAAATTCTGAAAACCAACCCAGAATCGGTTTATATATTCACCATAGTAATCCGATTGTAATCTTAATCGGGTTTTAATGTGAACCTACATAACCCGATTCTGGGTTGATGTGATGAACATCAACTACAATCGGGTTACGTTAGTGAACACATCAACCGATTCTGACTTATTATTCGGATTATTTTGGACCATATGTACTTCGATTGTGTAGTTGAAATCTCTGTATGCCAACAATCGGACTACATTATCGTCAGTATAAACCGAATCTGAAAAAGCTGCAGCAAACTACCTCCAGAATCGGACTTTATAAACATTTTAGAAGTCTGATTCTGTTACAAATTTCATGAGTCCAAGTTACCCAAAAAAACAAAACCACTTTCATTCATTAAGCTTGGTTCAAGTTTGCAAAATACAATATAAGAAAGCGACAAACATAAGCATTCGATAGATCAAGTTTTTAACATAAGGAAAATACTCATTCCAACAAATGAAGACCATCGAATTGATCCGGCTTGATCAATTCCTCCCATCGCCTCATGTTGGAATCGTATTTTTTTAGCCACTCCTTGGTGACCTCCGTGACCTTGTTAAACTTATCTACCGGTGGTAATGGACAATCATCACGTACTCTAAGACCGATGTAATGTATGTTGTTATGGTTGAATAAAACAATTCTCCGATCCTTAAATGGTGTATTTTGGTGCGTATGTATAACATGATCTCTTACAAATAGATGAACAACGCAACTCCATGTTTCCGCCAAGAAATGACCACATAGAGGCATACACATCCAATGATCTCGAGTAATTGGTCCATTCCCTCTTGGCCCTTGTACTCTAGAAACCAATTTTTCAAAAATCCCTTCTTTGTCTTGTCTTGTTTTTCCTTCCTTCATCATCGATATGTAAAATTCCTTGTCTTCTTCTAAGCGCAAGGCCATCATCTTTCTAAAGTATTGACATTGGGTTAGGTTCTCATCGTCCGCCAAACTTATATGGCATATTTGTTCCGACGCAACGTGATAACCACAATTCCCATCTGCATCCACGTCGTTGGTGGATAACACATAGGGCTTAATGATTTTAGGAAGTTTCGAGTAATACTCCTCAAATATGGTGTAACACGTTCGATGGGGTCTACCTCGTTCATCCCTAGGCGTGCTTCCATCACCAAGAGCGTCCCTCAGAGTCACCATAGAACCCTTTTGTCTTGCTTCTCCCTTCCATGCACGTAACCTTGATACTCGTGCTGTACTCGCTTGAGTCTCTTGATAAGTAACGATTAGATTGATTGGCTCTTGACTCTCTTGAGAAGGAGCGATTGGATCTTCATGTTGCGAATGAGCGATTGGATCCTCATGTTGCGAAGGAGCGCTTGTCCCGTTTTCTCCCTTCTTTGGTCGACCCCTTTTCCTTTTAACCGGTGCCTCTTCATTCTCAAAGTGTGAAGGAACGTTTGAAACATTTGTCTTCTCTTGTGCGCTACTTGCCCCGTTTTCTCCCTTCTTTGGTCGACCCCTTGTCCTCTTAGCCGGTGCCTCCTCATTCTCAATGTGTGAAGGAACGTTTGAAGCATTTTTCTTGGCTTGTGCGCTACTTGTCCCGCTTTCCCCCATCTTCGGTCGATCCCTTTTCTTTGGAACCTTTGCATCTTCATATTTATCGTCTTCCTTCTCATGTCGACAAAGGATTCTTTTATGACTCAGCAGCGGGTGTTTTCCGGTACTCATTGCAACCTTAAACTCGTACCTTTATTGTTTCCTATCCATGATGGAAGGTGGTATACCCGTCGGCGGTAGCACCGTTGGGTCTCCGACCAGTACCATATGGGGGTTCGCGACTAGTTTTAAGTCATACAACAAAACTTTTCTTCCCAAGCCATCCTTTTTTGCGAATTTCTTGATGATTTCTTTTCCAATATCCGTGTCCATAAAGGATTCGAGTGGTTCTTCGGTTGGGGGTGGTTTGAAAGTAAGTTGCTTCCAAAACGGATCAATGATTTCAAAAGGAATTCCTCGTTGGTACTTGGCGACCATGTGACGACACGGAAATCTGAAGGCCGTCATCGTCATACATTTACATTCAATTCTTCATCTCCCCATCTCCTTTTCCACATAATATTTGTAATCCTTCATCATGAAAATGATTGCCCAGTGAGACACCCTATAATTTAAATTTCTAATCAACCAATGGTGTTCCTTGTATCTTGTGATGATTTTCATCCTACTCTCTTCCATTTGAGCGGTTATCTTGATGATATCGGCCTTGGTGTATTCATGGATGGCTTCTTGTAATGTAACCACGGTGCTTTGGCTCCCTTGGAGCAAGCTTTTCAAACGTCCATGAGATCCTTCCGCGATACTTGTCACATCATTCTTGTAATGCATGTGTTGGTAGGTGTAAGCATACACAAATTTTTCCTTGTGCGGATCCAACAATTCCTTCAAGCAATAAACCACACATTTCCCGTAATCTTTCTTCCGTAGCCCAATAAAACTCTCCAAGTAGGATTCGAACTCGGACACTAATATTGAGTGTACCATTAAATCCCAATGATGTTGAAAAGCCTTCCATAATAACCCATTCGCTTCATACTACGATTTCCTTTTCTTCTTGTCCTCCTCTCTTTGTTTCGGAGTTAGTTTTTGAAGACGCTCATCTTCGGCCTTTTCACGAGCAGTACTTTTTTGTGGCTTTGGATTTTGGATATGACCCCTACAATTACTTCTAATATTGCATTGTATGTGCCATGTGCAAAGAAAATGCTTAGCATCCGGAAAAACCACTCCAATGGCATTCATTAGTGTTTGGTCCTTGTCTGTTACTATGATCCTCGGAGTTTGATCGCCACGGTATATCTCCTTCAAGGTCTCTAGCATCCAAGTAAAACTCACATCATTCTCCCGATCCATAAACCCCCATGCTACCGCGAAAGTTTGCTTGTCGGAAGTATGGAAAACAATGTTTAACAACGGCATATTGTACTTGTTGGTCTTGTATGTACCATCTATTAACAAAACTTGATAGAAGCATTATGCCAACTTGATCATCTCCGGATGCGCCAAGAAAATACGAGTCACTTTGGCTTCCAATACTTGCTTCCTCATTGTGTATCCGTGTTGATCGGCTAACCATTGAGATTGTTCCATAACCGCTCTACGATCCCATGACCTCCTCCTAAAGGGTGCTCTTGCCGTGTATATTTGCCTCAAAGTGGACAAGTTATCCTTATCATCCTCCTTAATCTTCCTAAGGATATCACTTGGTTTACACGCTTTCATAGACCTTACCGTTTCCCATTGATGTGGTTTCAACCCACAAAAGGCCGCGTGTCCAACAAGAGATTTCGGATCATCATGATTATGACAACCATTCAACACTTTATAGAGCTTGTATACCTTACTATCATTGGTTTTCTTGTGTGTATTAACTATAAGCTTAAACGGGCAATCATACTTCTTTGATTTAGTAATGTATTCCCTTGTCTTCTTCTTCACGTACAGTTTGTCCTTTTCCCAGTGACTTTCTTGCTTTCCACCTCTCTCACAAACAAATTCCAAACGATCTTTACTTGAATAACGACCCAAAACTAACGTGCATTTGATCTCTATTCCATTGTCTATAAACCATTTCTTTGCATCGTTTCTTCTTTCCATTCCAAGTCGGTGAAATAGTGGGCAGAGGTATCAGGACCCAGCAGAGATACGGCTATGGGTTGATCTTCTTCAAACGCCACAACAATCTACAACAAATATCAAAAAGTTGATGATTCAAAATCGATTTATATGTTACAGTCGAGTAAACTGATTACAGGTAATCGGATTATATGTGCAACTATAAAGACAGATTAAAGAATTGTCGTAAAAATTTCAAAGTATACAATCGGTTCACCTCTCGTGTCATATAATCCGATTGTTGTTCACATTTCTCCTGGATCTTTTTTCTACAAAATCGTATTATATATGCACGAAAATAAACCGATTGTCAACTTTGTGTATTCTACGTGATTATTCAAGTGAAGGAATCGGATTATGCACATCACCAACAAAAACCGATTCTCGTCACGTACCCATCACGCCAAAAATTAACTACAATCGGTTTATTTGGTGATAAACAAATACCGGTTCCGGTACCCAATTTGAGGATTTTACCCAGAATCGGTTTATGGCATGCTATCGAATAAACCGATTATGGTTAAAGTTTTGAATTTTTTTCCTTGTTCGGCAATTGGGACATGCAAATACATGTTTGTAGATCGTTACAACTCATACCTGTTTATTAGAAGCATTATCACCTTCTTCATCCGGACGAAATTGTTCTTGTGCTTGAATAATATCCTCAAGCATTCTTTGGTTCACTTTATCTTCTTCTTCATTCAACAAATTATTCAATTCGGTAGGATCGAAATCATGATAATCTGATGCACCCCCTTCTTCATCACTACTAGAGTCTTCATCATCATTATAAAGTTTTATTTTTGCTAAGAAAATCACAAACCCTAGTTTTTCCTTTTTTCCCTCTACTTCTTTCCCCCCCAACCTTAAAAAAGAAAAATGATTTTCTACTCTAATCCAAACATTGTAATCCTACTCAAACACTTACTAATTTAATAAAATTTAATTTAATTAATCATCACTAATTTAATAAGGATATATTAGACATTAATATAAATAGTGGATACGGAGTTTCTACAAATTACTTCCTAATGGCCCTATTTTTTCATGTAGTTATAGGCCCTAATTAAGTGGCGTAGGTCCCAATTTAGTCGGGATACATAGTCCATGTAATGGATCCTATCTGTGATACACATGACTTGCAAAAGAAAAAAAAGAAAAATGTTTTTTTTTCTTTGAACCGCTCACATTTGACAAATACGGTCAGGCGCATGTTGAATGTGGGCTTGCCACGGATTCTCTTTTTTTATCGGATGTCCCCGAAGGGATTCTGTCATATCTCCGCCTAATTACGATTCGCATTCATAAACACCGGCCAGGCGCAAATTCAAACAACCCAATGCGACCAATGTTGAGTGCTCATTTTAATTGCACTAGACTGTATACATTCAGTCTTTCGGAATGTGTTTTGTCAAAAAGCTAGCTAAATGTAAAGTAGCTTTTCGGGTTTTTTTCCTTTTGAGACCATTGTGATGCTCTCATGACTTGCTTAAAAAACACTTCAATAAACTCGGATACACCTTCAGATAAAAATGAAAACAAACAAATTTGATTTTGCAAGGGGAACGAAATCACAATGTAAGATTGGAAGGCAAAAAAACCAAGAAGAGACATATTTCTACACACCGACACCACTATTCCCAGAAGCATTACCACCACCACCACCGCTACAAATCCCACTAAATAAAACAGGAAATCTACAGAGAGTCTCTACAATTGGTGGACCCTCCACTGTCACATCTTGAGATGATGCCGCTGCTGATGTCGATGGTGGGAGAACCCTTCCATCAGCAAATAACAACCGTCCATTTCCAGCTGATTGATTTTGATTATTATTATGAAGATGTTGATGAACTATACCTTCAAGCTCTGTAACACCATAAAACTCCTCATCCTCATCCCCGTTTCCAAATCTTCTCTCAACTTCAAGAAAATCAGCTAAAGATGATGGTCTTGTTTCTTCATCTCTACAAAGTTGCCACCATCTTCTATTCCCTTTATTCTCTGATGAATCAACAATTACCACTCTTCTTAACCCTTTCTTATTCTTCAACTTTTTCCTTTTCCCTCTACCACCACCATTAATAGCAGTAGTCCTGATATTGTTGTCTTCACTATCAGGGGTAGAAACCCTAGCTGAAATTGATGGGATATTAACTCCCATTAGGGTTCCTAAACTTGTGCTTCTATCATGGAAAAACGATCCTGTAGACTACAATGAACATAAAAATAAAATTAATACTCCTAACATCAAAATAAACAAAAAAAAAATCAAGAAACGGGTGTATGTATTTTGTTTTATTTTGTTTCCGGTTACCTCAGTGTCGAAATCAGAGGAAGATACTGATGAAATTGTTGGAGAAGTTGGTGGAAACAAGTCTATCTCTGGATCTAACATTGTCTATCGTACTCTTGCAGTCCTAATTATTTGTAATTTGAAGGAGGGAAGGAAGACATGAGAGTTATTATATATATACAGAGATTGGTAAAGTTGAGAGATTTTAGAGCTGTAATATAGAAAGAAATGAAACATAAAATTTGTATGACCATTGTAACCCTGTTTCTTCTTGTTATTGACGAAACTTTAAACCCAGTGATCATCATCAGTCTAATGTGGTCTGGGAGAGTTGTATTTTCCACAAATCCTTGTTTGTATAATAATCAAAGCCAGAAGAGTTCTAGTATAATGGGGTCACTAGTTATCGACCAACATTACTTTACCCCAAACACATACACTTCATTTCGTGTTAAAAGTTTTTATTGTTTGAAATGAAAGCATCATTGAATGATGGGAAAAACAGGTTCTCGCTGCAGAGAATGTTCTACTTCAACTGAACAAGAGCCTTTACTTTTCTTCTCTTTTTCTTACAATTTTTGGTAGTACAACTACATACTACTCTATCTTGCACATGGAGATCAGATGGGGTGGGATCAATGTATGGTGTGGTAAATACGTTTCTATAGGTAGAAATGTGGATCGAAGAAAAACATTTGGAAGCTCTCTTCAGTTTCTCTTCAAATTTAAGTCTTGTACGGTTGTTCTCTCTACATCAAAAGATCTGTCTTAGTCTAGCACTCAAAAAACAGGAAACATAAGTTTTGGGCCCATTTTTAGTTCATCCACTCAAAAAACAGGAAACTGCCATCTAAACATGGAAGAGTTGTGGAAGTGCAAGTCTAATTCGTCCAAGTTGATCGGACCTGCATTTGCTTTGCATATAGTCCTGATTCAGAAGCATCACCTAACTGGAGTAGTGATTTTATGTAGATGCATCTTTTGATCCACGTCTTTATCTATCAGGAATTGCCTTTCTACCAAGAAACTACAAAGAAAAACTGCTAGGTGGCACCGGCTTACTGGAAGTCAAGTCAAGAACATAACTGGACTCACTTCATCAACAGGAAGACCAACTTCTTTTATTCGCCGAGTATTCCAAGTACTCCAATGCGATGTCTCAGCAACTGGTTGGATTCCACATCCTACATAGTCTTAGCAATTGTAATGGTCTCCCTGGTTGGATTCTACATCCTGCATAGATCTAATGTTATTTTTCTCTTCACCGAATATACTATACAAGTGCATTGTGCTCAATAAATTCCATTGTCAATACAATCACACCTCCAATCTATGCTTTGTAAGCAGACACTTCACCAGTGGTGCAATAAGTGCAATAATATGGTGGCTATGTTGATAGATTAAACTGTCACAGAAAAGACTGAAGAGGAAATACAGCGGCAAAAAAAAAGACACTGAAGAGGAAATATGAAGATTTTGCCCCATCTAAGAAGGGTCTCATCCAGGGAAACCAATTTGGTATCTAAAAATCATTTCTCAAGTAACTTTTAAAGAGTCAAACCGCAAGTTCAAAGACTCGGTCCTCCTCGATCTACAAGCACAGAATTAAAACGCAAATAACCTCGGCCACAACTAAAATGTTGGAAGAGAATAGTATCCAAATGTATAAACAAAAACAATAACTGGAGCAAAATATCTTTCTTTTCTGAAACCATTCAGTTATGCTCTGGAAACTATTCAAGTTACGATGAAACCTGTTTTTCTGAAAATTCCAAGACTCATCCAACATTCATCCCAAACTGGTAACATACTGTATCAAGTTCACAGGCTAACATCTGAAATAACACATTTGGATTATAAACTGTGTCCTAATCTGAATCCATCACTAACCTAGATCTTCAGCCATTGTTTTAGCAATTCTACTTCTAAATCAATGAAAAATCATTAAGAATGCATCATGAATAAAGAACATCAATAAAAGGAAAACAAAAGCAACAACTGTGATAATTAAAACAAGTTTAATAGCATCCAAAAATATAAGGAACCAGTAACACAGGTTTCTTGTCCACAAGAAAAAAAGTTCACTATTATAATAAAACGCTAGTTCTACGTACTGCTCAATGATATTACTTCTTAACAGTTTGCTCATTTCTTGGATTTCTTTGGTGCCCTACAAAGAAGATCAAGGTGAAAAGAGGACGAATATCAGTACAATGATCTTAGAATTGATCAAAAGTAACTGCATACAAGAGAAAAAAGAAACAGGAATAAGGAGAAACTCTTACCCAGTAGCTGCTTGAGGTGCAGGTGTGGGTGTGGTTGTGGGTGCTGCCACTTTATCGACGGGTCCCTGTTGCATATTATACCAACTTGTCAAGATCAACTCGAGGAAATAACAAGGGACTCGAGACATAGAATCTTAGTGCTTCTACTCCCTATACTTAACTTGACCCAGAATGTCTTTTAAAATTACACTGCAGGTCTGATACAGTGCAGTAAATAATGAAATGGCAAGACTAATATTGCTATTCCCTACATATATATCTAATATTGCTATTCCACATCACTAGAAGTCCAGCTAGTTAACTATGTCCTTAACAAGTATAACATGCATACATAGTTAACATTACCAAAGCAGTAATCAAGCCAAGAACGAAGATACACATGTAGTGTCAAAATTTATAAAAATTGAAAACAGAAAATCAACAAGTTTATCAGTATCTTACTGCAGCCAAACGCTCCTCCCTCCTAGCATGCTTCCTTTCTCTGCTAGCCTTGTTCTTAGCACGCTTAGCCTCAAACTGGTCAGACAAAGTCTTCTCTCTGGCCTTCTCTGCCTTAGATTTGTGAATACTTTCCATCAGTACACGCTTGTTCTTGAACACATTACCCTTTACCTTCAAGTACATATCATGGTACATGTGCTTGTCAATCTTCTTTGCCTCCCTGTACTTACGGAGCAACCTCCTGAGTACACGCATTCTCCTCATCCAGATAATCTTGGTAGGCAACCTAGCTTCTCTGGTACCCTTCCTCTTACCTGTTCACAAAGAAACTACCAAATTAACCCATTGCTACCTCTATACCACACGCAATATGAACCAGTCGCTGAATTTAAGAAATAAACAAGAAAGCTTACATTAACAGCATAACACCAACAGTAGAAATAGATTGTTAACTTACCATAACCAGAGTGACGACCCTTAGCCTTAGCTTCATTCATACGACGAGCACGAGCTCTAGAGTGAATCACAGTTGGCTTACGAATAATGTAACCATCCTTTACCAACTTTCTAATGTTTTGCCCTAAACACACACAACAATCACAAAACAGGAACCCATACATAAGAATCGCAAACAAAAGCCTGATGTAAGAATCACAAAACCCTAACTTACAAAAACTCGTCATTAAAAAGATAACAGCGGCCAAATCTTACAGAAATGGGGATATTTCTGTCTTTTCACAGATTAGGTTATTGGATGAATGAACTGATTAATGAGTTTCCGATCAAATCAAAACTGAAGCTATTTGATATAATCAAGTAAAATCAACTAATAAGAAGAAATCAAATGAAACAAGTGATTCTAGTGTTCTGTGTTCGTTTATTACTTACTTGAGTTAGCGGTAGAAAGGTCGGCAGACTCATTAGGGTCAAGCCATACTTTCTTCTTTCCACACTTGAGAACACTAGCAGCCAATCGCTTCTGAAGTTTCAGAGACACCATTTTTTCTTCTTCGCAGATGAGAAATTGCGGAAGAGAACAAGGAGAAGGAACTTTAAGGATTATAACAAACTAGGGTTTTATACTGAAAACCTTACAGCTTTTTATTTTCTAGGGTTTGAGGTAAATGGGCTCATTTGGTCTAACTTGGATGCGTGAGCCCAGCGTTAAAAGGGTACATGGACGGTGGACCGGCTTTCTACTCGGTAGACTTTTTTTTTTTCTTTTGGAAAGTGGAAACTACAGCCAGATTAGGGGTGCGTGACATGCTTTAACGATGCATAGCTAACCCAGCTTGTCATCGTCGTTCCTTGAAGATTTGATGCATCTCAGGAAATTCTGGGATCGAGCCATTGATCGCGTAATATTGTATAATTTGACTTGGGCTTCTTATAGAACTTGTTAGGCCAAGCACAATGGTCAAGGATCTCCCTTGGCTATAGCTCATTTGAAACTAAGTGAAATGGGTGGGAGGTGCACCTCAAACACTATGGTGAATGATTTCCCTTCCCTATAGCTTATTTGTAGCGAAATCCAACTACCATGATCTTCTGTGTAGCTTAATTGTAGTGATATCCCTTAACTACATTTCAAAGTTGATCACATTTGATAAGCTTTTTAGAGTAGGGAAATCAGTTTCTGTGTGCTTTATTATTTTATGGAAACTGAATTCCTGTTTTACATTTGAAACGGATACTGAGTACCCATTCCGTAAATTTTATTTGTTTGACCTTTTTCCATTTACACCCTACTCACACTCGATCTTAACCATCCATCATTCTCAACGGCTTTATTTTCTCAGCCGTCGGATCCCAGCGGTTATTTTTTCAAAATTTAAGAAAAATTTCTATAAATACAAATTTATTTTTCTTATCAAATCATCTTCCTATAACTAGTTTTTCCACTCAAAACTCAAAAATTTTCTTTTTAACTTTAAAACGTTGTTCTTTTATTTATTTTTGTTATTCATCTATTTTGTTTGTAGACAATAATGTCTCAACCCTAAAAGGAGAAATCAAAATCCATAAACGGATTCATTGTTCTTGAAGACAAACATATTGTTACTACGTATTGCTCTAAAGAAGGCAGATATTTTACGAAAAACTTTTTGAAAAGTTTGTCGAAGCTTGTGGTGGAAATCCATATAATTATACTATAAAATGTGTTCGTAGTAGGTTTAGCATAATCAAGAAAAAAATGTTTTGTTAACAAAAATATATACATTCGAAAATCTCAAAAAGATTCCCACACATTTCGGTTTGGGATCTCACCTTCAGTATTAAGGAATATCTTTGAACAATAAAATATAAGATTTTTGCTCATTTTCAAATTTCTCATTATGTTGACATCTTGAACTTTCCTATTTTTCAAATCCAATTTCCAAATCACACAAACCCTAAAGTGTACGTGACTAAGGAAATTGTTTTTGCTTATTGGGACCGGTTCTACCTTGACTCCCAACATAAGTTAAGATCGGTTCTACCTTGAATCCTAATATAGGTAAGGATGGTTCTACCTTTACTCCTAACATAAGCTATGATCGGTTCTATCTTGATTCCCTATATAGGTCAGGATAGGTGCAACCTTAGATCTTCAATGAAAACCGGACCTTCAATCCTATTGATTTCTTTCGGATACGAAACAAGTTTGTAAGTCTACTTCCTTAAACTCATGTAATTAAACATACTTTTCTAAGCATGAAATCAAGTTATTTTTACTACACAATATAGTAACGAGTTACAAAAATTATGTGGATGTCGCAATTAAGAAGTTCATAAGATAAGGATTATACTTTGTAATATAATATACCAATATAAAACATTCAGAACTATTAATGTATTCTTTCTTGACACTTTGATCATAATAAGATGATGAAGTCTTTGATACTAGAGTTTCATGTATATAACTTCGCATGTTATGATTTCAATCAGAAAAGATTTGAAATCTTACCATATATAGAAATGGAAACAAGTCAAGTCATGTATTACTAACCTCAGGTGGAAAGATGATGTCTTCATTTATGTCTATACGTCTTCGGATTCTTCAGATCTTCGAGTAATACTTGTATTTTTTAACACTTATAGACTTCTTAGTCTAACCTAATGAAGTTGATTCTAGTAATATAATCAAGCGAATTATGAGTTTTGATACTAAAATATGACAACCAACCTTGACATACCAACGTTTGGCGGGTATAACCGAGCAGTGCTCTAACAGATTAACAAAACCACAATAAAATAAATTATGGGGGATTGGTCGTAAGACAACTAAAAAGTAAATACACGAAAAATAAGAAAAGAAAGATGATTAAGAAATCCTTCGTCGTTACTTAACGTTAACCGAGTTAAAATACTTACTCTAACCGTAAAATAATAGCTAGATCAGTGTTATCCCCAAAACTCCTTCTATCACTGGATGCAAGAGTTCTGGACTACCAGATTTTATTCATCTGAACCACAAAGTAACATATCACTAAAGGTGTAACCCAACTGAGCGCTTTAAGCTTTGTGAATTCAGGTTGATCCCAGTAGTTAAAATCTTTTCTTCGCTCGCAGTTTCTCCATCGAATCTCTCTGCAAGATCTCACGATTTTTACATGTGTAGTGAGGTATTCGATCCAGCATGTATTCCAAATCAATCTAAGAATCACTCATAAACATTAGATATGGTAAAAATAAGCGATAAGATGATAACAACTCCAAATAACTTGTATAACTAATCAGGGTTCACGCTTAGAACATTGAATTCATCCTTAATCAACAGAGGTTTAGCTACTCATATTACAAAGAAGAAGAAGATGCAAAAGCTAATGGTTTCCGATAAAGGGGTAAACCCGAGGTTTAGATGTAAAAAATGTGATATGAGAAGTAGAGATCCTTGTTTGAGCCTTGAATATTTTCTTTTATAGTGTTCAATGCTTGACCTTCAAGTCTCCTCTCTTTTAGGGTTTGGAAACCCATTGGGACCATGTTTCATTGTTGTAGAAGTCAAAAACGTGTTTTAGAAGTCCCTTCCCCCGAGATACAATCGGTTAATGTCAACTTTCCTTAACCACCGATTCTTAACTCTCAAAACTGAGAGTTTTTGTAAAAAAATATCACATCCAATCAGTTTATATAATCCTTCGTAAGCACAAATTGTTGAAGGTTAAAAAACGGATTTTTTTTTTGTGTAAAATTATGTGCAGAATCGATTTACATAATGTTTGTATTTCAATTTTCTTCAAGATATAAGGAATATTGAATTTGAATGATTTTAACTTTGTATTTGGCCCCTCTCCAATGATAGTATTTCACTTCCTTGCTCATTTCATAACTTTGTAGCTCCTTTTTGGATGATTCATCTACTATAAGATACAAACTAGAAAATAATCATAATATAAGGTAAAATGTAAGAATTATATCTAAAATAACTATTAAATTTGACACTCGAAACATGTAAATTAAACACTTATCGATAAGCATTATAGTCCATGAAACTGGAACCGTGCTCAATGGTAGTCCATAGAGGCAAGTATACCTTTGAACTTACAAGCACTTAAGGGTGTTTATCACACTCAATACTAAACAATAATACACAAGCCGAAAGTGATTTTGTGAATAAAATTGTCTTATAAGTGATAATGAGATTTATAGAAAAAGTGAACATAGTCATATAAAATAGTTTGTGAACTTTTTCTAATACTGAAATTGGGTAGGTTTGTAAACCTTAGAAGTTCGTGAATTTATGCCACAAGGGTTTGCAAACTAACCCCCATTCCCGAACTTCAGATGTAAGGGGTTTGCAAACCCAGTTTTCAAACATATACATTTTGCAGAATTCTGACTAGGTTATACATACAAGTATGTGTACCTTGTTCAAAATGTCTCATAATCCAGTTTCAAACATTCCCAATGGCCATAGACAGTATGCATTGTCACTTGGGAAATTTCCAAATGATCAGCTTGAAACAAAAATAGTTTATGAAGTATCCGACACCTTATAAAGAAATAAGAGGGATATTCTGGTTTCTATAAATTTAACTAAGCTAATAACGAACAAGGAAAAGTAAACAAGTAAATATATTGGTCAAGGATTTCGATCCCCTTTTATGTGAATAGTTTTTTTTTTTAATAAATTTTTTATTTTTCTTTCCAAAACTAGGTCAAGCCTTCCAATCTTCATTCTAGCCCAAAGTTTTTGTCCATCTGTTAGTTCACCAGGGCTCATGAGTCAAAATCTCTCTAGAATTTTTATGCAAAATTGATTGTCAGAGTGATGACACCATCGATGGAAATTGGTAAGAATATTCCTTATGGTCACCAGAATATACTGTTGTCGGCAACCAGAATTTGTCAACTGTTGACTTCTAACGGTCCAAGGTGTCAAGATCAAAGAAACGAGTCAGTTGGCCTGACTCGGCTGTCTGGTTATTGCTTACTTACCGAATCAAATCGGATCTGTGCCAGCTCACCGGACGGTTATCGGACTCAACCGTTGACTGACTTCCGGTTGTTTCTCCGGTGAATTCCTGGCCAAATTCAGGCATTATTTAGTTTTCTTCCTGCAATATATTCACATCCTAATATAAATCTATTGTCCAATACTCATTCCATTTCTCTCTGAGTGTTATCCACCTGAATTCATACCAACAACAAGGGTTGTACATGGGTCGGTCGGTTCGGGTTTCACCTAAAACCATCGACCGAGCCGCTAGTCCTCGGTTTTAAAATGTCAAACCAACCCCGCCCAATATATTTGCGGTCCGAGTTTTACCCTCCATGTATAGGATCGGTCGTGTTCGGGTTAAAATGTGGGTTTACCCGAATTTTTTTCAGTTCTTCAATATTGGTTGATTCAATTCAGGGAAACAATCAATTTAATTAATTTAGCAGAACCCCAAATTTTACATATTCATTAGTTAAAGATGAACTTGGACGTCACAATATATTACAATGGATGAATTTGTAGGTTGTTGAATCGAATATGGAATGGTGATGGATTGAATCTTCGATGAGTTGAGATTGAGAACTGAGATGAGACTCATAGTGAAAGAAGAGATGAAGTATAAAACTGGGTAAGAATACTAGAAAAAAGAACTGCATTTAGTGAGAACGGGATAGGTCTTTAGGTTTTATGGTATTGAAGTATAAATGGATAGGATAAACTCTCACCAACAGCTGTAGCTATCAGGTTATTACAGACCGGTTCACTCGGGTTTTACATCAAACCATGGACCGAACCATCTACAACAAGTTTTCAAAATTAAAACCGCATACAAACCGTCGTGGGTCGGTATGGTTTCAAAAAAAACGGGTAGGTCGGGTTCGGATAGGAGGGTTGGTTCTTGTGCAACTCTACCTTTTTCTTTTCTTTTTTTTAGTGCGAAAAGAAGATTTATATTAATAATTAAAGACTTGTAGCATATATATTCTCCCTAAAAAGAATGCTTAACTATATAGGAAGACAATAATCCCACATCTTAGGATTTATATTCTGTCTTCCTTTTTTTTTCTAGAAAATCGGCTACGTTATTTCCTTCTATGTGGATGTGAGTACACTTCCAATCCTTAAAAATATTAAATAAAATCTTATAAGAAATTATTAAACTATTATTTGTCCAACTAATAGATTCAACATTGTTCCTGATAGCATTAACAACATTGAGTGCATCTCCTTCCAGTTCCCAGCTTTCGTACTCCTTTTTCTCTAGCTCACTTGATTGCCTCCAATGCTGCTCTAACTTTGGATTCTTCCTCGTCTTTAGCTATCCCTCGGAATGATATTGCTCCTTTACGTAACCCAGCATCGTCAAACATAATTAGTTCAATTCCCATTTTCTTTGTTTCTTTAATAAATGAGCCATCAAAATTTATTTTAACAAAACCCCCGCTTGGGATTTTCCACCCATTCACAATTCTATTATTTTGCATTGCATGAACAGGTGCAGAATGCCTTATATTAACATTTACCCATTCATTATTTCTTGGTTTATTTGCCTAACCAAGACTTCCACCTGCAATCGAACATTATCAAAGGCACATCCACATCTCATCTTCCATATGTGCCATAAAAAAAAACCTTCCAAATATGATAATGTCTTGCTAACCAGCAAGAGAGTTAGGTACACCACTATACCAACTAGTAATCCATTCATGAATCACTTTCCCACTTAGATTACCTGCAAGAACTTCATCAAGTGCAAACCATATTATTAGGACGACCGAATGTAGTCCCTTTAGTGTTCATATTGGAGCCAAAATGTAGTCCGTTTGTAACGTTTTTTTTTTTTAATCGCAAAAACTGAACGCCCATTAATTTTCTTTCAATAAAATTGGATCGACAATAGGATAGTCATCAACCATGACTATGGTTGGGCGAGGTCAAAACGATCGGAAGCTGAACCGATTGACGTTATTTCCGACGTGAAAATGGAAAAAACACCGTCACCTATACTTTCAATTTTGATCTTGACCGTTGATTACCAACAAAATTCAGCCATCGGATCTAAAGCTTCTGTTGTTATTTCAAAATTGTTACAAACAAGTGTTACAAAGTTGTTAGATAATAAGTATCACATAAATATTACACTTATAATTCTTATTAAACAACTGTTACAAAAATAGTTGCAAAACTGTTAAAATAGAAACGCCCCCTACAATTCCACGGAGTCACTTCGAAACTTCGTTCGTCACCGCACTGCTGCAGCAGTAATCTATTCTTAGTTATAACGCAATCTATAAACAAGTGTTGAGAAGTTTCATTATGTTGTTTACATAAAGGACAAATGTTTTAAATTGTATGAACATGTCTGGAAAGTTTGTCTCTAACACGCAGACAATCGTTCATTATTTTCCATATATGGTGTTTGACTTTAGGTGGTAAGCTAGATTTCCAAATTTTTCCAGGGGAATGAAGGAACAGTGCCGCCTAAACCTGTATCACTAATAACCCTATAGGATGACTTAACTATAAACTTCCCATTATTGGTCGGCTTCCATCTAAGTATATGAGTACCTGTAATGGGAAAGTTTATAGCATATATATCATCAACAGTGTTCCTATCAAATAGTACATTCAAAAGGTCAACATTCCATATCTTCATATCACCAGTATTCAAGATTAGTTGGTCAACATTTTGAATTGCATTAGAGATAAAATTAGAGACCGGATGAGAATTTATATTTGGAATGCAAACATCCTTCCATATACTAATACTCCTACCATCTCCCACTTCCCAACAATAATTCTTACGAATAACTTCCATCCCCTTACAGATCCCTTTCCACACCCAAGAACCTGTTTCTTCATTAGCATAGTGCAAGTATGAGTTGGAAAATATTTACTCTTATATGTCTAAAACCAAAGAGTATCAGACTCAGTAAGTAATCTCCATGCTAGCTTAGCTAGCAGAGCCTCATTAAGATTAGCAGTTTTTTTAATATTCAAACCTCCCTGATCAATAGATCTAGTTATTCCATCCTGAAAAAGCAGGGGTCTAAAAAACACACCCAATATTCGCTTAGAAATCTGTATGGACTAACTCCAATATACTTTAAAGAGAATCAACTAGACAGTCAGACTCAATCTTAAGAAAAGTACATCAAAGAGTTATATCTCAATTTCTCAATTCAATCTGCAATCAAACAAATAGGAATTTGCGAGCCCGATTGAATATAAGAAATATCTTGGATGGTATCAAAAACAAATATTCAAGTGTCAATCAATTTAATCAACAACCAAAGGTTGGATTCACAATTTATTGAACTTATGCACAACCTGTGATATTTATATTATACGAACAAATATAATGCGGAAAATAAATAACACAGACACCAGAAGCTTTGTTAACGAGGAAACCGTAAATGCAGAAAAACCTCGGGACCTAGTCCAGATTTGAACACCACACTGTATTAAGCCTCTACAGCCACTAGCCTACTCCAAGTTAACTTCGGAGTGGAATGGAGTTGATCCCCAACCAATCTCACACTGATCAAGGTACAGTTGCGCTCCTTACGTCTCCGAATACCAGCAAGACTCTACGAACTTGATTCCCTTAGCTGATATCATCCACAATTAAGAGTTGCTATGACCAAAGTCGAAGACTTGATAAACCAATCTGTCTTGCACAAACAAGTCAATTGAATATATAAATCTTTCTCCCACTGATATACCTATGAGTTTTGTTCAATCTTTTGATAAATCAAGGTGAACATGAACCAATTGATATACCAGACTTATTTCCCGAAGAACAACATAGAAATATCAATCACCTCACAATAATCTTAATTGTATGGTAGCGAAACAAGATATTGTGGAATAACAAACGATGACACGAAGATATTTGTGACTACTTTTTATCTTGCCTATCGAAAATTAAATGTCGAGCAAATCTTAGAGAAGTTAATACTCAATCATGATAGAAAACAGTAAGATCAGAACATGCAACTACAGAGAAAATAGTTGGGTCTGGCTTCACAATCCCAATGAAGTCTTCAAGTCGTTAACCTAAAGGGTTTTGGAAAAACCTAAGGTTAAAGGAGAATCAATTCTAGTCGCAACTAGTATCACACGAGAGGTGTGGGGATTAGGTTTCCCAAATGCTAGTGTTCTCCTTTATATAGTATTTACCTTGGTAACAAAGCATTCAATATTCACCGTTAGATGAAAACCTGATTAGGCTCAAACTAATATCTTTCAACTGTTATATCGAACTTAGCTTGTTACACACAAATGAAAAGTGACTTCATTTAGATATGTGTAGCCGTACCTAAATGTGTACACCTTTGTTGTCTCAACAATGGTTAACCGAAGTTATCCATATTAACCTTATTCATCTTAATCATAACTATTTCAAATGACTCAAATGAAACTAGTTCTAGAGTTGTTCGATTGTTCATATTCTCATAGAAGTATACAAGATACAATTGAAGCAAAATCGATTTTGATTCACTCGAATCAAGTCATGAACATTATAGCCACGGTTTGCAAAAGATTGCATTCCTTCTTATATAAATGTATTAGTTCATGAACTAACCGATTTTAGAACATAACACACTCAAGTATGCAAACGGGTACGCATACCTTAGTGGCCGGACTAAGTTTGGGTTTGCTAGTATGCGAACGGGTACGCATACCACCAAACTCAGTAAAGTCCCGGAACTTGAACCTCACGCCAGTACGCGTACCGGTATGCGTACTTAGTTCTCGGACCTCTACTAAACTAATCAGTATGTATACCATGGTTCCCGGACTTGGATTACACGTGCAAGTACGCATACTGTGTTTATATCCAATTGTTATAAACTCTCATTTCAACCATTGAAACATTTCCGGAAGACGGCAATAGATGTCTCACACAAACTATTAACTTCAAAGCAATTTTCAAGTGATCGAATGATCAGTACGAAACATTCCGAGTTTACATCAAATGACTGTCTCACACAAATCATGTAAGATGTTACCAGGCGATTTTCACATGATCATGTTTTGACTTTCACCAAGAATATAAGATGAACTTGGTTAAAGCGAAAGCTTACCAACATATTTCGAGAAATATGTAAGCGAGTTAAACTCAGCTTGAAATATCAAATGTGCATAATTGAAGTCTATATAGCTATACAAATTTTGTCTCAAATAGGACATAGAGTAGATAGACTTTTGAGTGATAGATGAGTTCAAGTCTCCACATACCTTTTATTCATGAAGTTCCACAATCTCCCCTTAGTAGTTCTTCGTCTTCAATCTATGAACGCCGTGAAGTGTAATGCTCAATTACACTTTCTATCATAATCCGAGACTTATCTATAAGTAGACTAGAAACAAAGACTTATAGTTTTGGCAACTAAACTTGACAAACAAGCTTGAGATAGCAACGCTTGCGAGTTCAACCGAGCAGTGCTCTAACAGCCTCCCCATTTGTCAATTTTAGTGACAAAACTATTAATACATATGAAATACAAAATAAATAAACTTTGTAGATCTCTATCCAAATGCTTGATTTTCTTGGTTCTTCAACATTACTCGAAATCTTCGTCACTTCCAAGTACTCCAGTGATTCTTAATGTGTTTAACTCGGTATCATAGTTGTTGAAGATCCAAAGCTATAAATGACAGAACAGTAGCTCTCAATCATTGTTATACAATGTCATAGTGTTGATGGTGGTTTTTAGCTTAGGGAAAAAACCGTAAAAGTCTGTCTACCTGACCCGACATCAGAAGTAGTATACCTTGATATGTCTATATTCCGCAAGGAATTTGAAGGATATATCAAAATCTGATGAGTGCCTATGCCGCTCTTCATATTGTATTGAAACTCAAGCTATAATATGAATTGTTCACTAGTATATATCCTAATGAGTATTTAATCTCCAACCTGCATTATTCATTAATGTATGGATTATTGAGTATTTTTCCTATGTTATGTTCCTCGAGTGAACCCTTAATATTTGTATGACATGAGAATTATTGTTCACTCGCAGCTGAGTAGCATGAATTTCTCGAAGTATCAAGATCAAGGTCTGCATGAAAAGTACTCTGTCAGAAGACGCGCTAACTGCTCTCTGAGGATAAAGCTAAAGAATTTTGTGTCAAACACACAAAATTTATCAAATTTGTTCAATTTTGTGATAGCTCACAAAATTCAAATTTTGGCCTAATTAATTTGCAAAAATTAGTTTTTTTGCGCCCTGCACAATATCTCGAACCCTATTGGTCGAGACCAAACCTAGGAAAGCTAGGAAATTAATCCGCCATGGACTAGTAAGAGCAAAGTCCTACCCAAAAACCAGAAAACGAGAAGCAAAAGAGGAGTTTCGACAAGTAGGAGCAGCAGCAAGAGGAGGCGTGGCCGTGCTACTTGGTCGGCCGATCCGCTCCAACATGCGCCACCTGTGGCCGTCCGGCCACGCTCCTTGTTGCTGCTTGCCGACCCCCCTTTGCCATCGACCAATCAGATCACTCTAAACCCGCCACACGCACTTTTAAACAAAGTTGGAAGTTGGTTGGTCGATGCGCCTAATTCCTTAAGGAATATAATCAAGACTTCCCATGTCAGTCTCAAAAAACGGTAACGGCCGTACGATTTGGCCACTCGATTTATCAAGCTTAGCGTCTCCCTAACACGACCGGACAAGCATCACCATACTCACCGGCGGGCCCACTAATCCTTGGCTAATTAGAATTCTCCCAACTCGCAAGCGGATCCACCAAACGTTTACCCAAAGCAGGTTGGCCGCGCGAGTTATAAAATCCTAATTTATGTTAGCAGCAGCATATTGCTGCCGCAAAACAATCTTGGCTTCCCAACTTCGCCAGCGGAATGTATCGGCCTAGATTCAATCTCAATCAACGGGAAAGGCGCGAACAACTCCCCAGCACACGCCAACACCAAAAATGTTGACCCAAAAATAGGTTGGCCGCACGGTTTTAAAACCTAAATTAAATCAACGACGGCCATTAACTGCCGCAAAATCATCTGACGCCCAACTTCTCCAAATGAATTGGCCGGCCTAACTCCTAATTTTAGCAGCCAACAAGTTGTGGCCATAATCAACCGCCAACCCTCTTCCATAAGCGGCGATCGGCCAAGCCGTGGCCTGCCCATATGGCCTCCAAACAATTGCCCAAAAATGGCTGGCCGTGCTTCTTATAGCAGTCTTAAATACATTATTGGTGACCAATAACTGCCGCAAATCATCTTAGCCATCCAATTTGGCTAGCCAATTTAACCGGTCTAGATTTAACTTGGACCTACCAATAGGATGTCAAAATGGATACCAGCCATCGCTCTCTTATAGGGACCGACCGACCTGCTTTTGGCGCGCGTGAATGGATCTTGGAAGCTTCCTGAAAATGTCCGGTCATGCTCCTTTTAAGACATTAAGATCCGCGACTGATTTAAGCGAGCTTTATACAACGATGCTTCGCATGCATCGATTATTTTGAGCTTCTTGCTCAAAAGCGATGCTTTACATGCATCGAATACATACGATATTTATGAGTATCGGCTTCACAAATAACTTAGTTATTTAACCTAATAGCGCCACATGCTATTCTTTGCGGCAAGCCTTATGACTTGTCTCGCCAGACATGATTACCCGCCACCTAGCTTGCGCGTGATTGGTCAGAATAACTAGGTCTTGCACACAAGATCCACTCAGCATCCTGCTGCATATTTTCCACGAAAATACTCGAGACATCAAACATGTCACAAAATGGGGGATGCTCACCGGGGTATTGGTCTGGTGGTTTACAGCGTGCGGCGTGCAACGCGCCCATTACGAGAAAATGTCAGGAAATGGCGGACGATTAGTAGCAGTAAGAGAGTAGTGGGTGTAAGGATGACCGGTCTTCCCTCATGATGGAAACGTGATGGTCACCACTTTTTACACAACTCCACTTCTCCACTACTTAATTGTCCCCACTTCCTACGAGATCAGGGGTGCTCAATAATGACTTGTATAGATAGTTTTTCAACCTATTTCAACAAAAAAAATCAAGTGTTATCAACACAAGTATCCAGAAAAACACCAAGAACTGATAGCTTACATTCCGCAAGCCAGTTCCATATTCTGATACAAGTCATAAAACAACCACACCTTCATAATTCAATATTCTGTTCTCAACACCTTCTTCGCTTCCCTCACTAAGATCAACCCTTCTCCTTCACTTTGTGACCGAAGCAAGGATGGAACGACCATTTCTTGGTTTAGGCCAGAATTGTACAGATTGACCTCTCGAATCTAAAGTACTCCTGTGTAGTGCATTTTTTAGGGTTTAGATTCGTTTCTCGGCGGCACACCCAAATATACCATTTCCAGCAGAATCAGTTTTTACCCCAAAACACATAGTATTATTACTCGGCATCAAAGTCCAATTGTATCACAACTTTGACAACAATACTACGGTGATATGTATCACTCCCCATTAGTCAATACTTCATCTCACATGAAAATCACTCCCCCTTACATAATGATCCGTAAACCATATGTATTTATAGTGTGAGATAATTATCCCCCTTTTTTTCAATATAAATTGGCAAAGGTACAAAAACTATTGGGTTCCTAATGAAATTTCCATAGAGATACTTCATGACCAAAAGAGAACATATCAACTTTGTTTCAATGATTTCGCATAGCCGAAACTAGTGTATTCATCAAAGAGTTTATAAAGATACAAGAAAACTCCTACAATATTCCACAGCCGCACTCCCCACAAAGATTTGACAATTAAGCACAAGTTCAATTAAGAACTTCTCCCCATAAAATGTCATTCCTGAAAGAACAACAAGAGCGACCTTACTTTCACAAGAAAAGAAGGATTTCTTTGGACATTAACAAATCACATGAAACATGAATTTTTATCCAAAATAATCAATTAAATTAACCGCAAGAGAACCCATGATTAATTTAATCGGAAATGCTCACATAAGATAACTTATGGAGCCGCACAGTACTTACACAAAGATGTGGATCAGGGAAAGACCAATACTGCAAATTATTCAAAGATTCATTCTATTTTTCATCAATATTTGCATAGAGACATGTAATAGACTTAATCTTTGTAAACAAAAGTTCATCCTATCTTCCATCAATATTTTCATAATGACATAATAGGCTTAACTTTTGTTGTCAAAAGTTCATTCTATCTTTATCAATATTTGCATAAAGACATATGATAGACTTAACTTTTAAGCAAATATGGGGCAATCATAGTTCACGGACGCAAACACACATATCCCATAACAAGTTGTAATATATAAAACCATAAAAATTAATACTGCAAACAATCATCTTCCAAATAAACTTTAGAATTTAAATAAATAAATCTAAAAACATTGCAAGATGAAAATAGTTGGAAATAGCTATGTGTACTCACAATAATTGTTATTACAAACCCTAGTTGTCCTTCTTAAAACACAAGAATAAATTCTCATAAGAAGTTTCCTAGACAATACCATGAGATAAAGATTTTAATCATCACCTTCATCATCGGAAACCATCCAAGAGGCTTGAATTCTATATATATCTTTTTTGATCTCGGGAAACTTAGTGGTAATCATACGTAATTTTTCTTGCACGCATTTTACCTTTGAATTGATCTTCCACACACCTTTGTGAGTTTTATGAAGAAGACTCAAGGTGGTAGGCTCACAAGAACCGTCAAGGGAATCACATCTTTGCCTTTTACAAGCATTCTCCTTCATACGTTTGAAAGTACAAGGATAAACAAGTTTGGAAGTTCCAATGGAGTTGCCAATAGAAGCAATAGAATATGCTCGACAAATTTGCTCAATTAAGCAAGGAAAGCCTAACTCTATGCTGGATGACGTCATTGAGAGCATTTGGAGAATGATAAATCCACAAATATCAAGATTGTTAGAACCCAATTCAAGGAAATATACTAACTCCGCAAACTCATGGCTCCGCCGATAATTCTCAATTGTGGAGGAACAAAGGTTAGAAACACCAAGTTTTCCGAAAGACATCAAAGCAAGACTAAGATAATTAGTAGGAAATTTTCCTTCAATCCAATCAACACTCTTGCCACACAGACCATTATAAATGGTTTCATATGATGGTTTTCCTTCCTTGGTCTAGGAAGACGAAAATTACCCAAAGGAATTTTGGTAATCATTGAAATCAACTCTCTATTAACAAGAATCCTTTGTCTATTTATCATGTGAAAATGCGGGGGTCTAACAACCATACCTAACAATTCGTTTGGCAATCTGAGAGGACTTACTCCAATATACTATCTAGAGAATCAACTAGATAGTCAGACTCAATCTAGAGAAAAGTATATCAAAAAGTTTTATATCTCTAACTCTTAATTCATTCTGCAATCAGCAAATAGAAATCTGCGAGCCCGATTGAATATAAGAGGAGTAACTTAAATGGTACCACAGACCAATGTTCAAGGACCAATCAATTTCAATCAACAACCAAAGGTTGGATTTCCTAATTGATCGATTCAACGCACAACCTATGATATTTTAATTATATAACAAAATATAATGCGGAAAAGAAATAACACAGACACCAGAATTTTGTTAACAAGGAAACCGCAAATGCAGAAAAACCTCGGGTCCTAGTCCATTTTGAACACCATACTGTATTAAGGCTCTACAGACACTAGCCTACTACCAATGAACTTCGGACTGGACTGTAGTTCAACGCATGAGAAATAGTTAACCTACAGGGTCTCGATAGAAACCTAAGGTTAAAGGAGAATCGACTCTAGATTATGCAACTAGTAACACGCAGGAGGTATGGGGATTAGGTGTCCTAGTTGGTAGAGTTCTCCTTTATATAGTTTTAAAATCAGGGTTTGCAATCCAAGTTACCTTGGTAACAAAGCATTCAATATTCATCGTTAGATGAAAAACCTGATTCAACCAAGCTAATATCTTTCAACCATTAGATCGAATTTAGCTTGTTACACACAAATGAAATGTACCCTCATTTAGGTTTATGTAACCGTACCCAAACGTGTACACCATGTTGGCTCAACAATAGTTAACCGAAGTTAGCCATATGATTACTCTCATATCAACCTTATTCATCTTAACCATAACTAGTTCAAATGACTCAAATGAAACTAGTTAAAGAGTCGTTCAATTGCTATATTCTCATAAGTATACAAGAACACAATTGAAACAAAATCGGTTTGATTTACCCGAATTAATTCATAAACATTATAGCCGCGGTTTGCAAAGGTGTTGATGGTGGTTTTTAGCTTATAGTTAAAATCGTAAAACCTTACATCTGACATGACGTCACTAGGACCACTAGCGCATTTATTGAATAATTCAACACGCCTACTTAAGAATTAGCAGGGTACCCTTTTTTTTACATATATATGTGTCATGTTTTACGGTAGAACCCTTAGTATTGACCGACATCACCTTCGTACACCAAACCCTAAATTCTTACACCACAGTGCCAATGGAAAACCATGCCAGCCACGTCTCCGCGCCAAGGCATGCCAACCATGCCAATTGCACCATCGTGTCAATGGAAAACCATGCCAGCCACATCTCCGTGCCAAGGCATGCCAACCATGCCAGCCGCATGTGCCAATGGCATGCCGTGCCAGCCACATCTTCGCGCCAAGGCATGCCAACCATGCCAGCTGCACCACCGTGCCAATGAAAAACCATGCCAACCACGTCTCCGCGCTAAAGCATGCCAACTATGTCAGCCGCGCCGCCGTGCCAGCCACATCTCCGCGCCAAGCAATCCAACCATGCCAGACGCACCACCGTGCCAATGGAAAACCATTCCATCCACGTCTCCGCGCCAAAGCATGCCAACCATGCCAGCCGCGCCACCGTGCCAATGACAAGCCATGCCAGCCACATCTCCGCGCCAAGGCATGTCAACCATGCCAGCAGCACCACCGTGCCAATGGCAAACCATGCCAGCCACGTCTCCACGCCAAGGCATGCCAACCATGCCAGCCGCACCACCGTGCCAATGGAAAACCATGCCAGCCACGTCTCCGCGCCAAAGCATGCCAACCATGCCAGTCGCGCCACCGTGCCAATGGCAAACCATGCCAGCCACGTCTCCGCGCCAAGGCATGCCAGCCACACCACATGTGCCAATGGCATGCCATGCAAGCCATACCTCCGCGCCAAGGCATGCCAACCATGCCAGTCGCGCCACCGTGCCAATGGCAAACCATGCCAGCCACGATTCCATGTCGGCCCCGCTACATGCCGCTAGCTGCCAAAACGAAGGGTTGCAACAATCAACGGCCACCCTTCCATCTGAGATGCATATCTTAGTCGTCCAAGGTCGCCAACCAACGCATGGTAACCTTTGGCCTAACGCCAAAACCCTAGTTTTGGCCACGCCTAAACCGCGCCAAGGCATGCCGACCATGCCACATGTGCCAATGGCATGCCGTGCCATCCACCTTGCCGCGCATAAACCATACCATGTCAGCCTTCCCTTTACGGTTGCCGAAACGAAGGTGTGCGACAATTAACGGCCACCCTTCCATCTTAGATGCAAATCTTAAACGTCCAAGGTCGCCATCCAACGCATGGTAACTTTTGTCCCAACGCCAAAACCCTAGTTTTGGCCACGCCTAAACCGCGCCAAGGCATGCCGACCATGCCACATGTGCCAATGGCATGCCGTGCCAGCCACCTTGCCGCGCCTAAATCATACAATGTCGGCCTTCTAATGCAGTGCGGAAGCGTTGAATATAATAACTATCTAAAACTCATGATTCTGAGACACCACTCCCCAGGAAAACACTACTTTTTTCAATTCATCCAAGACTGTCTAATACTAAAACATAGAGCTCCTTATATAGATAACTCTACCCGAACAATTAATTATTTCCAAAACTATTAAAATAACTATTACCTAAAATAAGAGATATTTCTAAACTAATAAAATCCCTACATTATTAATTATATTTTTAGATTATTCCTAATTAATAAAAATAACTTAATTTATTACACTATATCTTGTGAAATAATTGAAATAAATTAGAGGATAATAAAAATATGCAAGTATATTTTCATACCATAAATACTCCACCACCTTCCCTTTACGGCTGCCAAAACGAAGGCGTGCGACAATCAACGGCCACCCTTCCATCTTAGATGCAAATCTTAGCCGTCCAAGGTCACCAACAACCGCACAGTAACCTTTGGCCTAACGCCCACGCCCAAACCGTGCCAAGGCATTCCGACCATGCCACATGTGCCAATGGCATGCCGTGCCAACCACCTTGTCGTGCCTAAACCATACCATGTCGGCCTTCCCCTCACGGCTGCCAAAACGAAGGCGTGCGACAATCGACGACCACCCTTCTATCTTAGATGCCTTTGGCCCAACGCCAAAACCCTAGTTTTGGCCACGCCTAAACCGCGCCAAGGCATGCCGACCATGCCACATGTTCCAATGGCATGCCGTGCCATCCACCTTTCCGCGCCTAAAACCATACCATGTCGACCTTTCCCTCACGGCAGCCAAAACGAAGGCGTGCGACAATCAACGACCACCCTTCCATCTTAGATGCAAATCTTAACCGTCCAAGGTCACCAACCAACGCATGGTAACCTTTTTCCCAACGCCTAAACCGCGCCAAGGCATGCCGACCATGCCACATGTGTCAATGGCATGCCATGCCAGCCACCTTGCGGCGCCTAAACCATACCATGTCGGCCTTTCCCTCACGGTTGCCAAAACGAAGGCGTGCGACAATCAACGACCACCCTTCCATCTTAGATGCAAATCTTAGCCGTCCAAGGTCACCCACAAACGCATGGTAACCTTTGGCCCAACGTTTGGACACGCCTAAACCGCGCCAAGGCATGCCGACCATGTCATATGTGCCAATGGCATGCCGTGCCAGCCACCTTGCCGCGCCTAAACCATACCATGCAGGCCTTCCCCTCACGGCTGCCAAAACGAAGGCTTGCGACAATCAATGGCCACCCATCCATCTTAGATGAAAATCTTAACCGTCCAAGGTCACCAACCAACGCATGGTAACCTTTGGCTCAACGTCAAAACCCTAGTTTTGGCCATGCTTAAACCGCGCCAAGGCATGCCGACCATGCCACATGTGCCAATGGCATGTCGTGTCAGCCACCTTACCGCACCTAAACCATACCATGCCGGCCTTCCCCCCACGGCTGCCAAAACGAAGGCGTGCGACAATTAACGACCACCCTTCCAACTTAGATACAAATCTTAGCCGTCCAAGGTCACCAACCAATGCATGGTAACCTTTGGACCAACGCCAAAACCCTAGTTTTTGCCACGCCTAAACCGCGCCAAGGCATGCCGACCATGCCACATGTGCCAATGGCATGTCGTGCCAGCCACCTTGCTGCGCCTAAACCATACCATGCCGGCCTTCCTTCCACGACTTCCAAAACGAAGGATTGCAACAATCGACGACCACATTTCCATCTAAGACACAAATCTTAGCCGTCCAAGGTTACCAGCTAACGCAGGGAAACCTTTTGGCTTGACGCCAAGCCCTAGTTTTGGTCGCGCCCTAACAATGCCAAAACAGTAGCTTTTGGCCACGCATAAACTAGGCCATATTAAAGCCATGTCGGCCATGCTTTCATGCCACTGGATACTAAACGAAGGGTTGCAATAATCAACGGCTACCCTTCCTCTCAAGATGTAAAATCTCGACCGTCGAAGGTCACCACCGAGTCGGCAAGTCTCCCAATCTCAACTTGCCAAACAAAAACAACATGCTACATGTTTTCCACGAAAACACTTGAGACATCAACACATATCACAAACTGGGGGATGCTCATTGGGTATTGGTTTGGAGGTTTATAGCGTGCAGCGTACACTACGCCCGTTACAAGACAGTGTCATAAGGATGAGGCGGTTAGTAAATACAGGGAGTAATGGTAAAACGCTTTCTTTTATGGAACATAAATTCCAGGAGTTACCGGTTACCACCTCCTCTCATTTACTCATCCGTTTTCCATTTCTTACGAGACCAGAGTACGTTTCATTTCGACTTGTATAAATAGGTCTTACCTATTTCCACCGAACAACAAGTTCTAGTCAGGAGCATACAACACTCATAAAATGGTTGCTAGCTTTCTCATCTGTTAGCTTCCTACTTTCTGATGCAAGTCACAAAACAACTACTCTTCCCGGATCAACTATTCTGTTCTCAACACTCTCTTCGTTTCCCTCCCCAAAACCAACCCTTCTCCTCCTCTTTGTGACCGAAGCAAGTCTAGAACGGCCATCTATTGGTTTAGGCCGGATTTGTACAGATTGATCTCTTGAATCTAAAGTACTCCCTTGTAGTACATTGTTTTGGGTTTAGACTCGTTTCTCACCCACACACCCGAAATTACTGAAATCAGCAGAAACCGTTTTCACCCTCAAACAAAAGGTTGCACTCCTTATTATATAAATGTTTAAGTTCATGTACACAACTGATTTTAGAAAGTAACTCACTCAAGTATGCAAACGGGTACGCATACTTAAGAATCCGTACCGAGTTTGGTTTCGCTAGTACGCAAACGGGTCCGCATACCACTTCACACTTCCAAACTCCAGCAGAAATTCACGGAGGTGAACTTTCCACCAGTATGGGTACGGGTACGCATACTTGCCCAGACATCAGTAACCGCCAGTACGCGTACGGGTACGCATACTTCAAGCTCCCGGTTTTGGAATTATACACAAATGTGATAACACACTATGTTTATATCCAAACATGGTTACTTGATTCTAAACTCTTTATTTCAATCATTGAAACTTTCTTAGAGGATGACAATAGTCGTTCTTCACATACTATTAGCATCAAAGCGATTTTTAAGTTATTGAAATTATCATAATGAAACATTCCAAGTCTTCACAAAATGATTGTATCACATAAACCATGTAAGATATTACTCAACAATTTTCACATGATCATATTCTGACTTTCGTCAACAATGTAAGATGAACTTGGTCGAAGCGAAAGCTTGCCAACACATATTCTGAGAAATATTAAGCGAGTTAAACTCATATCGAAATATCAAATGTGTATAATGGAAAACTATATCGTAACACGACTTATGTCTCAATATAGGAGATAGAGTAGAATTAGACTTTCCAAGTGATAGATGAGTTTCAGTCTCCACATACCTTTTGTTGATGAAGTTCCACAAGCTCCCCTTAGTAGTTCTTCGTCTTCAAATGATGAACGTTGTGAAGTCTAAGGCTCAACTACACAATCTATGTCCTAGTCCGACACATCTACAAATAGGCTAGAAATCAAGACTTATAGTTTTGATCATTAATATTGACAAACATGCTTGAGATAGCAACACATGCGAGTTCGACCAAGCAATTCTCTAACATCATGGTCTTGAATTCCATGTCATCAAGATCAACATCATGGATATTAGCATAGAAGTTTCTTGTGAGAGTGTCAAAACCTTCACCAAGACCATTAAAGATATTTCCCAAGATTAAATTTTTCAAAGCAAACCAAATCTTCTTTATGACCAATATTCATATCCAATTTCTTTTCTAGAATGAAACCACTAGAAGAAATCCTTTCAAAGATCTTACTACTAGAATCATTGACAAATCTAATTCTAATAGAATCTTGATTTTGAGGTATAATCATGCTAGAAGATGATGAATCTAAGTTTTTTGAAACCTTCTTCGAAACCTTGAAATTTCCCATTATACCTAGAAATTGAGAGTATAAGGAGAAGGAAGAACTTACTTTATTTTCTCCTTGATGATGAATAAACCCTTAGTTACTCTTGAATCTCCAAATATGAATTTTAATGGAGATGATACATGAACCCTAGAAAAGTTCACGTACGCGGAATAGAAGGAAGAAGAAGGGTACGCGTACCATACTTCTTATATACCAAAAATGGGCTTGGACATGTTCATGAATTGCGACCCGCAAAAGGAAAGCAAGAATTCTTAAAGTGTTCGACATCCAGGGTTCGCACACTAAAAGGGTCGGTACAGTGCAGTAAAAGGATAGTAGAAAAAAAAACTACATCACTTTAATTAACCTTGGGTAGAGAAAAAACTTGTCAAGAAATTTTTCTCATTAAAAATAAATTAACCCATACACATAAAATAATCAAATTGTTACTTGCCCCATCTCAAGTTATATACAAATGGGGTAGAGCCAAGCTTGTTACCAAGAGGCTAGATGTGCAGAGAGATCCTCATGCAACTTTTTCGGTTGATATTTGTGAAATGTACCAGAAGTATAATCATAGTAATGATGATACTCGGGGTTAATAGAATTTTTTGACTTTTTTTTCTTATGACCAAGGAATGACGTTTTCCGACAATTAACACTTACACCAAACTCACAATAAATCTTTTTATCAACTTCACATGAGTGGTAGTAAGCATAGTTCGTACATCATGAATACATGATTTGACAGGTACAAAACTTTTATCAGAACGATTTTTTTCCTCAATCGAATTAAGCTTTTCTAAGAATTTAAAAACGCTTTCAAAAGCTCTAAATAGATCTTTCTCAATTGATCCATCACGATAGTATTCCTCAAAAATATTAAGAGTTAATATGGTGAGATTCCATATCTTCGAGCATTGACCACGTTTTCTAGAACGATTTTTCTTATAAGAACTTTTAATTTTTCCTTTAGACTATTCCTCATCATCTAAGTTTTCCAAAGTTTTATATGGAACAAGATTATCATGAGAGACCAGAGGTCTAATAGATGATAAGCTCTGAACAATCTTTAAGGAATTCTGGCGTATGTTACAGATGCCAAGAGTAATTTTCCCAAAGAAATTTCCCATAGGGATAGACTTTAGGGATCGGTCAAACACAAACTTATTAGGTTTATAATGTTTGCCCGCTCTGATACCAATTGAAAAAGCGGGGGTCTAACAACCACACCCAATATTTCGCTTAAAAATCTGTATGTACTAACTCCAATATACTTTCAAGAGAATCAACTAGACAGTCAGAATCGGTCTTAAGAAAAGTATAACAAAGAGTTATATCTCAATTTCTCAATTCAATCTGCAATCAAACAAATAGGAATTTGCGAGCCCGATTGAATATATGAAATAACTTGGATGGTATCAAAAACCAATTTCCATGTGTCAATCAATTTAATCAACAACCAAAGGTTGGATTCACAATTGATTGAACTTATGCAAAACCTGTGATATTTCAATTATATAAACAAATATAATGCGGAAAAGAAATAACACGGACACCAGAAGTTTTGTTAACGAGGAAACAACAAATGCAAAAAAAAACCCGGGACCTAGTCCAGATTTGAACACCACACTGTATTAAGCCGATACGGACGCTATCCTACTCCAAGTTAACTTCATACTGGAATGTAGTTGAGCCCTAACCAATCTCACACTGATCAAGGTATAGTTGCGCTCCTTACTTCTCTGAATCCCAGCAGGAATCTACACACTTGATTCCCTTAGCTGATCTCACCCACCACTAAGAGTTGCTACGACCCAAAGTCGAAAACTTGATAAACCAATTTGTCTCACATAGAAAAGTCTATTGAATAGATAAATCTTTCTCTAACAGATATACCTATGATTTTTATTCCGTCTTTTGATAAATCAAGGTGAACAGGAACCAATTGATATACCAGACTTATATCCTCGAAGAACAACCTAGAAATATCAATCACCTCACAATAATCTTAATCGTATTGTAGCAAAACAAGATATTGTGGAATCACAAATGATGAGACGAAGATCTTGTTAGAGCACTTCTCGGTCGAATTCGCAAGCGTTTCTATCTCAAGCTTGTTTTTCAATGTTAGTGATCAAAACTATAAGTCTTGATTTCTAGTCTACTTATAGATGTCTCTGACTTGGATAGATTGTGTAGTTAAGCATTACACTTCACGGCGTTCATCATTGAAGACGAAGAACTACTAAGGAGAGCTTGTGGAAATTCATTAACAAAAAGGTATTTGGAGACTGAAACTCATCTATCACTTGGAAAGTCTATTTCTACTATATCTCCTATATTGAGACATAAGTCGTGTTACGATATAGTTTTCTATTATACGTTATTTCGAGCTGAGTTTAACTCGCTTACATATTTATCGGAATGTGTGTTGGAAATATTTCGCTTCGACCAAGTTTATCTTATATTCTTGACGAAATTCAAAAGATGATCATGTGAAAATTGCTGAGTAATATCTTACATGGTTTGTGTGATACAATTATTTGGTATAGACTTGGAATATTTTGTTATGATTATTACAATAAATTGAAAATTGCTTTGATGCTAATAGTGTGTGAAAACGGCTATTGTCATCCTCTAAGAAAGTTTCAATGATTAAAATAAGAGTTTAGAACACTTAACTATTATTGTATTGTGACATATTGTGCACTCTTGCACATATGTAATCCATGTCCGGGAACCATAGTATGCGTACCCGTATGCGTACCTGTTGGTTTGAGAAGTCCGGGAACCTAAGTATGCGCACCTGTATGCGCACTGGCGTGAGGTTCATGTCCGAGATTTTCTGCTGGGATTGATGGTATGCGTACCCGTTCGCGTACTGCCGAAACCCAATTTCAGTCCGGGTATTTCAAGTATGCGTACCTATTTGTGTACTTGAAGGTTAAAGTTCTAAAATCTGTTTAGTACATGAACTAATACATTTATATAATAAGGAATGCATTCTTTGCAAATCGTGGCTATAATGTTCATGAATTGATTCGAGTGAATCAAACCTATTTTGCTTCAATTGTGTCATTGTTTACTTCTATGGGAATATAGCAATTGAACAACTCTTTAACTAGTTTCATTTGAGTCATTTGAACTAGTTATGGTTAAGATGAATAAGGTTGATATGAGAGTGTTCATATGGCTAGCCTTGGTTAACTATTAGGTACAATTACATAAACCTAAACGAAGGTACATTTCATTTATGTGTAACAAGCTAAGTTCGATCTAACAGTTGAAAGATATTAGATTGAAACTAATCAGGTTTTCATGTAACGGTGATTATTGAATGCTTTGTTACCAATGTAATTTAAATTGCAAACCCTGATTTGAAAACTATATAAAGGAGAACTCTAGCAACTGGGAAACCTAATCCCCACACCTCTTGTGTTATACTAGTTGCATAAGCTAGAGTCGATTATCCTTTAACCTTAGGTTTTTCATGAAACCTTGTAGGTTCACGACTTTAATACTTCATTGGGATTGTGAAGCCAGACCCAACTATTTTCTCTATAGTTGCGTGATATGATCTTGTTGTTTCTATCGTGTTTGAGTATGATCTCCTTTAAGATTGGCTCAAGATTTATTCTCCGATAGGCAAGATAAAAAGTAATCACAAACATCTTCGTCTCATCGTTTGTGATTCCACAATATCTTGTTTCGGTACCATACGATTAAGATTATTGTGAGGTGATTGATAATACTAGGTTGTTCTTCGGGAATATAAGTCTGGGTTATGAATTGGTTCCTGTTCACCTTGATATATCAAAATACGGAACAAAACTTGTAGGTATTTATGTGGGAGACATATTTATCTATTCCTATATACTTTTCTGTGTGAGACATATTTGTTTACCAGTCTTTGACTTTAGGTCGTAGAAACTCATAGTCATGAGTAAGATCATCGAAGGGAATCAAGTGCGTAGTATCCTGCTGGGATCATAGACGTAAGGAGTGCAACTATACCTTGAATCAGTGTGACATTGATTAGAGTTCAACTACAGTCCAGTCCGAAGTTCATGGGTAGTAGGCTAGTGTCTGTAGCGGCTTAATACAATGTGGTGTTCAAATATGGACTAGGTCTCGGGGTTTTTCTGCATTTATGATTTCCTCATTAACAAAACTTCTAGTGTCTGTGTTATTTCTTTTCTGCATCATATTCTGTTATATAATTGAAATATCACAAGTTGTGCGTTAAATCGATCAATTGAGAAATCCAACCTTTGGTTGTTGATTGAAATTGATTGATCCTTGAACATTGTTCTTTGGTACCGTTCAAGTTATTTCTCTTATATTCAACCGGGCTCGCAAATTCCTATTTGCTGACTGCATATTGAATTGAGAAAGAGAAATACAGAACTCTTTGATATACTTTTCTCTAGATTGAGTCTGACTGTCTAGTTGATTCTCTTGAAAGTATATTGGAGTTTGTCTATTCAGATTACCAAACGAAATATTGGGTGTGGTTGTTGTACCCCCGCTTTTTCAGTTGGTATCAGAGCAGGAAAACACTATAAACCTAATAAGTTTGTGTTTGATTGATCCCTAAAGTCTGTCCTCATGGGAATAGGCATCTCTTGGCATCTGTAACACACGCCAGAATTCCTTTAAGATTGTTCAGAGATTATTATGGAATAGGCATGTGAGTTCTCATGATAATCTCATTCCATCTAAGACTTTGGAAAACTTAGATGATGAGAAACAATCTAGAGGAAAAACTAAAAGTTCCTCTAAGAAAGTAAGGTCGAGAAAACGTTCTATACGCTCAAAGATATGGAATCTCACTAGATTAACTCTTAATATTTTTGAGAAATACTATCGTGATGGATCAATTGACAAAGATCTATTTAGAGCATTTAAGAACGTATTTATATTCCTAGAAAATATTAATTCAGTTAAGAATAAGAATTGCTCTGATAAAAGTTCCGTACATGTCAAATCATGCAATCATGATGTACGAACTAAACATATTGTCAACACAAGTGGGTCCAATAAAACGGATTCTCGTGTCTTTGATACAGGTTTATGTTATCGGAAAATCTCCTTCCTGGTCATATGAAAAAGAGGTTAGAAAGCTCTGTTAACCCTGATTATCATCATTACTATGATTATATCACTGGTAATGTTCACAAATATCAACCGGATATGGTGCATGAGGGTCTCTCTGCAGATCTTGCCACTTGGTAACTTGTTTGGCGCTACCCCATTTGAATATATATTGAGATGGGGCAAGAAACCGTTTGATTTGTCTGTACCTGGGTTAATTTGTTTTTTTAGTTTTCTACTGCACCGTGTTTTCGCACGTTTGTGTGCTTTTGCGAGTTGCATAACCTTGGTGTTTGATCACCTAAGAAATTCTACATTCCTTTTGTGGGCCGCGGTTCAGAAACGGGTCCAAGCCCATCCTTGGGTATATAAAAAGAGCATACGCGTACCTTCTTCTTCGTCCCATCATGTCCGCGTACGTGAACGTTTTAGGGTTTGTTTGTTTTCTCCATCAATCATCCTTGGAGATCAAAAAGTGAAAAGGGGTTTTCAAGGAACATATCAAGTAAGTCATCTCTTCCTCTAATCTCTTAATTTCTAGATCTCATGAAGAATTTCAAGGTTTCAATAGAGGTTTTAAAAACTTTGGGTTCTTCATCTTCTTCTAGCATGAACTTACCAATAGATCAAAGTTCCATTAGAATTAGATTTGTCAATGATTCTTGTGGGAAGGTTTTTGAAAGAATTTCATCTAATGGGTTTATTCTAGAAAATAAGTTGGATTTTACTAGTGGGCATAAAGATGATTTGATTTGTTTTGAAAAATTCAATCTTGGAAATATCTTTGATGGTCTTGGTGAAGGTTTTGACACTCTTACAAGAATCTTCTATGCTAACATCTATGATGTTAATTATGATGACATGGAATTCAAGACCATGATAAATTGACAAAGGATTCATGTAAATAGAGAGCTAATTTTAAGGATTACTAAAATTCCCTTAGAGAGTTTTCGCCTTCCAAGACCTAGTCATGAAAGAACTTTTTATGAAACCATTTCTATTGGTCTCCGTGGCAAGAGTGTTTATTGGAATATGGGAAAATTTCCTACTAATCATCTTAGTCTCACTTTGATGTCCTTTGGAAAACTCGATATATCTAATCTTTGTACCTCCACGATTGAGAATTCTCATTGGATCAGTGAGTTTGCGGAGTTGGTCTATTTCCTTGTATTGGAAACTCAAAGTCTCGATATTTGTGGGTTTATCATATATCAAATGTTGTAGATGACGTCTTCCAACAAGAAGTTAGGCTATCATTACTTGATTGAGCGAATTTGTCGTAACTTCTCTATAGCTCCGATTGGCAACTCCATTGGAACTTCCAAGCTTGTTCGTCCGTGTACTTTCAAACGTATGAAGGAGATTGCTTGCAAGAGACAAAGATGTCACACCCTTGATGGCTCATGTGATTCCTCCTCCATGAATCTTCTTCATCAAATTCTCAAAGGTGTTTGTAAGATTAGTGCCAGGGTAAGGTGTTACTTGTGATTGCTATTAAGTTTCCAGAAATCAAGGATGACATGGATAAGATTCAAGCCATTCTTATGATGAAGATGATGATTAGTTTTTCGTTCTTTATAAGTTTTTGGTTTTAGAGTTTGTTTTGATTCATGTCTAGGAAACTTCTTATGAGAATTTATTCTTGTGTTTTTAAGAAGGATAATTAGGGTTCAGAATAGCCATTATTGTGAGTACACATAGCTATCGCCAACGTTTTCATCTTGCAATGCTTTCAGATTTATTTATTTAAATTCTAAAGTTGATTTGGAAGATGATTTTTGCAGTATTAATCTTTATCGTTTTATATATTGCAAATTGTTATGGGATATGTTGTTTACGTCCGTGAACCTTGACTGTCTCATACTTGTTCAAAAGTTATCTCTATTATATGTCATATGAAAGTATTGATAAAAGATATAATGAACTTTTGACTACAAAAGTTAAGCCTTTTATGTCATTATGCAAATATTGATGGAAGAAAGGATGAAATTTTGTTTACAAAGATTAAGTCTATTGTATGTCATTGTGCAAATAATGATGAAAAATAGAATGACTCTTTGTTTATTCCGCAGTATTGGTCTTTTCCCGATCCACATCTTTGTACATATAATGTGTTGCTCCGTAAGTTTTCTTATGTTGAGCATGACCAATTTAATTGATCATTTTCCTTATGGTTTATTCAATTATGATTTTTGGATACAAATTCATGTTTCATGTGATTTGTTAATGTCCAAAGAAATCCTTCTTTTCTTGCAAAAGTAAGGCCGCTCTTGTTTTTCTTTCAGGAATGACATTTTATGGGGGAGAGTTCTTAATTGAACTTATGCTTAATTGCTAAATCTTTGTGGGGAGTGCGGCTGTGGAATATTGTACGGGTTATATTGTATCTTTATAAACTCCTTGATGAATGCATGTAGTTTCGGATATATGATGGCATCTAAAAAAGTTGATATGTTGTTCTCTTTTGGTCATGACGTATCTCTATGAAAATTTCATGAGGATCCCACTAGTTTTCGTACCTTTGCCAATTTATATTGACAAAAAGGGGGAGAATTAATGTGTAGTTCACACTACAAATACATATGGTTTCCGGATCATTATGTAAAGAGGAGTGGTTTTCATTGTGTGATGAAATATTGACTAAGGGGGAGTGACACATATCACCATAGTATTGTTGTCAAACTTGTGATACAATTGAACTTTGATGTTGTGTAATGATACTATGAGACTGTATAACAATGGTTGAGAGCAAGTGTTTTCTCATTGTTATAGCTACGGATCTTCAACAACTATGATGCTGAGTTGAACACATTTGGAATCATTGGAGTACTTGAAAATGACGAAGATTTCGAGTAATGTTGAAGAACCAAGGAGATCAAGCATTTGGATGAGAAGCTACAAAGTTTATTTATTTTGTATCCTATAAGTTTTGATAGTTGTGTCACTAAAATTGACAAAGGGGGAGATTGTCAGAGCACTGCTCGGTCGAACTCGCAAGTGCTTCTATCTCAAGTTTATTTGTCAATGTTAGTGATCAAAACTATAAGTCTTGATTTCTAATCTACTTATAAATGTCTTAGACTAGGATAGATTGTGTAGTTGAGCATTAGACTTCACGAAGTTCATCATTGAAGATGAAGAACTACTAAGGAGAGATTGTGGAACTTCATCAACAAAAAGGTATGTGGAGACTGAAACTCATCTATCACTTGGAAAGTCTATTTCTACTCTATCTCCTATATTGAGACATAAGTCGTGTTACGATATAGTTTTCTCGTACACATTTGAGATTTCGAGCTGGGTTTAACTCGCTTACATATTTCTCGGAATATGTGTTGGCAAGCTTTAGCTTCGACAAAGTTCATCTTATATTCTTGATGAAAGTCAAAAGATGATCATGTGAAAATTGTCGAGTACCATCTTACATGGTTTGTGTGATACAATCATTTGGTGTAGACTTAGAATGTTTCGTTATGATTATTCCAATAACTTGAATATTGCTTTGATGCTAATAGTGTGTGAAAACGGCTATTGTCATCCTCTAAGAAAGTTTCAATGATTCAAATAAGAGTTTAGAATACTTAACCATTATTGGATTGTGACATGTTGTGTACTCTTGCACATATGTAATCCGTGTCCGGGAACCATATAATGCGTACCTAGTGGTTTGAGAAGTCCGGGAACCTAAGTATGTGTACCTATATGTGTACTGGCGTAAGGTTCATGTCCGATATTTTCTGCTGGTTTTGGTGGTATGCATACCCGTTCGCGTACTAGCGAAACCTAAATTCAGTCAGGGTATTTCAAGTATGCGTACCTGTTCGCATACTTGAAGGTTAAAGTTCTAAAATCAGTTTAGTACATGAACTCATACATTTATATAATAAGGAATGCATTCTTTGCAAACCGTGGAAATAATGCTCATGAATTGATTCGAGTGAATCAAACCGATTTTGCTTCAATTGTGTTCTTGTATACTTCTATGAGAATATGGCAATTGAAAAACTCTTTAACTAGTTTCATTTGAGTCATTCGAACTAGTTATGGTTAAGATGAATAAGGTTGATATGAGAGTGTTCATATGGCTAACCTTGGTTATCTATTGTTGAGCCAACATGGTGTACACGTTTAGGTACGGTTACATAAACCTAAACGAAGGTACGTTTCATTTGTGTGTAACAAGCTAAGTTCGACCTAACGGTTGAAAGATATTAGCTTGAAACTAATCAGGTTTTCATTTATTGGCGATTATTGAATGCTTTGTTACCAAGGTAACTTAAATTGCAAACCCTGATTTGAAAACTATGCAAAGAAGAACTCTAGCAACTGGGAAACCTAATCCCCACACACCTCATGTGTGATACTAGTTGCATAAGCTAGAGTCGATTCTCCTTTAACCTTAGGTTTTTCACGAAACCCTGTAGGTTAACGACTTGACGACTTCATTGGGATTGTGAAGCCAGACCCAATTATTTTCTCTGTAGTTGCGTGATATGGTCTTGTTGTTTCTATCGTGTTTGAGTACGATCTTCTTTAATATTGGTTCGAGATTTATTCTCCAATAGGCAAGATAAAAAGTAGTCACAAACATCTTCGTCTCGTCGTTTGTGATTCCACAATATCTTGTTTCGCTACCATACTATTAAGATTATTGCGAGGTGATTGATAATACTAGGTTTTTCTTCGGGAATATAAGTCCGGGTTATCGTTTGGTTCTTGTTCACCTTGATTTATCAAAAGACGGAACAAAACTTGTAGGTATTTATTTGGGAGACAGATTTATCTATTCATATAGACTTTTCTGTGTGAGACAGATTTATTTATCAAGTCTTCGACTTTGGGTCGTATCAACTCGTAGTTGTGGGTGAGATCATCTAAGGGAATCAAGTGCATAGTATCTTGCTGGAATCAGAAACGTAAGGAGCGCAACTGTACCTTGAATCCGTGTGAGATTGATTAGGGTTCAACTACAGTCCAGTCTGAAGTTCATTGGTAATGGGCTATTGTCTGTAGAGGCTTAATACAATGTGGTTTTCAAATCTGGACTAGGTCCCGGGGTTTTTCTGTATTTGCGGTTTCCTCGTTAACAAAACTTTTGGTGTCTGTGTTGTTTCTTTTCTGCATTATGTTTTGTTATATAATTGAAATATCACAGGTTGTGCTTTGAATCGATCAATTGGGAAATCAACCTTTGGTTGTTGATTGATCCTTGAACATTGATCTTTGGTACCGTTCAAGTTATTTCTCTTATATTCAACCGGGATCGCAAATTCCTATTTGTTGATTGCAGATTGAATTGAGAAAGAGAGATACAGAACTCTTTGATATACTTTTCTCTAGATTGAGTCTGACTGTCTAGTTGATTCTCTTGAAAGTATATTGGAGTTTGTCTATTCATATTGCCAAACGAAATATTGGGTGTGGTTGTTGTACCCCCGCTTTTTCAGAAACAGCAAGATCAAAACACGCAACTACAGAGAAGATAGTTGGGACTGGCTTCACAATCCCAATGAAGTCTTCAATTCGTTAACCTACATGGTTTGGAAAAACCTAAGGTTAAAGGAGAATTGACTCTAGTCGCAACTACTATCACACATGAGGTGTGGGGATTAGGTTTCCCAGTTGTTATAGTTCTCCTTTATATAGTTTTCAAATCAGGGTTTGTAATCAATGTTACCTTGGTAACAAAGCATTCAATATTCGTCGTTAGATGAAAACATGATTAGACTCAAGCCAATATCTTTCAACCATTAGATCGAACTTAACTTGTTACACACAAATGAAATGTGACTTCATTTAGATATGAGTAACCGTACCTAAACGTGTACACCTTTGTTGGCTCAACAATAGTTAACCGGAGTTAGCCCTATCAACCTTATTCATCTTAACATAACTAGTCCAAATGACTCAAATGAAACTAGTTCTAGAGTTGTTCAATTGTTTATATTCTCACAGAAGTATACAAGACACATTTGAAGCAAAATCGATTTTGATTCACTCGAATCAAGTCATGAACATTATAGTCACGATTTGAAAAAGATTCCATTCTTTATTATATATAAATGTATTAGTTCATGAACAAACCGATTTTAGAACATAACCCACTCAAGTATGCAAACGGGTACGCATAACTTAATGACCAGACTAAGTTTGGGTTCGCTCGTATATGAACGGGTATGCTTACCACCAAACTATGTAAAGTCCCAGAACTTGAACCTCGCGCCAGTATGTGTACCGGTATGCTACTTAGTTCCCGGACCTCTGCTAAACCAATCAGTACGCATACGGGTATGCATACCATGGTTCCCGAACTTGGATTACACATGCAAGTACGCATACTGTGATTATATCCAATTGTTCTAAACTCTCATTTCAACCATTGAAACACTCTCGGAAGACGACAATAGCTGTTTCATATAAACTATTAGCTTCAAAGCAATTTTCAAGTGATCGAATGATCAATACGAAACATTCCAAGTCTACATCAAATGACTGTCTCACACAAATCATGTAAGATATTACCACGCGATTTTCACATGATAATATTTTGACTTTGGTCAAGAATATAAGATGAACTTAGTTAAAGCGAAATCTTACCAACACATATTTCGAGAAATATGTAAGCGAGTTAAACTCAGCTCGAAATATCAAATGTGCATAATTGAAGTCTATATAGCTATACGAATTTTGTCTCAAATAGGAGATAAAGTAGATATACTTTTGAGTGATAGATGATTTCAAGTGTCCACGTACCTTTTGTTCATGAAGTTCCACAAGCTCCCCTTAGTAGTTCTTCGTCTTCAATCGATGAACGCGGTGAAGTCTAATGCTTAACTATACTTTCTATCCTAATCCGAGACTTAGCTATAAGTAGACTAGAAATTAAGACTTATAGTTTTGGAAACTAAACTTGACAAAGAAGTTTGAGATAGAAACGCTTGTGATTTCGACCGAGCAGTGCTCTAACACATCCCAATTATACAAATACAAACCTCTACCAGTACCTTTCTTGTTATACCAGAACTTACGCTCAATCGTGTGTTCTATCTGTTATCTTCTTAGGCATGGAAAAAATAACCATATGATGAGATGCTAAAGAACCCAACACAGATTGTGCAAGTACAGTCCTACCCGGGCTTATTCAGATATATATTTTTCCAAGTAGCAAGCCTTCTATCAAAGTTTTCTAATAGATATCCAAAGGTCTCCATTTTGTTCTTTTGAATAAAAATAGGTACTCTTAATTATTTATCTTGCAGGCCTAGTCGTTTAATATTTAGGATAGTAGCAATTTGAATCTTCTTTAAACTGTCAGTCTTGAGACTAAAAGCTAGACCCGACTTATCAAAATTAATCGACTGTCCAGAAAACTTACTAAACATCTGAATCATACCATCTAAGTTCCTAGCACCTTCAGCAGAAGCCTTAGAAAAGATTAGACTAGTCATCTGCAAAAAACAGATGACTGATCGAAGGACTATTCGGTGTTACTTTGATCCTATGTATCTTGTTTTCAACCTCTGCCTGTATCAACGTCCTAGATAAAACATCCTTACATATTATAAACAAATATGGGGATAAGGGGTCTCCCTGACGAAGACCCCTTGATGGATAAACACCTCACCCGGCGAGCCATTTAAGAGAATATAAGTAGACATTATAGACACACATTGTTCAATCATCTTACACCAATGATCATGAAATCCTAGTTGTCTTAAAATAAAAATCAGAAAAATCCATTATATTCTGTCGAAAGCTTTCGATATGTCTAGTTTTATAGCCATAAGGCCAAATTCAGTTCTATTTTTCCTCATAGTGTCAACTATTTCATGTGCAAGAACGGTGTTATCCGTGGTCTTCCTAGAAGATAAAAAAGCCGCTTGATACGGAGAAATGAATTTATCCATTACAGTTTTTAACCTACTAGCCAAAAGTTTGGATATAATCTTGTAACATACATTACTTAAACTAATTGTCCTAAAATCAGAAGCTTTCGTGTATTAGTTTTAGGTATCAGCGAAACAAAGCTATGATTCATCTGTTTAAGCAAACACCCAAAATCAAAAAAAGATTTGACCATTTTAATTGTATCTTCCCCTACCACATCCCATAATTTCTGGTAAAAACCCGGGGGATAGGCATCCGACCCCGAGGAAGTCCAAGGTTGCATTTGCCAAACTATACCCTTAATTTCCTTAGCAGTGGGAGAGTGAATAAGAAAATCATTATCCTCACTACTAATACAAGGGCTTAAAATTTTCAGAAAATTAGCAGCACACAGAAGATTCGAAGTTTTACATATTTTAGAAAAATGATTTCTAAGTTCAAAGGAAATCTCAGACCTATCGGATAACCAAATTCCTAAACTATTATGCAAACAATCAATCTAAGTTCCACGCTTCCTGTATTTGACTTTATCATGGAAATATTTAGTGTTTAGGTCATCAAACTTAAGCACATTTTTTTTTGCTCTTTGCATGTAAAAATCATGTTGGACACTGTACCGGTATTTAAGTTTTTCTTCTAGCTCCACTATCGTCTCCCTATTTGCATCTAGCTGGTCCTGAAAAACTTGAATTTGTCTTTGAATGTTGCCAAAAGTTTGGAGATTCCATGGTCCAAGGGAAGCCTTAACATTTTTCAGAGATTTAACTAGCCTAAAAGCATTTGAACCAGATACATTAACCTCCCAATCACTATATACGATGTCCCTACAAGATGCATCCATTAGCCAACATTTGTTGAATCTAAGTGGTTTTCTAGTAGGATTGTCATCCCTAGAGCTAACAAGTAAAATAGGAGCATGATCACTACTAATAGCAAGTAAGTGGTACACAATAACACTTGAAAAATATTGCATCCAGTCAGAATTAGATAAAGCCTTATCCAGCCTTTCTAAAATCAATCTATCACCACTTCTTCTGTTGGTCCAGGTATATTGGCCTCATATGAATCCAATTTCCATCATTCCTAAAATATTAAGATGGTCATTTACATCATCTAATTCAGATCGTGGTATAAGATTTCCCCCTAGCTTATCTCCCTGTTTAGTGACAAAATTAAGATCACCAATAATAACACTAGGGCCAACAAACCTATTAGTATCTATTAGGAAATAAGACTATACTTAGCCTAGAGTTATATTTATATTTAGAATACGTGTGGATAAAGTTTGAAACTTGAGATCCAAGTCTAGTCTTTGTATAAATGTCTTGAGTTTTAATGAGAATGGAAAAGACTTGATCAAAACTTAACATGGTATCAAAGCTTTCAGTTGACAGATTCGTGTTCCACTGACAACACAAAATATTTTCTTTAAGTGTGTCCAGAGAAGACTTGCATCATCGTAATCTCCCAGCGTCAATATGATTGAAGACTCTAGTGTGTTGCTAATCCAGGAAACGAGCATTGATTGGACTGCAATCCATTCTTCCAACTGATCAGGATCTGCAGGTTCTTTAATGGTGCCATCAACAAAGCCAAACTTTCTCTTGGATATCAACGATCTTCTAATGGCTCTAGACCACTCATCATAATTGGTTCATTTTAAAAAAAACGGAGTAATAATAATACCTGGACCATCACTCGATCCCAGATGGTACACCAGATTATTCTTCTGCAAATCATATGCTACATTCTTTCCTTTGGTTCCTAATGGTTCTATTATATCTTCTCCCATCGTGTAGAACTTGAAACAAAATTTTTAGGTTTAGGGTTTTAACCAGGCTCGTGATGCCATGTTAAGTTTTGATTAATCGTACATCAACACCTATTCTTAACAACAAAACTCCATATGAAATCATGTTTGGGAAGTTGCCTCCATATGATCATTTGAAAGTGTTTTGGTACTTGTGTTATGTGCATAATCAAAGTAGTAAAGGAAAACGTCAGAAGATTTATTTTAGCAGACTCAAGGGTTTTGTGACGCACACTGAACGAGAAAATAATCCACCTTCCACTCATCCTACACAATCATCAGCCTCAGGTACACCTTATCCTTTGACATATTATGTTAGCTGTGATCGTTTTTCTGCAGTTCATAGAAAATATCTTGCAGCTATCACTACTGGAAATGAGCCTAAGAGATTCAAAGAAGCTATGAAGCATCCAGGATGGAAAAAATCCATGGCAGAAGAAATAAGAGCTCCGGAAGAACAAGGAACATGGGAATTGGAAGAATTACCACTTGTTAAGGAGGCACTAGGAAGCAAATGGATTTACACAGAAAAGCGTGATGAAAATCAAAATTTGGTACGCCTGAAAGCAAGACTAGTAATATTTGGGAATCATCAAGTTTAAGGATTGGATTACAATGAGACATTTGCACCAGTGGAAAAGATGACAACAATACGTACTTTTCTAGCTGTTGCAGCGATTAAAAATTGTGAAGTGCATCAGATGGATGTGCATAATGCCTTTCTTCATGGATATTTGGAGGAAGAAGTGTATATGAAGATACCACCGGGATTTGCCAAAGGGAATCCTAATATAGTGTGTAGAATGAAGAAATCATTATATGGCGTAAACAGACTCCTAGGTGTTGGTTTGCAAAATTATCAGCATCTTTGAAGAATTATGGCTTTAAACAGTCATATTCAGATTATTCTCTCTTTACTATGACAAAGGGAAAGATACAGCTTAATGTTTTGGTGTATGTTGATGATTTGATTGTAACAAGAAATGATCTGGTTGCACTTCATAATTTTAAAACATACTTGGTACAATATTTCAAGACGAAATATTTATGGAAGTTGAAATACTTTCTAGGATTGGAGGTGGCTCGTAGTAAACAAGGTTTCTACATATGCCAAAGGAAGTATACATTGGATATTATCATGGAAACTGGGTTATTGGGAGCAAAACCTGCAGAGTTTCCAGTGGAGATAAATCATCGTTTGGCTTTGGCAGGTAAAATATTAGATGATGTGGATAAATATAGGAGATTGGTTGGTCGTCTTATTTATTTGTCAGTCACCAGACCAGGTCTTGCTTACTCAGTGCATATCTTGTCGCAATTTATGCAACAACCAAGAATAGAGCATTGGGAAGCAGCCCTTCGTGTGGTTAGATATTTGAAGAAGAATCATGGACAAGGAATTCTGTTGCGCTCTGATATTAGTCTCAGTTTAAAAGGATGATGTAACTCAGATTGGGCAAGTTGTCCATTAACTAGACGTTCATTGACATGATGGTTTGTTCTTCTTGGGTTTTCACCTGTGTCTTGGAAGACTAAGAAGCAGCATATGGTTTCTCGGTCCTCGTCTGAAGCAGAATACAGATCTATGGCGGCAGTTACATGTGAATTAAAGTGCTTGAAACAACTACTTGGTGATTTAGGAGTTCATCATACACATGAGATGAATCTCTTTTGTGATAATCAATCAGCATTATATATTGCTTAGAATCCAATATTCCATGAATGAACAAGACATATAGAAGCGGTCTGTCATCTTGTCAACGATGCTATAATAAGGAAGATTATATCACCCTCTTACACTCCTATAACAGTGCAATTGACAGATATCTTTACAAAATCCTTAAGGAAAGCTCAGTTTAAGTTTCTTTTGTCCAAGATGGGCATTTGTGACCTCCATGCTCCATCTTGAGGGAGGGTATTAGGAAATAGGACTATACTTAGCCTAGAGTTATATTTATATTTGGAATACGTGTGGATCAAGTTTGAAACTTGAGACCCAAATCTGGTCTTTGTATAAATGTCTTGAGTTTTAATGAGAATGGAGAAGACTTGATCAAAACTTAACAATATCTATATGTGTACTCCTCATTTTTATCAACTAAGTAACTAGAGATCCCAAGAAGACAAGTGCCAATCCATCTACGTCAATCTCAAAATAGTTATACCATTCCATTTCCTAGTGTGTATGAAAGAAGGATTACACCGCCGGACACAAAAGTGGAATATCCAAGGGGAACGTACTGCATTTAATCGAATTTGGATAAGGACTAAAGAGTTTCATAACGATGAATTAATCAAGGGACATTTTATAAAGTATCCCTGTTTTGAAATGTACACTTTAAAAGTACCCCCGTTTTTTACAAATTTTCCAAAGTACCCCGTTTTATTCAAAAAGCAAATTCCATCCAGTTAAATGCTAGGTGGCAGTTATCTTTCCAATTAAAAGTTCTATTTACCCCTGAACTACATCTCATTGGTAGAGAGGATAAATGATTTGACGATCCTGAAAGAGGGTGTAACGATCCTGAACTAGGCTCGAGGAACCTGAAAGTGGTGTAACGACCCCGAACCAGACTCGACTAACCGGAAAAATATTGTAGAAGATTGATTCTCCACCAACCAAAAACCCCAAGACACTTGGGAATGATGAAACGAACCTGAAAATGATGACACGATCCTGAACCGAGCTCGACAAATTAGAAAAATGATGTAGAAGGTAAACGTGCTAACAAGTAAAGCGTAAAGAAGTAAACTTTAATGAAAGTAAACTAGCTAGGATGGAAAACTAAACAGTTGGAACACTTTAAAAAATTTGTAAAAAACGAGAATAATAAAAAAACGAGGTCAATAAAACGGGGTACTTTATAAATTCTCCCATTAATCAAAATTCCAAAACAAGAAATGTAAAACTGTAGAAGAAGTTAATTCATAAATGACTTTTTTTTGTTGCCGTTGTAGAGGTTTGGTTATTTGTCGACCATCCACGTTTCTTTAACTATCGTAAACTACACGTACGCTGAATGGTATATTGTCATTCGATTCTTTGGCTAACCGTATCTTGGAACGAACGACCCTACTAATAATAAATATTTTGTTTAGAGTAGGAGTACATTGTTTTTTTCGAGCTTAAATATGATTAAATGATAAGCTCATAGCGAAAATTGTCTGGCATCATTTTGAAAGTTGAACAATAATTCATAAACCAAACCATTTGTTTAGGCGGCATATTCTTCCAACATTCTTGAAATGCTCCCAATAATTGAATCTTTCATGCAACAAATGGAATATGCTCCCCACATTTGAGCAAGCAAAACAGCTTACTCGGTAAAGAGTCGTTACTAGTCCCATCAAAAAAAACGGAGCAAAATGTCATCGGAACACAAAAAATCTCCCAGGTAATCGACAGAAGTACTAACACAATATGAATTTGTTCAATATGAAATTCGGTACCCTTCTACTAAATTATCCCTATCAGGAACCGTGGTGAAGATTACTGAAGTAATTTATGTAACGCTTTTTGTATTATCGATTGCAGTACTACATTGATAACGCAACGGTGCTACATTGAGATGTTCTTTTCAATTTAATGAAAGGACAAATCCAATTTATTTTTTTTTCCAGACATTCAAGAAAAAGTCATGAATCCAACAAACAAACAAACACCAGACCCAAACCAATCTAAACCGTCAGATGTAGGTCATACTCATCGGATTTGATATCCACCTGTCATAGTGTCCTTGTTTCCCCATAAGCACTTCTAACTTAATCAAAAATGAATAAGTTGTTTTTACCCGCAAGTCGCTTAATTAAACTAACTAACTAATTACTCTTGAACCACTAACATGTTACATAGTATATAATAGTTATAAATTACATTTTCAATTTTTTTCTTCACAAAAAAAAAAAGAAACAGAGAAAATATCTTCTTATTCTTATTCAACAATGTCGTTGGAGAAGCTAATTTATAGTAATGGAGAAGAAGAGAAGCAGAGATTATCTGAGCCGTTGGTGTCTTCGTCCAATAGGTCATCATCACATCAGAGCTTCCATGAAAGAAGCAATGAAGAAGAAGAGGAAGTGGAAGAAAAGATATTTGAAGAATTACCAAAAGCAACGATTGTATCTGTTAACCGTTCTGACTCTAGTGATTCTAATCCTTTGCTTTTATCTTATACTATTCAACTTCAATACAAACAGGTAGTACTACTACCTTTGAATTTCTCCGATTTCACTCTAATTTTTGGTTGAATTTTTTATTCCAATTGAATTGGTTTGTGAATTGATAACTTGAGAAATTGGAGCGAAATGTTCCTGTCTTGAGATATTTTCAGGTGCATTTATCGCGTTTTTAGTTTGTTGTTTGGTTAATTGTGGTTAATTCTTTTAATTTTTGGTGGCTAAATATGGTAATTAAGGTTTAGGGTATTTGAGATTCTTAATCAACTGCAGGCAGTGTGTTTAGGCTGAAACAAAGTGCATGAGATACTAAATACGGGTTGTGCAGGGCCAATGGGCCCCACAGCTACAGTATTTAGTGTTCTAGGACTAATTGCAGTTGTTTTGTGGATTTCTTATGACTGTGGGATTGGTGTCTGGCTTTCTAAGTGTACATTTGCTGTTGACAGTTCAAATGGCGGTTACTTAAGAAAGCCCCACAAGTTATCTACTTGCATTTACAGTTGAAGAAACGAGCAATTATTGAAGAATTCCATGAGAAACAAGAGCAGGTGTGTGTCTATAGTTCTATTGATGTTTGCTTTAGTGTTTTTTTTTTCTCAACTGTAAACAAGTTGCTAGTAATGATTTAACACTTGATGTTTCGTTCCGGATTGAAGGCTAAAGATTGGCTTCGGACGTTAGGAATAGGAGATCAAACAACAGTTATGCATGATGGTGATGATTTAGACGATGAGACTGTTCATTCGCACCATGAAGAAAACACTAAGAAAACGCAAGTGGTGCTGTTGCATGTTGGTTGTTCAGTTAAATTCTTAACGTAAACCACCTTTTCTTCTATTTCAGTATTGGTCATTTTCTATTGGTTTCTTATGCAGGAATGTTCCATCACGTGCTGCTCTTCCAATTATTTGCCCAGCACTAGGAAAACAGCAATCTGTTCTAGATACAGCTAAGGTCGCAATGCAAGGGTATCTGAATCATTTTCCGGGGAATTTGGACATTGTAAACTCCAGAGAGGTATTTTTGCCAAAAATATTTCTCCTTGTAAACATAGTTCTGAACTACAAACTTTAGATGCATCTTTCCTACTCTAAAGTTACGGTGTTATAATGTAAAGGTCTGCAGGTTTTTGGAAGTGTCCAAGTTATCATTTGCTTCAGAGTATGGTCCCAAGCTTAAAGAGGATTATGTAATGGTGAAACATCTACGGAAAATCCCTGAGAGGGAAGATGATGATGGAAAATGTTGTCCGTGTCTCTGGTTCAATTGCTGTAGAACCAATTGGCAAAAGGTAATATCATCTTATCCATGAAACCCAGGTTTACATTCTGGATAATGCCTTTTTAAGTCAGAGATTCCTTCTTTGGCATCATCAATGTCATATTGTTTCACTTGAACTGCCCTATGTCTGGGCTGTATTGAAACCTGGATTTTTCGCCTTGCTTAATGATCCTTTTGACACCAAACTCTTAGATATAATCCTGTTTGATGTACTACCATCCTCAAATGGAAAGGGAGAAGGCCAATTTTCTTTAGCAAAAGAGATTAAGGAGCGTAATCCGTTACATTATTCATTTATGGTATGCTGCTATTGACCTTATAATTTGAACTTTCAAGATTTCAGTAATTGGAGTACTATTGGATTCTTAGTTTAACCTGTGAAATTTCTTATTGTTGGTATTGCAAATGAATTAATGACGATAGCCTTGCTCTAAGTTTTTGCTTGATCAATGTCTGAAAATCTCAAAAGGTGTCTTCTGGAGCCCAGAGCATGAAGTTAAGAACAAGAAGTAGCAATAAGGTTAGAGATTGGGTTGCCGCGATTAATGAAGCTGTAACACAGCCACCTGAAGGATGGTGCCATCCTCACCGTTTCAGCTCTTTTGCTCCCCCAAGGGGATTGACTGAAGATGGTAGCCAGGCCCAGTGGTTCGTAGCTGGGGAGGCTGCATTTGAAGCGATTGCCAAAGCAATTGAGGAAGCCAAGTCAGAGGTTTGTTCATGTGAAAACTTGATTACACATATAAGGAATTCGTTATGTTGCATTGTTGCAGATATTAAGAAAATTTTGATTAAGAAAATTTTGAAGTTCATTGGAACTTTGTGCAGATATTTATAACAGATTAGTGGCTGTGCCCAGAGCTGTATCTACGACGGCCTTTTAGTGAATGTGATTCCTCTCGGCTCGATGTTTTACTGGAAGCAAAAGCTAAACAAGGGGTTCAGGTACTGTTCACTCTTAATCTATATCATTGCCATGGTATAGTTGTTCCATATAATTCTTGGAGAAGGCACTTCTTACCAATTAGTTTTTGGGTGAAGGCCAAATGTTTTTGGTAAACGTGTAACAAAGTAGAAAATTGTCTTCATGTCACAAATCTCTGTATTTCTCTTTTAAATTATGATTTGTAAATTTTGCTTGACATCTGGTTTGCTCCAGTTTTTATTTGATAAGTAACACGTTGCAGATTTACATTCTTCTTTACAAGGAAGTTCCACTTGCCTTGAAAATTAACAGTATGTACAGCAAGCAAAAGCTTCTTAATATTCATGAGAATGTGAGAGTACTGCGTTATCCTGACCATATCTCAACAGGTGTTTATTTATGGTACGTAATATTCTTTCTGAAGTATGCTTCATTCATTTGTACAATTCAGAATCAGAAGGTTCATTGTCTGGCTGGTTCATTCAGTACTCTTTCGGGACTTGATATGTTGGAGACTCTGATGGACTTCTTTTTTTCCTATGTGGGTCCCACCATGAAAAGCTTGTCATTGTCGATTACAAGATTTCCTTTATTGGAGGACTTGATTTATGTTTTGGTCGTTATGACAACTCCGAACATAAAGTAGGTGATTTCCCTGCTGTGATTTGGCCGGGAAAAGACTATTACAATGCAAGGTAAGTTTTCATGTTATCTATCTGGAAATGGAAGATGATACATTGCTTTAAATTTGACGTGTTTCAACTTTCAATGTTCTTTCTTGTCAGGGAGTCGGAGCCGAACTCTTGGGTGGATACAATGAGAGATGAATTGGATCGTTGTAAGTACCCACGCATGCCATTGTGCTCTATGGGGCCCTCCTTGCCGTGATATTGCAAGGCATTTTGTTCAGCGCTGGAACTATGCAAAGGTTCATAGTTTGTTACTTTAGGTATATGTTAAATGCTTAAAGTAAGTCTCCTTGAGGTTGTAACCATTATTACCCTCTTTCAGAGAAACAAAGCTCCAAATGTGCAAAAAATTCCTCTACTCATGCCTCAGCACCACATGGTTATTCCACATTACTTGGGAAGAAGAAACACAGAAATAGTGTCCGAAAGTACAAACACGGAGAATAGTCACGGGGACACACCATTCCAGGGTTCTCTTGCCTCCCCAGCGTCAGTACAGGACATACCGCTGCTTTTTCCTCGGGAAGCTAATGGACTAGTTGTGGAATACGAAAACCAAAACTTGAACAGCTCGGGCGAGATTCCCAATCCTAGGAATCAGCAAAGCAGCCGTGATCCAACCCTTTCAGTCTTTTCTCTGAATTCTAAAGCCAAACCGCCAGCTTCAGATCCCATGGATATTCAGAGAAACATGTGTTCAAATGAGCAGTCTAGCACGCAATGTTCAGATGCATGGTGGAAAGGACAGGAGCGGGGAGATCAGGTCATTTCTGCTGATGAAGCTGGACAAGTTGGTCCTCGCGCTTCTTGTCGTTGCCAGGTTTGTTTATCTTTTTTACTCTATTGAAATGCTTAAATTTAGTTATAAGGTTCCAATAGAGCAAGGTGGTTTTTCACATTTATTGGTTACCAGTCTTATTCTGTCTATTGCATTATATCTTTTTGTTCCTTCAAATATAATGTTATGTTGGAAACCGTCGATGTTGTAGGTTATTCGAAGTGTCGGTCAGTGGTCAGCAGGAACAAGCCAAACTGAAGAGAGCATTCACAATGCTTATTGCTCTCTGATTGACAAAGCAGAGCAATATGTTTACATCGAGGTAATGTGTCTGCAGGGAAAGATATTTGATCAAGCATTCTTAAAAAAGATGAAAAAATGCTAAAGATTATGGGCATTGTGCATGTATAGATAACAGATGCATAAGACAAGACTGTAAAGTCATAGTTTTAATTAGCTATCGTGATCCCGTGTTTGCAGAATCAATTCTTCATCTCAGGTCTTTCTCAAGATGAGATAATACATAATCGTGTCTTGGAGTCATTATACAAGCGCATTTTACGAGCATACCAAGAATCGAAGTGTTTCAGAGTTATTATTCCCATGCCACTCCTACCTGGCTTCCAGGTACTAAATCTTGGTAAACTCTATAAATTATCAATTTAGTGCTGTTCAGTTTGTTTCATCCTTTATATTGTATCTTACAGGGTGGTCTGGATGATGGTAATGCGGCATCTGTAAGAGCAATAATGCATTGGCAATACCGAACAATTTGCAGAGGAAATAATTCAATATTGCAGAATTTATATGGTGTGCTTGGTCCTAGAACATGTGATTACATTTCTTTCTATAGTCTCCGAGGTCATGGCAGACTCTGGGATGGTGGCCCTTTAGTAACCAATCAGGTGAAGTTTCATTACTGGATGTACTACTTCTATATGCATTTGGTTGTTAATGCCATAATTGTATGGCCAATTACTGCGCATGCCCAAATTCTTGGTCTGCTAAGTTTCGTACTTATCATTTCCTTCAGGTATATGTGCACAGCAAGGTCTTGTTGATTGATGACCATACAGCCATGATTGGATCAGCTAATATAAATGATAGGAGTTTACTTGGATCAAGAGACTCCGAGGTGATGTTGTATCTATTTTTTTTTTCCGTATATCAAGGTTATATATACATGATTAAAATGAATCAAACATCACTTGTTGTCATGCTATTCCAGATTTATGTAGTTATAGAAGATAAAGAATTCGTAAATTCATCCATGAATGGAAAGCCATGGAAAGCTGGTAAATTAGCTTCTAGTCTTCGTCTTTCTCTGTGGGCCGAGCATCTTGGTATTCGCGGTGGAGAGGTTAGTGAACCTGAAACAGAATTTACATTTCTTTACGTCAAATGCCAATAGGTGACCGACCAATTAAGTTACAACTGCTTATTGGCACTGCAAAAAATCCATATAATTCTCGCATCTTAATGATTTATATACATTAGTGTCTAACATTGTGCCACAGCCTTTACAGATCAATCGATTACGTGATCCTGTCACCGATGCAACATACAAAGATATTTGGATGGCAACTGCAAAGGTGAGAGTTGATAAATTTAGTGCCAAACATTCCATTTTTGGATGACACATTGAACGACTCATTATAGTAACTTACCGCATTACGATGTTATCATGACTGATAGTACATTTGATGGTTTCGGTTCATATCCAATTTGATTATCATAATCTAAATTTACAGGAAAATACGAGTATCTACCAAGATGTCTTTGCTTGCCTTCCCAACGATAAAGTACACTCGAGGTGTGATTTAAACACGAGTTATTTCCTCTCTTTTAACTCTTATGCTGGATCCTCACATTTTTGTTTACACAGATCTGCAATCAGACAAAGCATGGCATACTGGAAAGATAGATTGGGATATACCACTATTGATTTAGGAGTTGCTCCAAGCAAATTAGAGGCTTTTCATAAAGGAGATGTGAAGGTAGCAGATCCCATGAAAAGATTAGAATCCGCAAGAGGACATCTAGTTTCATTTCCCTTAGAATTTATGTGTCAGGAAGAAGATTTAAGACCCATGTTCATTGAGAGTGAGTTTTATGTATCTCCTGGAGTCTTCCATTGATCATGCAACTCCCTCATAAAAAAAGTAAATGTGTAAATTCTACCTCCCTCCTTCCATTTTCTATTTGTTTCCCTCTTTTGGGCTGAAAAGCTTCTTCTACTTTTAGTTAGCGTCCAGATTCGTTGAAAAATGGATGCGCCATTGTACAGTTTTACACTAGGTGCTTAGAAATTTGAAATGCAAGTCTTTCTACAAATTTGTCATGTCACCTGTAGCTTATTCTGATGTGGGAATTAAGTGTTTGGCCCTCCCATCACTCTCTCTTACTCAAATGGCCTTTTTAAAACTCATTTTAAAAAAAAATTAACCTATTTTACTGAAATGACCCTTAAAAAAGGAGGGTCATTTGGATAAAGATGTTTGATGATGTTATCAAATGATAAACTATATCCTTACAAATCATATGTAAGAATTCGACAAATTTTATATATTTGGAAAGCTTTTTGAAAGACCACAACGAGCGTAAATACGACAATCAAATTTTCATTTCATGGAATTTTCTTCTCTAAATAAAATTTTAAATTTTCTTCATATTTTATAGTGTGCAGACAATATGCACACTGATTTTATGTGCAGGAAATATGCACACTGATTTCTGTACATATTTTTATTTTTTCTTCGTATTTAATGGTGTGCAGGCAATATATGCACACTGATTTTGTAAATAAATTTTAAATTTTCTTCATATTTTATAGTATGCATGCAATATGCACACTGATTTTATGTGCAGGCAATATGCACACCGGTTATTTTGTTAATCCTACTTCCTATAATATTCCAGGGCCACTGGAATAATTTGCAAATTTTATTAAATAATCCTGGGGCCAAGAGTTTAAAACCCATAATTTCTAGGATCATAAGAATAATTTATTCTATTCCGATTAATACTTGTAGTGAAAAGATGTCAAGAGCACTAAGTCGGTGGACTTGTTCAGGACTCCGTCTACAAGGCTCTGAACAAGAGTTGGGCTCAGTCAACATAACTAGCCCTAAACCAAATACAGACAATTATGATTTATGAGTAATAACAGTAAATAACTGTCAGACAGAATAAAACTAACACTCTTCATACACTACTCGATATACTGTTGTAACACCCCCTCTCAAGCTAGTGGCATCTGGAACGATGACATTCAACTTGTCTCTAATAAACTCAAAACGAGCAGAAGTCAATGTCTTTGTCAAAGTGTCTGCAATTTGATCCTTTGTTAAAATATGTCCGACCTGCAAAGCTTTGGCAACAACTAACTCCCTAACAAAGTGAAAAGCAATCTCCACATGTTTCATTTTATTTTGAAAAAATTGGATTGGCAGATAAATGTGTTGCGCCCATGTTGTCACACCAAAGAATAGGTGGACCAGGAGAAGAAAAATGAAGCTCATGTAGAAGAGATTGAACACAAAGTAGCTCAATGGTAGCTTCTGTCATGGCTCTATATTCCGCTTCAGTATTAGATGTAGAAACAAGCTTCTGTTTTCTAGAGCACTAACATATGAGATTTGGACCAAAAAAGAGGGCCATCCTACTTGTAGATCTTTTATCAACATGATCTCCTCCTCTACCAACATCAAAAAACACTTGAAGAGGTAGAGCAGAAACTCTCTTGAATTGAAGACCATGAATCTCTGTGCCATTAAGATACCTGAGAATCCCCTTCACTGCACTCGAATCATCCATGGATTGGCGGGCTTTATTAACAACAAATGAAATATCTGGTCTGATAATAGTTAAATACTGCAAAGCCCCCATTGTACTTTTATAAAATTGAGGACCATCAAAGGCAGATGGAGATGAGGTGGCATGAGTATTGGTGATAGCAATAGGAGTTACAACTGGCTTAGCTGACAACAATTGAGTCTTTTCCAAAACATTATGAACATATTGTTGTTGATTAAGATGAACAACGTAATCATGATACACTAAGCGACATGAATACCAAAAAAGTGTAAGGGACCTAAATCCTTAATAGCAAATTCAGACTTGGAAGTGGCAATGAGACATTAAATAACCGAATCTGAACTCCATGTGACTAAGATTTCATCCACATAAATGAGCACATAAAGAGATAGTGGATACCCTATAAAATAAGGATGTATCTGTCTTAGAAGAAAGAAATCCCTGAGAGACAAGGAATTGACTAAGCTTCTTAAACCAAGCTCTATGAGCCTGTTTGAGATCATATAAGGATTTGTTAAGAGCAAAAACATGACTAGGATGTTATTTATATATAAATCCAGGAGGCTACTACATGTAAACTTCCTCATTGAGAAAATTATGTGGAAAAGCATTCTTAACATCAAGTTGCCTAATGGACCATCCTTTGACAAAGCAACAGAGAGCATAAGTCTATTGGTAGTTGGTTTAACCACAAGATTAAAAGTATCATAATCCCTTCTACCTGATTGCATCCGTTAGATACCAATATTGTTTTACACCTCTAAAAAGAACCATCAACATACTTCTTGACTCTGAAAACCCATTTACAACCCACAATACTCATTCCTGGTTTGTAAGGAACATAGTCCCAAGTACCATTCTGAACTCGAGCATCAATCTCCTCACACATAGAAGTCCTACAGGATGGTTTCTTATTAGCCTATGGAAAAGTTGTAGGAGCATCCAAATTCTCAACATACATAACATTAAAAGCTTTAGGTTTGGAAATGACATTCTTGCTTCTGGTGACCACATAATGAGTAACAATAGTAAGAGCTGGCAAGACTGCAGGGGAAGGAATGTCATCTACAGAAATGGGTTCATTCATAAGAACTGGTGCTAAAATAGGAGAAAGTGGAATAGGCAATGAAGGTTGTGGTATAACAAGTTTAGGATATTGAGGAGGAGTTGAAACCAAAGTGGATGGAGACGATAGAGATATAAAATTAATAGATGGAACTGGTACAAAAGCAGCACAAAAGAGAGACTTATATAGAAAGTCAGTTTCATCAAACATCACATTTCTGGAGATAATCACCTTATGAGTAACGAGATTGAGACATATGTACCTTTGCGCATACTTTTATGGCCAAGAAAAATTCATTTGACCGACGTGCTAGTTTATGATTATTATAAGACCTGATACATGGATAACATGCACAACCAAATTTAAGAAAACCATAATCTGAACACATTTAATAAAGAGATTCAATAGTGTAGAGTTACCTAAGATAAGAGTTGGTAATTTTTTGATCAGGTAGTTGGTAGTATTAAAGGCATAAGACCAGTAAGAAGAAGGGATAAAGGCACGATTTAATAAAGCAAGACCAGTTCCTACAATGTGTATATGCTTCCTTTCCGCTGTACCATTCTGTTGATGCTCATAAGGACATCTGACCTTGTGTAGAACACCACAACTCGACAAAAAGATGAAACATTTATGCAATTACCACCCTAATCAATTTGCAACATTTTCACTTTAGTGCCAAAGTGATTTTCAAGATAAGTCTTGAATGTTTAAAATTATAAAATGCTTCTGAATTATAAGCAAAAGGATACAACCAGGCGAACCTACTACAGGTATCAATGGAACTTACATATATAGTACTTGAATCCATTAACAAATTTCACTGGTGAATACCAAACATCGGAATGAATGAGATCTAAAGGACCATAGATATCTTTATTGGCAGAATTATATGAAAGGGCAAAGTGTGGGATTTTTCCAACTGACACTCACTACAAACAGAGGGACTTAAATGAACTAAAATAGAATCATATACTACTGACAAAATATGCTTCAAAGTCCTGTAAGCCGGTGACCAAATCTTTTATGCTAATCACTAAATGTAGCAACAGTAGAGACAAAAGGCTTGAAAGGATGGTGAGTCGAAGTTGAAATCATACATATCCTTCTTACACTTCCTTGCATGTTGTAGCAACTCCTTATGTGTTTGGAGATCCTTAATACATAAATGAGAAGGATGAAAGTCAAAGTAACGATGAGTATCTCTTGTGAATTCAAGAACAAAAAGAAGCTTTCGAAAGATATCGGGTACATTAACACATTGTTCATAAGAAAATTAGAGTTACTGGAAGTAAAATGAGAAGCACCAATGTGATTTATGGACAAACCTGCACCATTGCAACTTTCATTTCCTCAGCGTATTGATATTCAGAATGCAAGTTGAGATTGTTCAAATAATTAGTAATGTGGTGAGTGGCACCAGAATCAGGTGTCCAACTCTCACCACCAGAAGCAATAGCAGAAGTATTGTAATCATCATTATAAACTGCATAAACTTCAAGATCTGGATTCCAATAGCCATCATAGTAATTTCATAATAACCATCATCAAAATAAACATTATGAGCTTGAGGATAGTCAGAGAAACCTCTGTTATACCGAAATCTGTAGTCAAATGTTATATGTCAAAATCTAGTGCAGATCTGACAACAATTAGTGTTTGTCAGTAAGGAAAGAAATTGTTATGTGTACCACTATAACCTCCATAATCAGATCTTTATCCTGATAACCACACATGAACCACCACGAGCTCTAAAATTGGTGAAGTGTCTGCCATCACTACCACCACGATCTCAAAAAATGAGCCACCACCAGGATTACCAGAGTGCCAATCAGGATATGCTCTATAATTAGAATTACATAGAAAATATGTGGAACTACAAAGATCTGGTGTGATATTAGTTTTTTGAGAAATATTAACAGAAGCAATTGGAACATCATGTGGAGATTCGACAATTTGATGTTCTACTCTTAAAGGCAAATTAAGAAGATCACTTGAGGTAATAGATTCCAAGATTTTCAGTTATTGAGTATTGACAGATGTGCGGGAAGTATTTCGCGCACAACGTGTCCGTTGGGATTGATTTTCCCCGGGAGTGCGTGCTTCTATTGTCATCACTGACATGAGTTGCTAGTTCTTTCTTTGACGGTCGTTCCTCGAGGGACAATACGTGTTGGCGTATGAGTGGTGTTTGGTCTACGGTGCTGGTTGGCCCACATCTCACGCGACGAAAACTAGCCCGACTACCTCTTCAGCTCTCTCCTCGGTTATCCTAGAGAAAGAATAACGTGGTCCTCTGTGCTTAGCTGTCGAAAAGTTATCGACTATTATCCCTTACAACAGTGAACATGTGAAACCATCCTAGAATATGTGAAAGGAAGGACTCTCTCCTGTGGATATGCAAGGCAACAAGATCGTGAAAGGGGGTACTCCTCCCTGTAGCCGTGCTTGCTCTGGACGAGGATAAAGTAGGCATGCTATTTTAACGGTCGCGAATGCGTAAACCCTAATAAAATGGTGTGATCACCCCCTATTCCACCCGCGGCACGGAAGGTGCCAAGGACTTACTACTGTCTCCGACAGGTTTCCCAGGCATGTGAGTCGGTGTAGAAACTTAACCGTATCTTGGAGATAAGATCTTTACGAGAGATTATCTCTGCCCAACCTGGTACATGCTACTGGAAAATGGGCTTTGGATATTGGATATTGGTAAGCCGTTCAAGATATGAAAAACAAGATCTTCATCAGGAACACGACGACTTACTTGAGCAAGTTGATAAATAATGGAGTTAGCACCAATAAAAGTGGCTTGCATTGATTCAGATCCTTTTCGAAAATGCTGGAGATTATTCTTAAGTTGCATAAGACGAGATTTATCTATAGAATTATAGTTACTCTCCGAAGATTAACAAACATCCAAAGAAGGGGTACAACCAAGAACAGATAGATGAGTTTGATCAATTAAACACGAGAGAAACCATGAAAGAAGAACTTGATCTTGTTGAATCACTATAAGTAAGTAGGATTTTCAATCGGAGCTTGTGTTGTTGGATCTCAAACAAATTCAGCAGGTTAAGGTGTAGATACATCCACATATCCGTACAAATCAAAAATTCTTAATAACGGTAGAAAAATCTGAGACTTCCAAAACACAAATTTGTAGAACTAAGCTTTGCTGGAAAAGAAATACTAAGTATTAAAGGATTTAAAGAAGGAAATCTTTGAGTATTTTCCATCGATGACTTTACAGAAATGAAAGATCAAGTAAAAATTGATGAATATGATTAAATATTGAAAGTAAAATGTCGAAGCAATGAATTTTTTTCTCCGAGATTGGGTTTTAGTATGGTTCTGATACCATGATAAAAATGTATAGGTATCCAAGTCAAAATCAATTGGAAATATGGCACTATTCTCCTTCCCACACCCCTTATGTGTAAGGCACTAAGTCATTGGACTTAGCTCTAACACGTGGACCCTCATACGGGTTCTAAGTCGTTGGAATTCGCTCTAACATGTGTACCCTTGTACGGGCTCTAAGTCGTTAGACTTGGCACACATAGTACATGCCTAGCTCTGATACCATATCAACATCATTAAGCTAATAAGTCGGTTGACAAGGCTCTGATCATTTTAACTGAAGATAAGAGAAATACATGTTCTTATATATAAAAGAACAAGAGAAAGACTTCGTCGAAATGACTAGATCTTAACCAAATATAGAAAATTATGAGTAATAACAACAAATAACTGTTAGACAGAATAAAACTAACACTCTTTTTACACTCAATATACTATCTTTAACAGAAGAAAACTTCCCAACTCATAACTTAGTTGCTTTGTTAAGAACACTAAGTCCTAGCCACCATGAAATGAACTTATTTGGATTTGGACTTCCGTTATTTATTTATTTATTTTTATTTTATTTTATTTTATTATGCACAACATCCACAACTAATTGTTACTTATGCAACGTTTCGTGTACTTCAAAAAAAATTTCTCATTTTAGTTCATAACTCCGTTATTATTTTTCTATGTGCGCAAAATTATGTTACACTTTTATTTTGTCAAGAATTTAGATAAGTTTATTATTTTTTAAACGGATAAATTTGAAACCGTACTTTTGAGTCGAAGCACTAAAGCTGAAGTAAGGCTATCATGTTCGAAGGTTTCTAATTCAAAAACCCATGCAACAATATTTGCATGGATACAAAATCGCTTCGCTACGTGAAATGATCTAAGGGGACCAAATAACTCTGAGAGGAGTTCTTAGTAAGCATGAGAATGTAACCCTAATTGGTCACTATTGAAGTAAGCGATGACGCCGATAATATGATGAAAGAGATAGGTGCTCTTACGATGGAAGTAAACCGCGAAGGAGAGTTGAATTGTGATGAAGCATTGCTAGGTGAAGATAATGTACTCACATCATGTGGAGAAGAGGATAAAGTTCACATGGAAAGTGTGACACTGCCCGCGAGAATAAGTTTAACTTATTAGTATTAGCGCGATGGTAGGAGACAACATCGCGTGAAGATAGCTGAGATTATATGCGAAGTAAAAGGCTTTATTAGCTGTAAACCAATATGTAGATTAGATTTCATCCACCATTTAAATATATATATATATATATATATATATATATATATAAGGGATAAGAGAGTATTGTAAAAGGAGTTGAGTAGTTTTGTGATCCAGTGATAATATTGAGAGCGTTATTTTCTAGTCATAGTATTATCTTGGAGAGAAAGTTGTTGTGTAATTTCTAATTTAGGTTTGAGAGAAAACTTAATCCTTAATATGATCATCTTTATAAATATACGTTCTTGTTCATAATCTCTTAATTTTGTGAGTTATTATCTATACTTGGATGTACTATAGGATTTCGTGCAGCTACAACCCAATAACCCCTTTCGAAATAAGTGTGACCTTTTATGCTTTATCAGATTGAATCTAACTTTTTTTTTGGCAGACTAAACTTGCACTATTCAGAATAATTTATTTTACACAATAGTAAAACTGTATGAAAGCAATGTTGTTAACGAACAAACTATATCTAGTAATTCTAGCTTATAGTTTTTGGGCAATGCGAAACAATTTTCTTATAGTACAGGAAAAAATGAAAATAGTATCGTTACTGTATGAGCTAAGTTATAGTCTCCCTTTCCTGAAATATCCAGAGAGTTGGATATAGAATAAGTATTGGGCTTTGTTGAGCTATTTTAATTTTATTAAAAACTCAACCTGGTATAGCCCAACCCAGAATTCATTCGCCGGGGTTAGAAAAACATCCATATCCGCGAATTCTACCCGGCCCGATCCGGAATTTAGCGGGTGGACATCCGACCCGCAATTTAGTGGATTGGACGTGGGTTAATTTCTAAATCTGGTTGTTTTTACGAGTTGGACACAGATAGTACATCAACTATCCGTTGCAAACCCAGTACAGTAAAAGTTAAGACTAAATAACATAATTGAAAAAATCGTGACCTGTAAAGTTAGCTCATGTGGACTAATATCCAATGTCTCAAATTACAAAAATAACAGTTTCTTTTCTCCAGGGTCCATCCCATGAACTTATCTTTTTATTGCATTCACATGAGTCATTTTTAATGCAACTAACAACAATTGTATGATTCTATTTGATCTTGCTTTAATAGTTAATGTTGTCAACATTTACTATCAAAAATGAAATCTACATTCAAAACGTATATATGAAAAAAAATTATTATAATGGGACTAAAAAGAACAATATTACTCGTATCATGTGATGAGAAATGTTGAAGAAATATTGATACATAATACTCCCTTTGTCCTTGTTTACATGTCAAAATAGGGGATTTCTTTTGTCCTAAATTACGTGCTAGATTTCATATTTTCCCACTTTTTATCCTAATCTACCCCTATATTGGAATCAGACCTTGTTAGAGCATTGCTCGGTCGAACTCACAAGTGTTGCTATATCAAGCTTGTTGTCGAATTTAGTTGTCAAAACTATATCTTGATTTCTAGTCTAAAATTAGTTAAGTCTCTGTTTAGGATGGAGGTAGTTGAGAAATGACCCAGTCATCATTTTCGTTCTACCGTTTGAAGGCGAAGATCAACCGAAGCTTTTGGAGAACTTCATCAACAAAAGGTAAGTGAAGACTGAACCACCTATTTTTTAGTTTGTATTCACCTTCCTATGTTTGAGACGATTGTCGCATAACTAATTATACTAGCTTGCATAGACAAGAATTTCGAGTCGAGAACTATTTATTTAGTTTACGAATTTATCGAAATATAATGACTAAGCTTAATGAACATTTGTTCATACTTGATCAAATTCGGTGGAGAAAAATTTATTGTTCGGAACCAAATCATGATTCAAGTTTATCATTTGAAAATAGCATGGAACAGTGATATGTGTCATTGATATTATTCAACAATGTTTCGAATTGATTTAGAGAAATATAGAACTACTATATTCAGAACACAAGACAGTGTCTCAGTCTTACAAACTGAGAAAACTGTTATATGTCTGAAGCCGTATTACATGTATTCGTATACCTAGCGGAGTAGATATATATCGACTTTCAGATTTGTGTGATTTGCATATTCGTAAGTACATCATGGGAAGGGAACCGAGTTAAAATAATTCGGATCCGGATAGGTATGTATTTTTATACAAAAGATTTTAGAACATTGGTAAGGGAACCGAGTTAAAATAATCAAACCAGTATGTGAGCCAAAACAGTTCTATGTTCTAGAATCAGTTAAGTACCCAAACCGGTATGTGAACTGAAAAAGTTCTGTGAACTCCGGAACCGGTATTAAAATTAAGTCTTAAGTTTGAAAACCGGTATGTGAACTTGAAAAGTTCTGTCGCCTCCAAAAATTTGAGTTGATTCAAAGTTTGCACACCGGTACATGAGCTGCAAAAGTTCTGTCAACTCTGGAACTCGGTCATTGCATATAAATTTGCAAACCGGTTCGCATACTGTGACTCTGCCGATTCACGAATGATCCAAGTAATTGTACTTTGTATATTTACCAACTATGTTGATTATGATTCAAGTGTAATTAAATTACTTCTATGAAGTAATTTGCATTTGATCAATTCTCTAATTAACACTAGACTCACTTGATCACATGATTGTGACTCAATATTAATATCTCAGTGAACATGAAAATGAGTGTTAAGCTTTTAAGTCCAAATCGGCTAGTTTCGGCTAACCATGTTGGACATAGTCTTTATACACGGTTCGGTTACGGTTTACCTAAACAGAGCGTATATCTTGTACATGTGATTAAGATTCAAAGCTTTCATCTAACGGTGAATATTGATTGCTTGGTTCAAAAGGTATCTTTGCTTAAAGCTAAAGCAACCTAGACTTTGAATTTTATATAAGGGGAACTCTTGGCAACTGGGATCTTTGAGTTCTAACACTACTTTTTGGTGTGTCTTAGTTGTATCTAGAGTCGTCCTCTCCAGAACCCCTTTTAGGGTTTAATGAATACAAAGACTTCATTGGGATTCGTGAAGTCAGGTCTAGTTATCTTCTATCTTAATAACTCGAGTATCCTGATCTTGATTGTTTGTTGAGCCTTTCTCCATCAATCAAGATAGATAGTGATCAACAAAGTCTCCTCGTCTCATATTTTGTTGATTCCACATGTTTTATAATTGTGAGGTGAATGATAATCTAGGATGCGCTTCAGGTTGTATAAGTCCGGATTTTTAGGATGGACATAATTTATCTAAGTTGTTATCGATTTCCATCACCTGGATCTTTCGTTTGATCTGATCATCCATTTAGATCGTAAATCAGGAAACCAATTATAGGCTTATTCTGTGGGAGGCAGATTTGGTTTAAAGTTTTCAATTGAGTTTAAGCAGCTTTAGTTGGTGTCAGGCCGTCTAAGGGAATCACTTGCACAGAGTCTTGCTGGGATTTAAGAGGCGTAGGGAGCGCGACTGTACCTGAATCAGTGGGAGACTAAGTTCGGGCTCAACTACATTACATACCGGAGTTAATTGGTAGTAGGATAGTGTCTGTAGAGGCTTAATACAGTTTGGTGTTCAATCTGGACTAGGTCCCGGAGTTTTTCAGCATTTGCGGTTTCCTATTTAACAAAATTTATGGTGTTTGTGTTATTTCTTTTTCCGCATTATATTTTTTAACTTTATAATTGAAATATCACAGGTTGTGCATTGATCAATCACTATAGCTAGGTCCAACCTTGTTAGTTGGATAAAACTTGATTGATCATTGGATATTGGTATTTGGTACCGTCCAAGAACTCTCTATGTAGTTAGGTTCACAAATTCAGTTTTGTAAACGTTCTAACAACTAGAGAGAGAGAGAGATGACTCCAGACACTCTGCTTAATGAGTTTTTACTCTCAGAGTTGTATTCAGTTTGTCCATACAGATTTTCTACGAAAAATTTGGTGGTGTATTTTGGTACCCCCATTGTTTTCAATTGGCATCAGAACAGGCAAACATGTTAAGACCTAATAAATTTGTGTTTGAAGCAGTCTAACTATATGGACAGTAGTGCAATCTCGATAAACGTACTGCCAGCGTTTGATGGCTCAAATTAATTATGGTGGAAAATCGATATTTGTTCCTTTCTACAAGACCGTGACTTTGAGACATGTTACTGAGTATAACGCACCAACAATTGTTGTATACGGAGCTACTGTTGCAAAGCCATTGATCGAATATAGTGAAACCGAGATAAGTGCTGCAAAACATAATTCAGATGGTTTAAACGCTATTATCCACGCCATAAACCCAGATGTTCAGCACCATGTGACTTCCTGTACTAAGTTTAAAGATGCTTTGAATATCTTAGAAACCGTATTTGAAGGAGATACCTCAGATAAAGATGTTAGGATTCAAAACCTAACTTCCGACTAGGAAAACCTTCATATGTCTGATGAAGATTCGTTTGAATAATTTAATCAAAAGGTGTCTAGTATTGTTAGTGCTTGTTTTTTTATTAGGGAAGACTATATCCCAAAAAGACATTGTGATAAAAATTCTCCAATCTTTACCAGCAAGATACGAGTCGAAGAAACATGCCATCATATAAGGAAATTTTTAGAGCATAGCTCGGTTGAACCCACCAAGCGTTGGTATGTCAAGTTTGGTTGTCATACTTTAGTGAACCAAAACTCATATAAAGAGTCGCTTGATTATTTACTAGAGTCAACTTCGTATAGGTTATCTAGAAAGTTACTAGGATATGAGACTTACAAGTATTACGTAAAGACTTAAAGAATGTGAAGAAGTAAAGTGCTACAACAACGACATCATCTTTCCTCTTGAGGTTAGTAATATTTGACTTGAACTGCTTCATTCCTAGAGTATCTTTCAAGTCGTGCATATTGAAAACATAACTGCGAAGCTGTGTAAGATTATACTCTAGTTAGACATAGTATTAAGGAATTACAATACGAAGTATAACACGTCTATCTTTTGAACTTCGTATATAAGACATCGACATAATCGTATGAATGCCATTGTGATTATGTATGGGTATGGGTGAAGATTTCGTCCTAGGAAACAATGTTTTACATTCGTTTAAAGGAAGTAAAATTCATAAACTTGTTTTATGAATCGAAAGGGAAATCGCTAGGCTTATTGGTATTGTTATTCATTGAAAATATTTGGATTATCAATATGACTTTTATTAGTATAACCGTTCATAACCGTTCATAAATCTTTGGATTACCAATATGTGTGTTCAGTATAACTGTTCATAACTTGTTTATGTATCTTGGTAAAACTACTCACAAGGCCTGACTTTTGTATTGGTATGACTTTTATTAGTGAAACCGATCTTAAGTAATCACCTGAGATAATATGATCGATTTAGTGTAATTGGTATGACCAACTCTAGACATTGGGGAACAAATCCTAGTAAGAGGTGCAACCGATCATATGTAAGAGGTGCAACAAGTTTTTAGTAATTGGGGAACCGATCCTATGACTTGTGCAACCGAATACAATTTTATACCATAAATATGTGGTAACCGATCCTAATACTAGTCAAAAAAATTTTGGAAAGCTAGTGTGACTAATCCTAGTATCCCCATGGAGGTAGAACCGAAACTTATTTTGGTAAAATCGTGAAACCCATTAATGGTGATTTGATAGGATAATCAATCATATAGTTCTTGGAAGTCAGATGAACCAATTCTAAACTTGTTTGGAAGTGTGGAAAATCGGTTCCAATATTGTAAATATGAAAAAGGATTTACAAAGTAAAGATGTCGACATACTTTGAACATGTGCAGTAACTCTTATCTTTTATTGTTCAAAGATATTCCTTAATAGCTAAAGGAGAATCCCTTATCGAAATAAATTGAGAATATTTTAATTAAGGTTTTTAGTTTAATATGCTTTTAATTTTCAGCAATTAAAATGCATATCTTTAGAAAATAAAAATTAGTAATGTGCATTTACTAATTGGAGATTTTCTACTGAGATTTCGGTCAATATTTGGACAAAGCATTTCCAGGAATTATGGAAACCGAATTTGGAAATATATTGCATATCTTGAGAATATTTTCGGTTTTGGAAATTCCTTGGTGTCCAAACTTCCTTGTTCTATAAATATTGAAGTTTTCATTTCGAGCAAACTAATCCTCGGAGCCAGTAAAACTACCTAGTTGTATTTTTACTGGTGGAGCCGTCTATTCGGAGAAGAAACTACCCTAATTAGGCGAAATCTCTTACGACCGCTCGTTTTAAAGACTTCTTTGGGATTGGGAAGCTCTACGACAACCGTTGGTGGGAAACTAGATAATTGCAGTTTATTATTAGTTTTCGATTGATTTAAGTGACTAACGGTTGTTGAACTTTGATTGCACTTAGTTTGTTTATGCTTGAGAATCTTCTCTTCTGATATAAGATTCACTCAAACTAGATCGAAGTATCGACATGAATCTTTAGACTGTTTGTAGACCTAAAGACGTCTTGTGATAATCCATTGTTAACAGACTCTGTTCTATGTGTGATTGATCACAAGAGATTCAAGTTGATTGTGTGCAGGTGTTTATTGAAGATCTAAGAAGATATGAAGACGAAGAAGATTTCTGATTTAGGTTCATAGTCTTTGGTGTGCACAAAACTTGATCGGCTGGGGATCCAACTATAATCGTTTTATCTTTGCGATAACCTTGATTGATTAGTTGAGTAGATCAGCATCAATACGATTCTTTGTGATTCGAAGTATTGATTGCATAGTCTAAACAATTATTTTGGTAATTGTTGAAAGATTGATCTAAGAACCTGTCAAAGGAGTTTGTTGGGATAAATAGAAGATCCTTTTGTCAAACTCATATCACGTTGTTTGAAAAGAGTTGTTACCGAACAGATTTGTTGTTCATTTACTGTTTGGAATACGAACCCAAGGAATTGTTCCAAGTGCGTGACTTATTGCAAGTTGGAGGCGCAGGGATACAAACGGAATTAGGTGATCTATAGGTTTAGTTGCTCGGTCTAAACTATACGAAGTTGGTTTAGATTTTGTGTAGCGGCTTAATCCTGAGAGTATTCAATTCTAGACAAGGTCACAGGATTTTTCTGCATTTGCGGTTTCCTCGTTAACAAAATCTTGTTGTGTCTTTTACTTTTATATTTAATTATAATTAGAAGTAAAATACACAAATGTTAATTCTTATTTACTTGATATCAATTCTATTGTGTTTGGTTAAATCCGAACCTATTATCAAGTTGTTGATGGTGGTTTTTAGTTCAGGGATAAATTTGTAAAACCTTGCATTTAATGCGCCGTCACTCTGCAAAGAAACAGAGCCATGTAAAATTCATGAGTGTTCAACCTCTCCACTGGCGCATTTATTGATCAACTCAATATATTCACATGAAATTTATCCAGCATGGTGCATACAACAACAATCCCAGATATTCTGTAAATTTCGGCACCTTGCCTATATTATCCAATTAATATGAGCTTCTTTGAATGCTTTCTGTGCTATGTTCCCCGACTGAAATATGACATGAAAATTAATGTTCACTCGCAGCAGAGTAGCATGAATTTCCCGAAATATCAAGGTTAAGGTCTTTGCATAAAAGTACTCAATAGGAAAGCATACTGCTCTCCGGCAATAAATTTAACGAACTCTATGCAGAGTTCGATCAATTTTGTGATAACTCAAGAAAATCAAATCTCAACCCTATCAATTTGCAAAATTAGGGTTTTGCGCCCCGCGCAGTATATCAGACCCAGTGGTCGAAACTAAACCTAAGCAAGCTAGGCAATTGATCCGCCATGAATTAGTAGGTACAAAATCCTACCCAAAATCAGAAAACAAGGGATAAAAGAGGAGCCGCGGAAAATAGGAGCAGTAGCAAAGGGAGGTGTGGCCGTGCCATAGGCCAGCTAGCGCCACTTGCAGATGGCCACAACCCATGCTGCTTGACCGGCCCTCCTATTTCCCATCGACCAATCAGGTCGCTTCAAACCCGCCACACGCACACTAGAAGTGTGGCCACGCCCATATCTTGTCGGCCCCTTTTCTATTGACCAATCAGGTCGCCCTAAACCCGCCACAGTATTAAAAGAGGCAAATTGCACCAGATGGTCACAATGCCAATTGGCTTTCCGAAACCGCGCCAACATGCTAATTGCATGCCAAACGTGCCATTCCGCTCCAGCGTGCTAATGGCATGCCAAACACTCCGTTCTGCGCCAATGCGCTAACCGACATGCCAAACATGCAAAACGTGCCACTTGCCGCAGTAACTTGCCAAACGTGCCACTTTGCCGCAGTAGCATGCCGAACGTGTCAACGTGCCATAAATAACACTTCTACGTGCTAACCCACCTCATGTTCGTGGCCAACGCCGTGAAAAATTCAAATTAGGGTATTCTAATCAAAAACACGACTTTGCTTTAGTGGCATTAGCCGAAGCCCTAATTTCCAGTCGTGGCCCAAATTACGCCACTTTGGGCCCCACAACATGCCACGAGCCATGCGGGACCCAGGAAACCCTAAGAATGGCGCCATGATATGGCAATTTGATGTAGTTTTTACAAATGGTAAGAAAGATTCGTTGGTCGGACTCTTTTGAAGATTTGGTTTAAGATTAACTAATGAAAATACTAAGACAAACTAATTAAAATTTATTTTTGATTTATCAAGGAGAGAAGATTCTAGGGTTTTGGATTCCACTACTTCCAATATTTGTAAGTTCAATAACAATTTCTTTGACAAATACTCCTACTTTACTCAAAACAGTTTCGAACCCAATCTCATGCTTTGGAAGATAAAACGTTACAAGCTCTTTTTTTATGACTCTTGTCACTATACTAAGGCCTAATTCTCCTTCGCTTATAAAAGAATGGTAGAAACTACCCAAAACAATTATTATGAAGCATGTAAAGAAGAGAATTTTTAGACAAATTAAAAGCACAATTTTGGAGTATTTATTGTCAAAGAAAATAATTACTAAAATTCACTCATCAAAAATAGTTTCCTCCAAAACCCTAGAAAAGAAATTTAGCTACTCATAAATCGAGAAGTGGAGAATTTCATTAATCATTGTATTCAAAAAGATGTAAATAAGCTTACAATAATTCTGCAGTCTCTAAAGGTTTCTAGCTACGGAAACTGAGCAGTGCAGCTACGGCAGATGGTTGCTAAAGATCTTTCACAACTGAATAGTAAACGATATATTCCTTCTGTTGTTATACAACGATATTGTTCTGCGACTTTTTCTTCCAGACTATTGTTCTTTGTGTTCTAGGTTTACAGCAGCAGATGACTTTCTGGAACTTTGGTTTCTCGATTCCTAAGCACACTATTCTATCCCAGAGAAAAACCTCCTCCTCTGTCTTCGCCACGCTCCTATTTATATACGCTGAAAACCTTTTGCCCAAGAAATCTCAATCGAATCTCCCTTTTATCTTCTATTTTCTTTCACCCGAGGTCAAGGGATTTTCTTCCTGTTTATCTTTCTACGTGTCTCTGGACAATGAAAGTTTCTTGAATATATTTAAGCAATCAATATCTTTCTTTATTTCTCACGTACTTATCAAACTCCGAAATTTTCTTTCCTTCCCCGTTTTCATATGATACCAAATATACAAAGATTTAATTCCTCTTTTGGTTCCCAAACACGTACTCCAGCTTCCTTATTAGATATACTCGAATCTTGGCAGTTTATATCCTCACCCTGCCGTACGTACTTCTCATGCATAACCTAAACAAACCCGGTCTCCATCACTGCGCTGTTTTAGGAAAACTACGCGAAACAATCCTTCTCCTTGGTATTAAAGCCCATTACTAAGCCCGTTTATCATTAACATGCCGATACTAACCCAAACTGAAAGAATTTCGGCCAATACCATCCATAGAAACATGCTCGTGAACTCGAGAAATACATCTCACTGTGTTGCTTCAGTTCCACGATTTCGACAAATTTTAGACAAATCAATAGCCATTACCATCTCAATTTAGCTCGTACAATTCATCCCAAACTGATTCCATCCATTGAGTCTCTCTCAACAACTTGAAATCTCGAACCCTAATTCTGTCGGAACTGGTTTGCTTCAAATCTATGATTATAGATAATTTCTGTTGAAAACGAACTCATTACAAGTCCTGTTAGGCCAAAGTAAAGATACCCATTGAATTTCAACGCTTTAGTCTCTTCCTAAGACCTCTAAAAATCGAACCTTAATTTTGGCAGTTTGAAGAACACTTCCCGCCAAGTTTCAGGTTCAAATGAAGAAGATGACCTGCCCCTTAACCAATTCCGGCGTCCCTTTAGCAATTTGGGGTACATATAGCAATTCCTGGGGGTGCGAATAGCACTTTGTGGGGTATAAAGAGTAATTTTGGGCTATACATAGTAGAATTTCTTGGGCGCCTTTATAAACTCTTCTAGTACATTTCTGGGGGTGCCTTTAACACTTTTCTGGGTGCCTTTAGTAGTTTCTCGATCAACCATCTCTTACCTCTCATATTCACCTCTTTTCTTCAATTTTTATACATCACTAAGGTTGTCATGCTTTTCAGAAACTTGCATCACTAAAGCCGACATGCCTTTCAGATAGAAAAGAAGTAAATAATGAGAAATAAGTCGCCTTCAACAGCAGTTGCACGGGAAATGAAACTTTAACCCCTTTTAAGCGACGTTTCTTCTTCTTTTGCTCCAAAGTACCTAAAACTCAAAATCAAACATAAAATACATAATTTACAAGAAAACTTAGCAAAGAAAGCATAAACAATAGATAAATATCAAGGTGTTTTAGACACCTATCACCATTCATAGCCGCCCTTGCTCCTGTGGCCATCCCCATGTTATGGCTCTACCATAATCCTTTGGCATGGCCATGGCACCTTTTGCAAAAAAAACGTCACCGAGCCGCGACGACATGCCACACGGGCAAATTAGGGTTTCGATATACCAAACCCTAATTTATCTAAGGTTTCCACGCCAACCAAGCCAAATAATGCTCCCTAGGGCATTAAGTTTGATATGGCAACTGAAGCCAACGTTGCCGAAGCCATATTTGGGTCTAGCACCAATATGCCAAAATCTTAGTCTTGGCCATGCCTCCAAGCCCTAACTTTGGCCACGATGCCAAATCCTAGCCTTGGCCATGCCGCCAAGCCCTAACTTTGGCCACGATGCTAAATCCTAGCCTTGGCCATGCCGCCAAGCCCTAACTTTGGCCACGACGCCAAATCCTAGCCTTGGCCATGCCGCCAATCCCTAACTTTGGCCACGACGCCAAATCCTAGCCTTGGCCATGCTGCCAAACCCTTAACTTTGGCCACGAAGCCAAATCCTAGCTTTGACCATGCCACAGGTGCGGCTATGCCACTGGCATGTGCCAATGGATACACTATGCTATTAAAAGATACCAACTGAATGTGGACATAATCGATGGTCAGCCTCTCGCATGAATTACAATCTCAGCCGTCCAAATTCGCCAGAGAATTGACAGGCCCATGACAAGTAGGCGACCAAAAAGGCTAATAGCATCACACGCTATTCTCTTGCGGCAAGTTTCCTGACTTTGACTTACCACACATGTCTATCTGCTACTTAGTTGGCGTACAATTAATTAGAGTATCCATGTCTTGTACACAAGACTCACTCAGCAATCTACTGCACTTTTCCATACTCGAGACATCAAACATGTCACAAACTGGGGGATGCTCATCAGGGTATTGGTCTGGCGGTTTTCATCGTCCGGCGTGCAACACACCCATCATAAGAAAGTGTCAGGAAAACAAGGCCGTTAGTGGCGGCAAGAAGTAGTGGGTGTAAACAAACCTGTTCCTTCATAGTGGAGGCGTGGTTTCTGGCAGTTACACATTACTCCACTTCTCCATCACTCAATCACTCCCATTTCTTACGATATCAGGGTGCGTACAATTATAACTTGTTTAAATAGGTTTTACCTATCTAGACCAAGCAATAAAGTTTTGGTTAATAACAACACAAGTATCCAGAAAAACACCAAAGAACTGATAGCTTACATTCCGCAAGCCAGTTCCACATTCTGATACAAGTCATAAAACAGCCACACCTTCAGAATTAACCATTCTGGTCTCAACACCTTCTTCGCTTCCCTCCCTAAGACCAACCCTTCTCCTTCACTTTGTGACCGAAGCAAGACTGGAACGGCCATTTCTTGGTTTAGGCCAGGATTGTACAGATTGATCTCTCGAATATAAAGTACTCCCGTGCAGTGCATTTGTTTAGGTCTAAACTCGTTTCTCAGCAACACACCCAAATTTACCAAAACCGGCAGAAACAATTTTCACCCACAAACACAAGTAAACATACTTCGTTGTTGTATTGTCTCAATCTTGTATCCATAGTCAATCACGCAAGTTATCTTGTTGTCATATTGTATCGATCTTGTATCCATAGACGATCACACGAAGTGTGAACCGATTAGTTGTATTGTCTCGACTCAGTCCATAGACAATCTGTGACAGACCATAAAATTACGCCTTTGGCACGTTGCCCCGCAGGACGTAACTCTTCCGATGAGCCATGATGAAGCTACGATCCGGGCCTTAGAGCTAGGAAAAGGCACGCCCATTCGCCCTTGAAAGCATGCTCGTGGAGCATGATGCAGCTAACTTAGCTTCCACACCGTTCCAACTCACCCTTGATCCGCAAAGGGTTTATTAAGAAATAAAGACTTTCATAAAACGGCAAAAACGGCCCTTTGTGGCCCTAAACGATGGAATTTGGCTGAATTCCGGTGACCATGTGGATCTATAGATCAACATGTCTTGATCTTTGGGCCGTTTCCCATCAAAATTGACTCCTCTTGACCTAAATTATGACACTCGGGTTTTTAGCCTATGTCGAACGCCTTGATAGGAAGTATGAACATCCAGTGAATGAAATGCAACTTGCCTCATCAATTTTGGCCACAATCGTCTCTTGCGTCGAGCTACCGAGCCAGATGATATGAGAGGCCAGAATGCCGCGATCATCTCACAATTAGATGATATGAGCGACAAAGTGTTGGACCGGCAATACTGCAACTCATTGCGGCTGCCTACGTATCATTCCCTACTATAAAGGGATCAAGCACAGACGTAGTTCATCCTCGAATGAACGACACCTTAAGCAAACTTGTTTGCAAGGCTGTGGCCTAGCAAAAATGGTAATGGCCTGGTCCGTATAGGCCATTCCGCCAAGATGCACAATAATTATGCATCGTCGGGTCCGCGACATGGCATAGTAATGCCTTCGCATCACATGCCCCATTGGAAAGTCTAGGCAACTATAAATGAGCCTTAGGAATCATTTATACTCTTCCGGCTAAGCTATGAAGCTTACTTGGTGCATAGTCCGCATATGCACCTTCAACTAAGTACCCCTCCCTATATATGTCTTAATGGAATTTCTAAAAGTATGGAAAGGGGACCAAAATGACATGCCTGCTTCACTGTTCATCGCAATGATTGCGTGCAACTATTGCGCATAATGATTGCGCGTAATGATTGCACTTGAGCGTAATGATTGCGCTTCATCGTAATGATTGCGCTCAAGCGTAATGATTACGCAATACTCGTTTGGCCAGCCCTCTCCGGCGTGATGCACAATCATTGTGCGGAATGTTTGCACTAGGCCAATTACCTGCGTAATGCGCCAATTTGGCGTCGGTTTGCCGATGCCTCTTAACACAACTGAAGCTTTGGATGAAGCTTCATCTCGGTCCATGGCGCATCTTTTAGTATGCGCCATGCTAAAAACACGGGGTGTTACACAATCACTTTCGGATAAAGGACTTATACGTGGAAAAGTTTTAGATTGAGGTATATTTGGGCACCCTCGTCTTTTCAGATAGATAAATCTGTCACCCACAGAAGTATCTATGAAGTTTTTGTTCTGTCTTTTGATAAATCAAGGTGAACATGAACCAATTGATAATGCGGTCTTATATTCCTGAATAACAATGTATAAATATGAATCACCTCATAATAACTTAAATATATGGTAGTAGAAGAAGTTATTATGGAATCACAAAGAATGAGACGAAGAGCTTTGTGATTACTTTTTATTTCTTATCTATCGAAGATATATCTCGAGCAAATCTTAGAGAAGATAGTACTCAATATGATAGAACAAGAGCGACCTTACTTTTACAGGAAAAGAAGGATTTCTCTGGACATTAACAAATTACATGAAACATGAATTTGTATCCAGAAAACTCGAATAAATTCACCACAAGAAGACCTTAATGATTAATTTAGTCGGAAATGCTCAACATAAGAAAACTTACGGAGCCATACAGTACTTTCACATCGAAGTGGATCAGGGAAAGATCAATACTTCAGAATACACAAAGCTTCATTCTATCATTTATCAATATTTTCATTAATACATAATAGACTTAACTTTTGACATATATGAGATACTCATAGTTCACGGACGTAAACACACATATCCCATTAAATATTTTTGCAATATATAAAACCAATAAAGATTAATACTACAAAATCATCTTCCAAATAAAATAGAATTTAAATAAATAAATCTAAAACATTGCAAGATGAAAATTATTGGCAATAGCTATGTGTAATCATAATATTTTCTATTCCAAACCCTAGTTATCCTTCTTAAACACAAGAATAAATTCCCACTAGAAGTTTCCTAGACAATAATGAATTCAAACTTCTTTGATAACTTCATACCTCTCCATGACACCATCAATAAAAGGTATTATCGATATCCTTGATCCTTTTGACCGTAGAAACTCCATGTTCATGAGTTAGAGCATTCACCTTTCGATTAACAATGCGAGCAAGTTTCTTGGCTTTGATGCAATCAGAGATGAGCTTCTTCTGGTTCCGTATCAGGACCTTTTGATTTTTCAAGGATTTTGGTCTAACCATCAATGAGATAATTTATAAAAATTCGATATTTGAGTCATTCTGAGAATGAATTAAATCCTTGACAGATTCACCAATCCAGGAGTTGTACACTTTCGTTGCAATCATCTTTTTTAAGACAAGTTCTTGAACCGAACTGCATCCTTTGATGTCATCTTCCATATCAAGATTTACTACTTCCTGAGATTTTGAAGAGTTTTCCATATTTTTTTAAAATAGAGATGAAGAAAACAATATATATATTTTAGAACAAGAGAAAGAGACCCTTGTTAAGGAAACCCTATAAACTCAGAAGAAGAAGCGGATGTTCGTAGACCGGTTTAAATAAAGTTAATGGGTCAGACGATAATATACAACAAACTTTAGCATTCCGTAAATATTATTCTTGCAACTCCCAAGTTAGATATAAGCATACCTAGAACTAGGTAGTAGAGTGAGAATTAATCCCACTACATAGATTGTGGGAAGAGTTGCAAATACCTTCTCAGTGTTTGTGTTGTGTATTCCTTACCTTCCTTTGGTTATATCTCATTCCAGGAGAATTAGACATAAACCCTTTTGAATATCCATCAGAAGGATTTTTATGAGGATTAAGTCTAAGACCTCTAGAGGTTCCAGAGGATCATAATTGTGAAAATTCCATGTTCTAGACTTAGGTCTACCAGACTTATTCTCATAAACGCTGGGAATGTGTATATTTGTGGCTAAGGGTTTGCACAAAAAGGAGTGACACGATTCCTGTAGAGATTTCTATATGAGTGACCTTGGAAACCTTTTATGAGAGTTCTGGTTTTCTGCAGGAATGAAATCCATTGTAGTTGTCTTCAGACAATTTACTCTGTCGACAGTAAAAAGAAGTAGACTTTGAATATCAGAAATCAGTTTCTTTCTAGCAAAAAAATGAGAATATTGCGATTCTTTTTCCCACAGAATGAACAAGTTCATGGATAAGAAACGTTACAATCATCTCGTTTCAGATTTATATCCTTTTTGGAATTCTGTAAGTCATGTAACTGTTTCTTAGTAGGAAATCCCTTAAAAGAAAATTTCTCCATGCTAGGTAGTACCACATGAGTATTAGAGATAGTATTAGAGAATAGCTCGGTTGAACCCACCAAGCGTTGGTATGTCAAGTTTGGTTGTCATATTTTAGTGAATCAAAACTCATGTTAACAGTAGCTTGATTATGTACTATAGTTAACTTCGTATGGGTTAGCTTGAAAGTATTAGGATATGAGACATTACAAGTATTGCGAAGACTTAAAGATGTGAAGAAGCAAGGAGCTACAACGACAACAATAATCCTTCCACTTGAGGTTAGTGATGTTTGACTTGAACTGTTTCATTCCCTAACATATCTTTCAAGTCGTGCATAATGAAAACAAAACTGCAAAGCATGTTTGAACTCTAGATAGACATAGTATGAAGGAATACAATACGAGGTTTATTGCTTAACCATTAAACTTTGTAGATAAGACATCGCCATAATAATTATGTATGGGTATGAGGTGAGGATTTCATCCTAGGGAACAATGTTTACATGTCATGAACTTGGTTTGTGAATCGAAAAGGAAATCGCCAGGCGTTATTGGGATTGTTATTCATTGCATATCTTTTGAACATCCAATATGTGTGATTTAGTAGAACATTTCATGACTTGTTGTGTTCTTGGTAAAACTATTTACAAAGGCCTGACTTATGTGTTGGTATGACTTTTATTAGTGAAACTGATCTTAAGTAATCACCTGAGATGGTATGACCGGGTTTATGATTTTATGTCTGACCAAAACTGGGAAAAGGGGAACCGATCCTAGTAAGAGGTGCAGTACATCACAAAGGGGAAACTATCTTTGTATGAGGTGCACCAGGTTTATATTAGAAAGGGGAACCGATCCTATGGACATGTGCAACACGTTTTTAGGCAAAGGGGAACCAATGTGCAACACATTCAAGTTAGAGACCATATATATGTGGGGAACCGATCCTAGTACCTAGTCAACCTAATTTTGGAAAGCTACTGTGACTATGCACAGTACTCACATGGAGGTAGAACCGAAACTTGTTTTGGTAGAACCGTTAAACCCATGATTTGTGATTGAATGTTATTTGATCAATGATAGTTCTTGAAAGTCAGATGAACCAATTCTAAACTTGTTTAGAAGTGTGGAAAATCGGTTTCAAGGTTGTAAGTATGAAAGAGAACTTACAAAGTTAGGATGTCGACATACTTCAAACACGTGCTGAGAATGTTTATTATTTAATTGTTCAAAGTTATTCCTTAATAGATAAGGGAAGAGAATCCCATGATCGAAACATAAATAAGTTAAGAATCTTTAAATTAAGGTTATTAATTTCATTTTTAGGAAAATAAGAATTAGTAATGTGCATTTACTAATTAAAGATTTTCTGAGAGATTTCGATCATTATTTTTGGACAGAGCATTTCCAGGAATTATGGAAACCGAATATATGCTTTAATGAATATTTTGAGAATATTTTTGGTTTTGGAAATTCCTTGGTGTCCAAACTTCCTGGTCTATAAATACTTGAAGTTTGCATTTCTATCAAACTAATCCTTCGTAACAGCAAACTACCTCTTGTTGTGTTGCTACTGGTGAAGCCGCCTATTCGGAGAGGAGAGTAACCTAATTATGCGAAATCTCTTACGGCCGCTTAGTTTAAAGTCTTCTTTGGGATTGATAAGCTCTACGAGTACCGTTGGTGGGAAACTAGATAGTTGTGGTTTATCTTTTGTTTTCATTGATTTGATTGACTAACGGTGGTTGAACTTTGATTGCACCTAGTTTGTTTATGCTTGAGGATCTTCTCTTCTGATATAATATTCAGTTAAACTAGTTTAGAATTTCTACAGGGATCTTTAGACTGTTTGTAGTTCTAAAGACGATCTTGTGATAATACATTGTTAACAGACTCCTTTCTATGCGTGATTGAGCACAAGAGATTCAAGTGATTGTGTGCAGGTGTTTATTGAAGATCTAAGAAGATTTGAAGACGAATAAGATATTGAAGATTTCTGATTTGTGGGTTCATAATCTTTGGTGTGCACAATACTTGTTTTGATAAAAAGATGATCCAATTAATAATCAGTTTTATCCTTGTGATAGAATTGGATTGATTAATTGAGTAGATCGGCATCAACACAATTCTTTGGATTAAGAGTGTTGATCGCAAAATATTAACGATTACTTTGGTAATTGAACATAAGATAGATCTAAGGACCTTACGAAGGAGTTTACGTTAAGATAAATAGAAGAGCCTTTGTCCGATTCATATCACTTGGTTGAAGAGAGTTGATACCAAACAGATTTGTTGTTCCTTTACTGGTTGGAATACGAACCAAAGGAATTGTTCCAAGTACGTAACTTATTTATAAGTTGGAGGCGTGGGAATATAGAAGGAACTAGGTGAACTATAGGTTTAGTTGCTTGGTCTCAACTATACGAAGTTAGGTGTAATTTTATGTAGCGGCTTAATCCTGAGAGTATTCAATTCTGGGCAAGGTCCCGGGGTTTTTCTGCATTTGCGGTTTTCCTTGTTAACAAAATCTTTTTGTGTCATTTACTTTTATTTTCCGCATTTTAATTGTTTTATTATAATTAAAGTAAATCACACAAATGTTAATTCCTATTTACTTGATAAGTGAATCCTATTGTGTTTGGTTAAGTCAGAACCTTTTTATCAAGTAAACATACTTCGTTGTTGTATTGTCTTAATCTCATATCCATAGATGATCACACGAAGTGTGAACCGATTAGTTGCATTGTCTCGACTCAGTCCATAGAAAATCACTTTCGGAGAAAGGACTTCTAGGTAGGAAAAGTTTTAGATTGAGGTATATTTGGGTACCCTCGTCTTTTCAGATAGACACTGAAGAAAACTTACTTACCAAAACAGAGTTTTCCCTTTTCAAGGAGTTGCACTGTTCCTGGGCTAGTAAAAGAGATGCAACAAGTTTCTCTTTTTTCAACACGACAGTTGTTCAATTCTGATGAATGAGTCTCGATTAAACGTTTTTATCTAATTGAATCTTCTTTAATAATATCTTCAAGTATACTAATCTTTTCGCGCTGTAGAGTAGTTTCTTGAACAAGATTTTCGATATTATTAGAAAAAGACTCAACGATACTAAAGAGTTCTCGTTCTCTATCAAGATACTTTTCAAGTTAATCAGTGAGCTGAGCATATCTTTCTACAAGAGATCTAATTTTAGAGACTTGAACATCAATAATCTCAGCAGATTTTTTTAAAGTTCGGGTGAGCTTCATCTCAGATTCTGACATAGTGCCAACTGTTGCTTTAGAGAGAATGTTATCAGAATCTGATAGCAAAATTTTTCTACCTCGGAATTCGGAAGAATCAGCCAAGGAGTTATCCTTTGAGGTAATCCCAAGACATCTGGCATAGTCAAAAACTTTGGAGGACATTTCTACGTGCGTAATTACGAGATAAACTTCTGTTTGCAGAAATCAGATTGCACAAACACATACTTATGAGGTCTTAGCGTGTTTGCCTGCTCTGACACCAACTGAAAAAGTGGGGCTTTAACAACCACACCAATATTTCGTTCGGAAATATGTATGGACTAACTCCAATATAATTCCAAGAGAATCAACTAGACAGTCAGACTCAGTCAAGGAAAGATATCCAAGAGTTATATCTCTTTCTTAAATCAATCAGCAAATCAACAAGATAGAATACATGAACTGATTCCAAGAGTTATATCTCTTTCTCAAATCAATCAGGAAATCAACATGATAGAATTCGTGAACTGATTGGTATGTGAATTACTTGAACGGTACCAAAGACCAATGTTCAAGTGTCAATCAATTTATATCAACAACCAAAGGTTGAATTTACCAATTGATTGAACTATGCACAACCTGTGATATTTCAATTATTATAAAAAAATATAATGTGAAAAAGAAATAACTCAGACACCATAAGGTTTGTTAACGAGGAAACCCAAAATGCATAAAAACCCCGGGACCTAGTCCAATTTTTAACATCACAATGTATTAAGCCATTACAGACACTAGCCTACCACAAGTTAACTTCTGACTGGAATGTAGTTGAGACCTAACCAAGTCTCACACCGATTAAGGTACAATCGCGTTACTTATGTCTCTGAATCCCAGCAGGACTCTACGCACTTGATTCCCTTCGTTGATCTCACGCACAACTAAGAGTTGCTATGACCCAAAGTCGAAGACTTATAAACAAATCAGTCTCCCACAAAAAGTATATTCTAATAGATAAATTTGTCTCCCACATAAGTACTTATGAAGTTTTTGTTTCGTCTTTTGATAAATCAAGGTGAACAGGAACCAATTGATAATCCGGTCTTATATTCCCGAAGAACAACGTAGAAATATCAATCGCCTCACAATAACTTAACTATATGGTAATAAAAGAAGTTATTGTGGAATCACAAAGAATAAGACGAAGAGCTTTGTGATTACTTTTTATATCTTACCTATCGGAGATAAATCTTGAGCAGATCTTCGAGAAGATAGTACTCAATACGATAGAACAAGTAAGATCAGAAAACGCAACTGCAGAAAAATAGTTGGGTCTGGCTTCACGAATCCCAAATGAAGTCTTCAAGTCGTTAACCTATAATGGTTTTGGAAAAACCTAGGTTAAAGGTGAATCGACTCTAGTCGCAACTAGGACACATGAAAGTGTCGGGATTTGGTTTTAAAGTTTCTAGAGTTCTCCCTTATATAATTTTTCAAATCAGGGTTTGCTTACAATCGAATCTAGGTTAGCTTAGAAACAAAGCGTTCAATATTCATCGTTAGATAAAAACCTGATTTACGATTCAAGCTAAGTTTGCTTAAAACCAAATCAATATCTCTCCACCGTTAGATGGTCTTAGCTTGTTACACACAAATGAAACATACCTTCATTTAGATATGGGTAACCGTACCTAAACGTGTATATTGAGTTGGCTCAACAATATTTAACCGAAGTTAGCCATATGAACACTTTTGTCTTAACCACATTCATCTAACACTTATATATCAAATATGATGATCAATAAATCATGAAAGATAATCAAATGAATCTAATTGTGTTATTCATAGAGTTGTTCAGCTGTTTAAATCTCATAAAAGTATACAAGACATAATTGAAACAAAATCGGATTTGATTCATGATTGTACAAAGTCATGAACATTAAGCCACGGTTTGCAAAGATTACATTCCTAAATTTATAAATGTATTTATTCATGAGTATGAAATCATATTTAACCGATTTTAGAACTTTAACCACTAAGTTTGCAAATGAGTACGCAAACTTTAGTTCCGGACTTTGGTCTTGTTCAGCAGTTTGCAAACAGGTATGCATACTACTATCCCGGACCGTAACTCAGGTAGAACCGTTCACATACTGGCATGCAAACTTGGTTCCCGGGCTTTAACAGTTAAAACCGTTCGCATACCGGTATACAAACAAGGTTTCCGGACCTGAATCATACCACAACAATTTGCATATTGTGTTATATTCAGACAAAGGTTAACTGTTCAAAACTCCCATTTCAATCATTGGAACATCCTTAGAAGACGACAATAGTTGTCTCACACAAACTATTAGCTTATAAGTAATTTTCAAGTGATCGAATGATCAATACAAAACATTCCAAATCGAAATCAAATGAATGTCTCACACAAATCATGTAAGATGTTTCAAGGAATTTTCACATGATCATCTTTTGACTTATTATTTAGTTTCCAACTAAATTCATCAAGAATAATGATGAACGCAGCTAAAGCAAAAAACTTCCAACACGTATTTCGAGAAATATATAAATGTGTATAATATAAAATTCTATATATCTATACGACTTAGTCTCATTAGGAGATATAATAGAATAGACATCTGAGTGATAGATAATTTTTAGTCTCCACATGCCTTTTGTTGATGAAGTTCCTCTAAGCTCTCCTCAGTAGATCTTCATCTTCAATCGATGAACGTCGTGAAGTATGAAGCTCAACCACACATTCTATCCTGATCCGAGACATAGCTATAAGTAGACTAGAAATCAAGACTTATAGTTTTGATCACCTAAATTTGACAAACAAGTTTGAGATAGCAACGCTGGCGAGTTCGACCGAGCAATGCTCTAACAATATTAATTTTTGTTGGGTTTTGTGCTCTCAAAATCGGTTTATATATATGTAACTTAACTATCGATTATGGTGTCTTTTGGGATTCCCGTATTAAAATCATGAAGAAGTAACGATTGCAAAGAAGACATCATCCTTCCACTTGAGGTTAGTAATACCGACTTGACTTTTTTCCACTCCTACCGTATCTTTCAAGTTGTTTTATATTAAAAACATAACATGCGAAGCTTGGTCATACCATTATGTTCAAACTGTCAAGGAATTATATTGAATTACGAAGTATAACACATATCATTTGAACTTCGTAAGTACGAACATCAATATAATCTATGTATATAGTTATTTGATTATGTGTGGGATATATGTGTGATTTCATCCTAGAAAACTATGTATTATTACATTGGTTTAAGGAAGCAGATATATGAACTTGTTTCATATCGAAAGCGAAATCATAAGTGTGTCGGTCCGGTTCTTCATTGAATATTATTTGAATGACCAATGCAAAATGACAAGGTAGAACTGATCGCAACTTATGTCGAATCATAGAACCGGTCATAGACTATACTGTGTGACAAGGTAGAACCGATCCTAACTAGTTTTGGGAAACATGGTAGAACCGGTCATAGCCTATATTGTGTGACACGGTAGATACGATCCTAAATTATTTTGGGAAGCATGGTATAAACAGTCATAAACTATATCGGGAGTCATGGTGAACCAATCCGAACTTAGATTGGGAGTCATGGTAGAAACGGTCCCAAGAGCAAATCCGAGTTTCCAAAATTTACATATTTCTTTATGTGTGTGAATATGGAATTAGGGTTTGTTAAAATAGAAAACTTCTAGATGTCGACATTATTTGAACATGTGCATAAATCTTATCATTAATTACGCAAAGATATTCTCAAGGTGATCCCAAACCGAAATATTGAAAAATATTTAATTATGATTTTCAATTTATATGTTTTAATTATCAACAATTAAATCATAACCTATGGAAAAGGATTATTAGTCAATGAGCTAAACTAATAATAAAAATTTTCTAAGAGGGATTTTTGAAATATTGGTTAACATTATTGGAAGGTAATTTAATGCATATCTTGAGAATATTTTCGGTTTTGTAATTTCCTTGTTGTCCAAACCATCATGGCCTATAAATACTTGATTTTGCATTTCTTGCAAACTATCCTAAGAGCCAGGCAAACTTCATTCGTGTTGTTTCTGGTGGAGCCGTCTATCTGGAATCGAAAGTAACCTAATTTGACAAAATCTCTTAAATATCGCTCATTTAAAGACTTCTATGGGATCAAGAAGCTTTACGAGTACCGTTGGTGGGAAACTAGATAATTTCATTATTATTTTAGTTTTCGATTATTGATTTGATTGACTCACGATTGTTGAAACATTGACTGCACCTAGTTTGATTATTCTTGAGATCATTCTCTTTTGACATAAGGATCACTCAAACTAGATCAAAGTATCGACGGGATCTTTAGAACTATTTGTAGATCTAAATACATCTTGTGACAATCCATTGTTAACAGACTCCGTTCTGTGCGTGATTGATCACAAAAGGATTCAAGTTTGTGTTGTGCAGGTTATTAAGAAGGCAATTGAGATTTGAAGACAAAGAAGAATTTCTTATTAGTTTTCGTATCTTGTGAATTTATGTACACATCTTGATCGGTTGGGATCCAACTAGATCTTGTTTATCCTTGATAGACTTGTGATTATCTAGTTGTTAAGATCGATATCACTTATAGTTACTCTTTGAGTTCTATATTGTTTGATTGCAAATCCGGAAACTGATTATTTCGGTAATTAAGTTTTTGATTGGTCTAACTAGACAAAGGAGTTTATTATATTAAACATAAGAGTCTTTGTTGACAATTCAACATATATTTTACCAAATATTGAATAGAGTGGTTACCAAACATATTTATTCCTTTACTGTTTGGAATACGATCAAAAGGAGTAAAGCAACTTGAGATAGTAATTTCTGTCTTGAGATTCACGTGCGTGACCAAAAGGTCGAAGACGCGGGGATACTAAGGAAACTAAGTAACTAGGGGTAGTTTAATTGGTCTCAACTATAAGAAGTTGTCTTTGTTCTTTGTATAACGGCTTAATTCTGAGAATATTCAAAACTGAACTAGGACACGAGATTTTCTGCATTTGCGGTTTCCTCGTTAACAAAATCTTGTGATGTGTTATTTACTTTACTTCCGCATTATAATTTTTTATTATTATAATAAAGTAAATGCACTTGTGCGCTAATCCGAATTACTTGACATTGATCCTATAGTCAATCGGTTTTATAACCGTAACTATTGTCAAGTAAATATCTTGTTGTCGTATTGTCTCGACTTTGTCCATAGACAATCACACAAGGTATAATACTTATATGTTGAAGTTAAAATATTATGGTGTATTTAGGTATCCTCGTCTTTTCAAATTGGTATCTATTTGTATGTGCACCATGATTTTTCTGTAGAGTTTTATAGACAAAATCGAATTACATGTACTGTCTTATCCATCGATTCTTCGGATTGTATTTTTCAATAGTTTTATATGTCGAGAGTCGGTATCTCCACAGGTGTCTAATCTACCGTTTGTGTTTTTATTTTACTTTTGTAATTATGGACTTCAATCACTTAAGTTTTCTTTCTCGATATATCAAAAAAGAGGATGTTGACATGCAACCAAATGTATCACATAGAACCCTGTACAAGTCCGTGGTCGGCAGGTTGACCAAACTGGAGCAGGCATTGGCACTGGATGATTGACCTCATCAAATTTTCCAAAAACAATAGGAATGAAATTGCACGCCGGAAATGAATGCTACGTATGCAGAAACAGACGCTGCTTTAAAAGAAATTGTTGTTGTTGCTGCCAATGCAGGTGGTGCTGATGTCCTCAATATTGTTGTCAATGTTGTTGATGTTGTTGCCAATGTCGGCGGTGTTGGTGTTGGAAGTGTCGGTGGTATTTCCGCTCTATACTTTTTTATGACCTATTTAGTTGGAATTATTGTTATACTTGTTTTAATTTTGTAAGTTTAATTTTATAAGACTTATGGTTTGGATAATTATGGTTTTTGATGTAAATGTGGTAAAATAGGTGCAGAACTCAATGCACTTAAAATTAACTATAATTATAATACGCAATGGATTTACGACACAATTTTGTTTTATCATTATCCAACTTTTTTTTTTTTTTTTTTTTTTTGTAAATACAAGTATATAACCTGTCCATATTACTACACCTATGAACCGATTATGCGGATTTCATCCTCGCATCAGTTTACATAGGCATTCCTGTAATCCGATTCTTCAAGCCTTAAAAATACCCGTTTTCTGTTTTTTTAGACATAATCTGATTACGATTGCAAACATGTGAGCCGATTATGGTCGATGGAAAGTTCTATTTTATTTTTTGAGAGTTACAATTAATAAATATTGACAACAATAAGACCAATTCTAATTGGCCTCAACACTAACGAAGTAATCTTTTGTTTGTGATTTTGTAAGAGCAAATCGTAAAAACGCACTACTTGGAGGAAAAGGATGAAGCATTCACATTTGAGGAAAGGTGCATTTCATGATATCCAAAATTCTGGAATATGCCCCGAACTTTATGACCGGTTTTATTTAAGCGGACTAAGATTCCTACGATGAAGATTAATAGTTGTGCAGATTTTGTGGGTATATCTCTATGTAAACCCTCACGAAACTATAACTCATATACTAGGGTTTCCTAGGGGTTCAAAGGCTAGATTCACGTACTAAGTGCATCCGTCGTTCTTGCGATAGTGAGTGAGATTGATTTAAAATGAATGAATATATCATAAAAGTATGAATTTTTTTTTCTAATGAAAATGCATCAATCGGTTTATATAAGAACATAAAGCAACCTATTATGAGAATGATTTTTATGTATACATTTATTGTCCGATTATGGATATTTTTCATGAATTTGAAAACATCAAACCATAATCGGTCTAGAGTGCATGAACATTCATCGATTGTGGATTGGTGGTTTTAAAAAAGAAAAGAGTTGTTTGATGTTTTGAAGTTCGATTAACATCAATTGATTTCACATCTGACACGGTTAATTAACACCTATAACGATTATTAATATTAATTAATTAGGGATAAACTAGACACTAAAAAAATAGTTGGCTAAGGGGTTTTTGAAATTTCTTCATAATGACCTCTTTTTTTATTCTAGTGGTAGGATTCAATAAATCAACGAGGCCTCAAACTACCCAGGTTTCCTAAACTGATCCACAAGCATCATGAATTTCGTCTCCTTTCAACCTAGAAAAACAAGAAGAAACATATGAAGGCAGGTGTTAATGAAAAATAAGCCTAATGAACTAAGCATAGGTCATGTTACCATGTATGTCTATTTCCATTTTCATTGAATTTCTTAAATGAGTGAATTTTTGCAAGAGGAAATCTGACAAGTTGTGAATGTAGTTTCTCTTGATTCTAATATGCTACATAGAATAGAAATTCACTCATCTAAGTTCTCCTTAAGACCTTTTCCTTTTATGAAATAAACAGTCGATCGCGATGATTAGTGAATGGTTTATCCCTAAGATCAACCCAACAACTGTCTTACCAGAGACCTTGTCGTTGGTATTGTACCAAATTCCTAAGTAGTGGTTCTTGGAGGTTCTTGGCATGAAGATGCCCATCCTGAAAATACTTAGATGATATGGTTTCACCATAACTATACCTTTTACTGCGGAGATAGCATCAATTGTACTTGAATTTTCAGGACAATTGCAAAGAACAAAAACAAAAAGCAAAAGAAGAGATAAACAAGTTTTTTTAGCAGTATCCATGTAGGCAGAAGTGTGCTTCATGAAGAAAAGATAATGAATCTACCCAGAAGCCAAGTTCCAAAAAACCCAACAACAACTCAAAAACACAGAAGAATGAGTTTATGCAGAAGCCTAGTTCAGGAAAATAAGATAATGTGATAGAATGCCAAAGTAAGAAAAAATGGAAGGTGTAATGTGAACTAGATGATTATGTAATGTAATTGGGTAATTTAGCAATTTATGATAATTCCAATTTGCGATTTATTAGCAACATTCCAATTCTTATAATACAATTGAAGTAGTCTTGGGTTATTAGTGAATCCAATGCTAGTGGGTTAGGATATCCGTAAGTGTTGAATAACTCCTACACCAAGTAGAAATTGTGAAACCTTGCAGAGGGATTCTGTGGACCAACCGCAAATAACCGTATAAATATATTTTCCGAATTAAAGAATATCTACTTCTATAATTAGATAAATTTTCTCCATAAATATTCTCTCAATCAAGAGAGTATCTTCTTCTATATCTTTCTAAATAAAGTATCTTCTTTTATAATTAGATAAACTTTTTTCACAAATATTCTCTCAAAATGTGATATTTATGACGGTTATCTTTTATTTTTTTGTATAATTATTATCTTATATAATATTTAGTACCTTATATTATGATATTATGGATGAAATATATCTTGATTTGGAATTAAAAAAAAACAATATTGATTTTTTTTTGATAAAATATGATATTTGTGACAATTATTCTTTATTTCTTTAGTACAATTGTTATTTTAAACCCTATCTAACTCATATGATATGTAATACCCGTTTTCAATTGCATAAAATGTCTTTGAAGTATATTCACACTTTAGTTGATCCTTATAATATTGAAGTTTCGTCAAGTTTCTATTGGGTTATAGATTTCTTTCTTTCTTTTTGAAATATAATTTTGCATAGATGGATACTACTGAAAAGGCTTATTTTTCTCTTCATCTACCTTTTGTTTATCTTCTTTGCAATAATCCTCAAAATTCAAGTGCTTCTGATACTATCTCGGTAGTTAAAGGTTTGAGGTATAAATATGGTGAACCATATAATCTTGCAACTATATCCTTAGGATGGGCTTCTTCACGCCGAATATCTCCAAGAATTACCACTTCTTAGTTATCTTGTATCATCATAAAAATGACAAAATAGTTGTTTGGGTTGCTTGTAGAGATAAACCAATCATTGGTCGTTGTGATCAACTGTTTACTTCAAAAAGGGTAATCTAGCAATTTTTTAGAGCATTATTGCTCGGTTGAACCCACCAAGCGTTGGTATGTCAAGTTTGGTTATTATATTTTAATATCAAAACTAAATTAGAGTCCCTTGATTAAATCTACTAGAGTCAACTTAGTTTAGGTTAGACTAGAAAGTCTAGGAATGGTGAGACATACAAGATTTTAGAGCCCTGCTCGGTCGAACTCGTAAGCGTTGCTATCTCAGGCTTGTTTGTCAAGTTTAGTTGCCAAAAACTATAAGAATTGATTTCTAGTCTATTTATATCTAAGTCTCGGCTTAGGATAGAAAGTGTAGTTGAGCATTAGACTTCACGACGTTCATCGATTAAAGTCGAAGAACTACTAAGGGGAGCTTGTGTAACTTCATCAACAAAAGGTATGTGGAGACTTGAACTCATCTATCACTCAAAAGTATATCTACTTTATCTTCTATTTGAGACAAAAGTCGTATGGCTATATAGACTTCAACTATGCACATTTGATATTTCGAGCTGAGTTTAACTCGCTTACATATTTCCGAGATATGTGTTAGTAAGCTTTCGCTTTAACCAATTTCATCTTATATTATTTACGAAAGTCAAAAGATTATCATGTGAAAATCACCTGGTAACATCTTACATGATTTGTGTGAGACAGTCATTTGATGTAGACTCAGAATGTTTCGTAATGATCATTCGATCACTTGAAAATTGCTTTGAAACTAATAGTTTGTGTGAGACAGCTATTCCCGTCTTCCAAGAATGTTTCAATTGTTGAAATAAGAGTTTAAAACAATTGGATTTAATCATGGTAGGCGTACTTGCATATATGTAATCCATGTCCGGGAACCGTAGTATGCATACCCTTATGCGTACTTGTTGGTTTAATGAAAGTCCGGGGATCTTGTACACATACCGGTACGCGTACTGGCGTAAGGTTCAGGTCCGGATATTTCTGCTGAGTTTGGAGGTATGCTTACCCGTTCGCATACTGGATAACCCAAACTTAGTCCGGCCACTAAGGTATGCGTGCCGTTTGCATACCTAAGTGGATGGTGTTATAAAATCCGTTTGTTCATGAACTAATACATTTATATAATAAAGAATGCAATATTTTGCAAACCATGGCTATAATGTTCATGACTTGATTTGAGTGAATCAAAATCGATTTTTCTTCAATTGTGTCTTGTATACTTCTACGAGAATATAAACAATTGAACAACTCTAGAACTAGTTTCATTTGAGTCATTTGAACTAGTTATGGTTAAGATGAATGAGGTTGATATGAAAGTGTTCATATGGCTAACTTCGGTTAACTATTGTTGATCCAACAAGGTGTACACGTTTAGGTACGGTTACTCATATCTAAATGAAGATACATTTCATTTTTGTGTAACAAGCTAAGTTCGATCTAACAGTTGAATGGATATTGAATGCTTTGTTACCAAGGTAACATTGATTGCTAACCCTAATTTGAAGACTATATAAAGGAGAACTCTAGCAACTGGGAAACCTAATACCCACACCTTCGGTGTGATATTAGTTGCGATTAGAGTCGATTCTCCTTTAACCTTAGGTTTTTCACGAAACCATTTAGGCTAACGACTTGAAGACTTCATTGGGATTCTGAAGCCAGACCCAACTATTTTCTCTATAGTTGCGTGTTCTGATCTTGCTGTTTCTATCGTGATTTAGTACTATCTTCTCTAAGATTGGCTCTAGATTTAATCTCCGATATGCAAGATAAAAAGTAGTCACAAACATCTTCGTCTCATCGTTTGTGATTCCATAATATCTTGTTTCGCTACCATACGATTAAGATTCCTATTTATCTCATTCTCCGCTTATCGGACAAAGCTGAAATTTTAGTATGATGTTTGTATATATGAAGGTTACCTACTGTAGAAATTTCATGAAGTTATGATCACTTTAGGTAGACCAAAGTGTGAGAAATCTGGAACTGAATTCTGTATGCACGTATTGAAAGTAATCGGGTTCTGAGTAATGTATCTTTTTAATGAACCGTTGGAATGCTATGATTTTTGAGTGTGTTGTGGAATATTGAGTTGTAAGTGTACTGTAAAAATTTAAAGAGGATCAGGTAAGTATTAGTACTGCAAAGATTGGACAAGCTGAAACTGTGTTTCGGTGAAACAGAATTCCTTTACAGCTATCTTCATAATTTGTTATGTCATCATGCATTAATTGGCTTGCTACTTTGCATGGGTGTCATTGAGAATCACTATCACTTGTTGAGTCATCTTATTTAGACACATACTTCTCTTCTATTCTATATGCCAAAGTTCAATACAGTGGCGTACTTCATTCCGTATTGGCGTGTTTTAGCGAATTAATACGGTGCTTTTGTTATAATGATATCTTTAAATTAAACCGTTGGAATATGATGAAATTTGAGTATGTCGTATTTTACCTTGTTTTCACGCGGATCAGGTCACGTTTGCTACTGAAAAGCTTGCACAATATATGACTATGGTCTGCTGAGTTTAAATCCCGAATAGGGGACTGATTCCTATTTATCTCATTCTCCGCTTATCGGACAAAGCTGAAATTTTAGTATGATGTTTGTATATATGAATGTTTCCCACAGTAGAAATTTCATGAAGTTCTGATCACTTTAGGTACACCAAAGTGTGAGAAATCCGGAACTGAATTCTGTATGCACGTATTGAAAGTAGTCGGGTTCTGAGTAATGTATCTTTTTAATGAACCGTTGGAATGCTATGATTTTTGAGTGTGTTGTGGAATATTGAGTTGTAAGTGTACCGTAAAAATTTCAAGAGGATAAGGTAAGTATTAGTACTGCAAAGATTGGACAATCTGAAACTGTGTTTCGGTGAAACATAATTCCTTTACAGCTATCTTCATAATTTGTTATGTCATCATGCATTAATTGGCTTGCTACTTTGCATGGGTGTCATTGAGAATCACTATCACTTGTTAAGTCCTCTTATTTAGACACATACTTCTCTTCTATTCTATATGCCAAAGTTCAATACAGTGGCGTACTTCGTTCCGTATTGGCGTGTTTTAGCCAATTCATACGGTGCTTTTGTTGCAAGGAGTTGCTAAGGGATTTTCTTTGATTAACAATTTGGCTAAGTAGCTCTGCGTGTTAGTACTGTGTAATCTAGTATCACATTTTTTTATCATGTTTACATTTTTTTTTAGACTGTTTGGTGTTTTATACCTGTCTTATTTCCCTGAGTGTGAAAGTAAGAGCGTGGAACACGGTTGTACAGACAGTATAAAACAGGTTGGCTGGATTTTTCCATTCTATGGTGTGACATGTTAGCTACATTAGTACTTAGACTAATACTAGAACTTAACAAAGCAAGGATAGTAATAACACCAAACAGTCTAATGTAAACATGATAAAAAAATGTGATACTAGATTACACAGTACTAACACGCAGAGCTACTTATCCAAATTGTTAATCAAAGAAAATCCCTTAGCAACTCCTTGCAACAAAAGCACCGTATGAATTGGCTAAAACACGCCAATACGGAATGAAGTACGCCACTGTATTGAACTTTGGCATATAGAATAGAAGAGAAGTATGTGTCTAAATAAGAGGACTTAACAAGTGATAGTGATTCTCAATGACACCCATGCAAAGTAGCAAGCCAATTAATGCATGATGACATAACAAATTATGAAGATAGCTGTAAAGGAATTCTGTTTCACCGAAACACAGTTTCAGATTGTCCAATCTTTGCAGTACTAATACTTACCTGATCCTCTTGAAATTTTTACGGTACACTTCCAACTAAATATTTCACAACACACTCAAAAATCATAGCATTCCAACGGTTCATTAAAAAGATACATTACTCAGAACCCGACTACTTTCAATACGTGCATACAAAATTCAGTTCCGGATTTCTCACACTTTGGTGTACCTAAAGTGATCAGAACTTCATGAAATTTATACAGTAGGAAACATTCATATATACAAACATCATACTAAAATTTCAGCTTTGTCCAATAAGCGGAGAATGAGATAAATAGGAATCAGTCCCCTATTCGGGATTTAAACTCAGCAGACCATAGTCATATATTGTGCAAGCTTTGCAGTAGCAAACGTGACCTGATCCGCGTGAAAATTTTACTGTACTTCTACAACAAGGTAAACTAAGACATAATCAAATTTCATCATATTCCAACGGTTGAATTTAAAGATATCAGTATAACAAAAGCACCGTATGAATTGGCTAAAACACGCCAATACGGAATGAAGTACGCCACTGTATTGAACTTTGGCATATAGAATAGAAGAGAAGTATGTGTCTAAATAAGATGACTTAACAAGTGATAGTGATTCTCAATGACACCCATGCAAAGTAGCAAGCCAATTAATGCATGATGACATGACAAATTATGAAGATAGCTGTAAAGGAATTCTGTTTCACCGAAACACAGTTTCAGATTGTCCAATCTCTGCAGTACTAATACTTACCTGATCCTCTTTAAATTTTTTATGGTACACTTACAATACAACTCAGTATTCCACAACACACTCAAAAATCATAGCATTCCAACGGTTCATTAAAAAGATACATTACTCAGAACCCGACTACTTTCAATACGTGCATACATAATTCAGTTCCGGATTTCTCACACTTTGGTGTACCTAAAGTGATCAGAACTTCATGAAATTTATACAGTAGGTAACCTTAATATATACAAACATCATACTAAAATTTCAACTTTGTCCGATAAGCGGAGAATGAGATAAATAGGAATCAGTCCCCTATTCGGGATTTAAACTCAGCAGACCATAGTCATATATTGTGCAAGCTTTGCAGTAGCAAACGTGACCTGATCCGCGTGAAAATTTTACTGTACTTCTATAACAAGGTAAACTACGACATACTCAAATTGCATCATATTCCAGCGGTTGAATTTAAAGATATCATTATAATCAAATCATGCAATTTCTTACCAAGATCTTTTGAACCACAAATTAGGGTTTTGACAGATAGAGAGTACCCACAAAAAAAAACTATACGCACAATCAAAATAAACAATCATGGAGATCAAAGATATGAAAAACAAACAAAATAGTACACAAATCAAACTATTATAAACAATCATGGAGATCAAAGAAGGAAAAACATACCTGGAAAAAAACGTTTCCTCTTCTTTCTCCTATGGTTTTCTACGCACCAAACTCCTATAGAGATTTGTTGTGAGACCAAAATACACTAAAAACTCCTTCAAACTCCGCAAAGCAACCAACTCCCTACTATTGTAAGGTTTTATGACTAACAGTGAGTTTTCTAGAAAGTTTAGGAGACTCCTCTAAACTCCCCACGACTAACGGAGATTTGGAGAGACTCCCTCAAACTCCCTCAGGACTAACAGGAAAAAACCTAAATACATTAAAATCTCTCGAACTCTCCCACGGCTAACCCCTGTAAATTTTTGGACTAGTTTGGTTAGTTCATGGATCATTGTTTTGAACGAAGATATTCTTGTTGCAAGGAAAGGTGTCTTCTGGTAGTCAGAGTCTGAATTTAAGAACTAGAACTAAAGCTAAAGTTAGAGAATGGGTCACTGCAATTAGCGATGCTGGATTAGCAGCACCTGAGGGATGGTGTTATCCTCAACCTTTTGGTTCTTTTGCTCCACCTAGGGGTTTTACTGAAGATGCTAGCCAGGCTCAGTGGTTTGTAGATGGAAAAGCTGCATTCGAAGCCATCGCTCTAGCAATAGAGGAAGCAAAATCTGAGGTTAGTTAATCTGATTATTTTATTAGTTAAACGTAGCATGATATTCAGTTGTTTCCTTGTATTAGTACTTAGAGACATTCTAAATTCATTGCTAATTCAACGCAGATATTTATTACGGACTGGTGGTTGTGCCCAGAACTGTATCTGCGACGCCCTTTTAATGCTTGTGCTTCCTCTCGGCTTGACATTCTACTTGAAGCCAAAGCTAAGCAAGGGGTTAAGGTGCCACTACATATTCCTTTTATACAATATTTATGTTCTTTTCTTCTTTTGTTTTGTCGTTTCAAAATTCATTTTAGTATGCACTGCACCTGTCTTCTTATCTGAATTGACTTGTAACTGTGTGCAGATTTACATTCTTCTTTACAAGGAAGTTCCTATTATTTCAAACATCAACAGTGCAGTTTGTAAGCAAAAGCTTCTCAGCATTCACGAAAATGTGAGAGTATTGCGTTATCCTGACCATATCTCAACCGGCATTTACCTGTGGTAAGAAATTGTTTGTGAACCCTGCTTAGATGATTATCTATCCCTGGAGGTGATAGTTCTTTGTAGTTTGTATGGTAGGAACTGTCTATCAATTTTGGCTTGCGTACATTGACGAAATGTTTTTGGGCTTTTATTAGGTCGCACCATGAAAAGCTTGTGATTATTGATTACCGAATTTGTTTCATTGGAGGACTTGATTTATGTTTTGGTCGGTACGACAACTTTGAACATAAAGTAGGTGATTTCCCTGCAACCATATGGCCTGGCAAGGACTATTATAACCCGAGGTAAGTTTATGCATTTTCATTCAGATAGGTAAAGCAAAGCTAAGCTTCTGTTTACTCGTAATATGTTCTTTTCCATTCCAAATTTATGATATTCGTTCACCGATTTCCTTTTTCCTGGCAGAGAATCTCAACCAAATTCTTGGGAAGATACCATGACAGATGAACTAGACCGCGGTACATGCCCCCGTATTCCATGGCATGATGTCCACTGTGCTCTTTGGGGTCCACCTTGCCTTGCAAAGGTTGATATTTTGTTGCTTCATTTATCATTCATTCCAAAGTTAAAGTTGCTTTCAAGGAGCTGGGTTATAACTATTTGCAATTTCTTTCAGAGAAATAAAGCGCAAAACTTGGATACAATTCCTCTACTTATTCCTAGGCATTACATGAAAAGAAGCACAAAAGTTGAGTGTGAAAGTAAGAGCGTGGAACACGGTTGTACAGACAGTATAAAACAGAACTATTTTTCGTCATTGTCACCATTAGAGGACATGTCATTACTATTTCCTACCAGAAGCTTATGTACTGGATGAAGAAAATGAAGACCCAAACTTAAATGGCTTCAAGAAAACTCAAGTTCTTACTATCAGTCGAAGTTTTTCGGCCCCTTCCCCTGATTCCAAAGCCAAGCCAAGGCAATCAGGTATACAATATCTAGATGAATGGTGGGGAGCACAGGAAAGCGGTGATCAGGTTGTTTTCTCTAATGAAGCTCGACAAGTTGGCCCTCGCACATCTAGTCATTGTCAGGTTGGTTAAATCTTTTAGTTCTGTTTAAATGCTTGATTTCTATAAGAATTTATTACAAATTGAAATTTGCTAATATATCGTATGAGCTTACTATCCATATATTCCCAATTACACTATATCTTTAATATTCTTTTTGCAATTCGACATTGTGTAAGCTACAATCTGGAGCAACTTTTGGTGTAGGTTATTAGAAGTGTCAGCCAATGGTCTGCTGGAACAAGCCAAACTGAAGATAGCATTCACAATGCTTATTGCTCTCTTATTGAACAAGCAGAACACTATATCTACATTGAGGTAATGAAATCGACACCAAAAGGCCTGTAAATGTTTATCATCGATTTGTAAAAGATGTCCATTCCAGTGAGCTGGATTACATGGATCATAATTCAGGGGAAAGACCAAAATTCTGCTATAAACTTCAAATACTAACTAGTTTTTTTTATGGTCCCTTGTTTCCAGAACCAATTTTTCATTTCAGGTCTTTCACAAGATGAGATAATAAAAAACCGCGTCTTAGATGCGTTATACAAGCGTATTATACGAGCAGACAAAGAACCGAAGTGTTTTAGAGTTATTATGGTCATACCACTTTTACCGGACTTCGAGGTGATAAAACTTGATATACTTCCTTCCACTTCCAATTTATGTTTGTGTTTTAACTTTTATTTGTGTAACAGGGGGGACTGGATGGTGGTGGTTCGGCATCTGCTAGAGCACTAATTCATTGGCAGTATCGAACCATTTGCAGAGGAAGGCATTCGATATTGAAAAACCTATATGAGGTGCTTGGTCCTAGAACACATGACGACATTTCTTTTTACAGTCTCAGAAACTATGGTAGACTCTTGTTACCAATCAGGTGAATTCAAAATATGAATATTATCCTGCTTTTGTATCCACTTACTTGGTATCCTGAAATAAGCATTAGTTTTTCTGAGAACTCTCTCAAGAAACTTTCATATAATTTCTTCCAGGTGTATGTTCATAGCAAAATAATGATAATTGATGACCGGACGGCCCTGATAGGTTCATCAAATATTAACGATAGGAGTTTGCTTGGATCAAGAGATTCCGAGGTAATCTTCTGCATTTGTTAGAGTGACTTTTTTATGTTCTTTCACTATCAAATTTTTTGCTAACCTTTGATTCTATTTATGCTTTTATCCTATATCCGAGTTTCACTTCCTATCGTGTGTTTCAGATTGGTATAGTTATTGAAGACAAGGAATTTGTTGATTCATCCATGAATGGAAAACCTTGGAAGGCTGGTAAATTTTGTTTTAGTCTTCGCCTTTCACTATGGTCAGAACACCTTGGTCTTTGTGATAATGAGGTCAGTAAATGAGTAGTTTAATTTGCACAGATGAGAGTGAATCGAGTTTGGCAACACTGATGCTAAGCTTCCTAGATGATATTTGCATTTTCTTACTGCTTGTCAATTTTGCAGATAAGCAAAATTAATGACCTTGTGGCTGACAAAACTTACAGAGATATTTGGATGACTATTGCTAAGGTTAGAATCTAAGATTTCTTTTGAATTGTGGATTCACCTAGTCGCTATTCAGAAATGTAGTATTTACAAATACCATGACTTTGCAGACAAATACCGATATCTACCAAGACATCTTTGCATGCATTCCCAATGATCATTTACACTCGAGGTACATTTTCAATCACGAGCAAGTCAGTTTTGCCTCTTTTTTGATTTCACAGACTTTGATATTATCATTTTACAAATGTCATGGCAAAAACCATGAAACTCAGATCTGAGGTCAAACAAAGCATGGCATACTGGAAAGAGAAACTAGGTCATACTACAAATGATTTAGGTGTAGCTTCACAAAAGATAGAGGCGCATCCCAGAGGAGATAGCAGATTTGCAGATCCCATGGAAAAGTTAAAATCAATAAGGGGACATCTTGTTTTATTTCCATTGGAATTGATGTGTCAAGAAGAAGACTTGAGACCTATGTTCAATCACACTGAGTTCTATGTAAAGCCTCAGGTCTATCATTAACAATGATCCATCCGTGCCAGGACATGATTCTGTACTCACACAGTTGATCATTGCTTTTTTCATTCATGTGGAGGCTGTAGGTTCAAGGCTCTTTGCTGGCGAGACAACTGATGACACAAGGCATTTCGAAATTCTTTGTTGTGCTTCATTATGATGTGCCGAGAATTAAACTGTGCTAACTCTTTAGCGCTGGGCGTGGGATTCTGCATAACCAAAGTTCCCCTGATGGTTGTTGAGTCTCAGATAGTTTGTCCAAATGTCCGTTTATCTACATCGTTTGGCAAAAGCTTTCTTTACGCCAAGTTGTCACCAGTCACTAAGACGAGCAAATTATGGAAGTGCTATCAAGTATTCACGGGTAACCGAACATCCTGGCACTGGCATCCTGGCACCCATCAGTGGTGCTGCACAATTTCCATTTCCAGAAAGGCTTGGCTGTTGAGTGGCGCATTTCTAAAATGCTGTGTTGGGAAAAAAATCATCATCGAGGATATCAAGAAAATATGTGATAGCTTCACCTTACTAATTGGTTTCATGTACAAGAATAGCTAACTGTATAGAATTTTTAGAAATTTTAAGAATGAGATTTATGTTTCTTGTCTGCATCTAAAATTCACCTAAAATTTAAACATCATGCTATTGCTACGAATAGCAAAAAGTAAACAAATTACATTGCATAAGCTGACAAGCAGGTGATAACTGCATTACTAGTCACTATGTACCAAAATTGCAATCAGATAATTTCTTATTACATATTCAGTCATTCAGAAAGATAATGACACCTAGTGTTCACAATTAGAAATATTTCCAAAATTGCAATCAGATACATCAAGCCTGAAGGAATAGGTATAGGCTCTTTGTGTCATTAAACCTACATGTAAACTGTTCATTCAAAACGAAAAGTCAAGCGAAAAGTCAACTTAAGTCAACCAATTTTTTTCCGCTGATTTCTTGTTTTCTTCTGTTTTAATAACTTCATTCAATGTTGTTATCATCTTTTTCTGCATAAATCTCTGTCGGAATCTTCTGATTTCACCTTTGTTTTCTGTCTTATCTTTTACTTTTGATCTCGTTTTTTGCCCTAATTTTGATTTTCAATTTTCTATCATTTTTATCTTGTTTTGTTTCTCTAATTGTCTTGTTAATGGCAGATCAATTTTTCTAATTTACCTGTTGTCCAGCATCGGTGTTGTAGCAACGTCCTGTTTCATCAATTGCAAAAATACAAGTTGGCATCTTCAAAGTTGGCTTCTACACAAATGGCTCAATTCTATTGTAATGGTGCATCAGTATCATCTTCTCTTTGGTTATCGAATGGGTATGGATTCTTATCTTCATTGGGTTCATAATCAATTTGATTATCGATTTTGGTTCTTCTGTTTCATGGTTATCATCTGGTTATTAAAATTTTTGTTCATTCTTATCTACCTTGTCAACACCTCATACAAATCTTTTTTCATTATCCTGACACCTCTTCTTTTTTTCCCCTTTATATATTTCAATACCTTCTTCCATTATCTTCATACCCTTTTCATTTCAAGTTTCTTTGATTCTTTTTTAATGGCCAGTAATTGCTTGAATCATATTACTCAACAAATGGGAGAAACTTCTATTGATGATGAACCAATTCGTAGAAGGGTTATTTCTCATTCTGATAATGCTATTTTCACTGGTATTAGAGATTGGAGATTTAGCCTAGCAGGTAAACTATGCTCCAGGTATCATGACATGGCAACACGCTGAGAGGGCTGCTAAATTCATTTGGTCACATCTAAGAAGAAATCATCAATGGTATGTACAAGTCAGAACTTTGGATCCTAATATATTTTCAATCAAGTTTACTTCAGCTGATGTTAAAAATGCTATCCTGTTTGGGGGCTCCTAGAATTTTGATGGTTATTTGATAGTGTTGAAAGACTGGAATCTTACCATGGATTACAACCTCTTAGACTTTTCTGTTTCTCCTTTATGGATTGAATACAAATATTTACTTCCAGAATTTACTTATGCTGATGTTCTTCGCCTTTTTGGAAGTATTGTTGGAGAAGTTAGAGTTGTAGAACCAGATTGTATCAATGATCCCACCTCCTCAAAATACCGTACTTTGGTTCTTATAGATGTTATCACTCCTCTCATATCTGGTATTTATGCTGCTAATGATGCTGGTGTAACTAGATGGGTTGGTTTTTTCTATGAAAAACAACCTTATCGTCTGTGTCTAGATTGCAAAGTTCCAGATCATCAGGATAATCCTTGTGCTACCATGACTCAAGGGAGAATTGAAATGTAAGAGCTTGTACGAGGTTTTGGGTTTGTTGAGCCAATTTATCCTCAATATCAAAACCTTCAAGAAGAGGCTCAACTTTTCCTCCAGCATGGTACCCAGAGAAGATCCAGATTAAGACAGCCTCCTACTCAGCAACAACCGAGGACTTATGATGGTATGCGTATTTCTCTATACTCTGATACTGATTCTGATGTAGCTTCTTCATCAATAACACCCCTATGTTTTCTAGACCTTCTTCTAGTTCAAGACCTCTTTCTACTTTATCAAGTGAGGTTGCAAGTACTAGTGGTGTTAAGAAAACAAATCGACCCATTACCATTTTATTTATTGCCACTGAGCCAACTGTTTCAGATCATATTTTGACAGTTAATCATCAGGAAGATATAGTTAATCAAGATACTGCTTCTTCTCATCTTTCTCCGATTGGCAATTATCAAAATGTTATTTGGGACATTGCTGCTGCTCAAGCTTTTGAAGCTCAGAATCACACTGATGCTTGGCAACAGGTTGTTACTTTTATCCTATTTTATTTCTTTTTTTCTGTTATTTTCTTTATTCTTTTTTTCTTGATTTTCTTTTTGCTTTCTTTGGTCATCATGAAAATTTTATCCTGGAACTGTCAGGGTATAGGTAATCCTCATACTCGAGATTATCTTAGATTTTGCTTGACCCAGTATGACCCTGATATATTTTTCTTATCCGAAACCAAAGCTCAAACCTCGAAAATGCATCTTTATCTTACTCATACTACATATCCAAACTTTTGGTCCTATCCTGTGATTGGTCTCTCTGGTGGTATTGCTATTGCTTGGAAAAATGGTGTAGATTTAGAAATTATGCATACAACCTATGACACTATACATGCTATAATTCATACTCATGATAATAATCCAAATTTTTTGATGACATTCATGTATGGAACTAACAATGCTTTGGATAATACTAATCAGTGGCAGTATCTTTTAGATATGAGTAGTTCTATTGATCTTCCTTGGGTTCTTTTTGGGGATTTAAACTTTACATGAATGATGCTGAAACTCATAGTCATGCTAAAAATTCTCATCACTCTAACCGTATTAGGGATTATGTACAACAATTGGGCCTTATTGATTTGGGTTATTCGGGTTCAGATACCACTTGGTCTAATCATAGAACTGGTGATGCTCATGTTTCTGTCAGACTAGATAGAGCCTTAGTTAATAACCGTTGGATAAACAGTTATACTAATGCCTTTCTTAGGCATTTAGTACCTATAGCCTCTGATCATAGTCCAATCCTTTTACATACTAGGCCTCATTCTAATAAGCATTCACCATTTAAGTTGTACAAGTGTTGGTTCAATTTTTCTTCTTGCACCGAGACTATTAATCAGAGTTGGAATCATCAATTTTTGGGCTCTCCTTCTTATCAATTTTCAAGTAAGCTGAAGTATACTAGATTTAAACTTCAACAATGGAAAAGACAATCTTTTGGTAATATTGAAGAAAATCTGCATTCGATACAGTCTCAACTTCAAGTTTGTCATGACACTAATATGCCTGCTACACATCCTCAAGTCATTCAACTTGGTAACTCCTTGCAACACTGGTTATCAGTTCAAAAAGAATACTTTATGCAACAGGCTGGGGATGAATTTTTAGAAGCTGATAGGAATACTTCTTACTTTCATTTTGTAGCCAATTTTAACAAACGAAGATCTAATATCAATGCTATTCAAGGTCCTCTGGGTTTATGGTATGACTCTAAGAATGAAATTGAACAAACTTTGCTCTCATATTTTGCTGTTATCTCAACTACTTCAATGCCTCTTCTTAATCAGCAAATTTTGCAGCTTTTCAGTCCTTGCATCTCTAATGAAGAAAATGACAGTCTTATCAGATTACCAGATGCTCATGAAATCAAAGATGTTGTTTTCAATATAAGACCATGGGCCTCACCAGGAAATGATGGATTCCAAGCTGGATTTTATCAACATTGTTGGGATACTATCAACAATGAGGTAATTTCTATGGTTCATCACTTTTTCATTAATAAGCATATGTTGAAGACAATCAATCATACTTATCAAGTCCTGATTCCCAAAATTCATTATCCTAAAACCCGTGCTGATTATAGACCAATTAGTTTGTGCAATGTAAGTTATAAAATTATATCTAAAATCTTATCAAACCGACTCAAACCTCTTTTGTCCAAACTTATTTCTCCCACTCAAACAGCTTACATTCAAGGTAGACACATTCAAGATAATATCATCATTGCTCATGAATTAATTCATTCTATGAAAACCAAAAAGATTAATCAAGCTCTAGTTGGTATGAAATTGGATATGTAGAAGGCCTTCGACAGGGTAGAATGGTCCCTTTTGTTATCTATCTTTCGGCAGATGGGTTTTCATTCAGATTGGTTGTCTTTGATAGAACAGTGTGTATCAACTACTAATATCTCTTTGCTTATTAATGGAAGTCCAAGTAGTACCTTTTCTCTAACTCGTGGCATACGACAAGGTGACCCTTTGTCGCCTTACTTATTTCTGTTCATTATCGAAGCTTTTTCAAGACTTTTACAAAGAAATGTGGATGCTGGTTTGATTCAAGGATTAAAGATTAACAAGCACTGTCCTTATATTAATCATCTATTTTTTGCGGATGATTGCTTGCTTTTCTTTCAGGATAACACAACTCAGATGCAACATCTCCAGCAGATTATCCCCATATTCAGTGAAGCTTCAGGCCAAGTTATAAACATGCAGAAATCAACTATCTTTTTTGGTAAGCATACTTCTTCAGCTCATAAAACTAGTATTACTGGTATCTTGAACATGAAACAAATGGGTTTAGGGGAAAAATATCTAGGAATTCCCCTTCTTCTGCATAGATCTCGACAGCAAAATTGTCGAGGAATTCTAGATAACATGAATAACAGACTTCAAGGTTGGCATAACAAAATTGTTAACCAGGCTGGCAGAACTACTCAAGTTAATGTTGTTTTAAGTACTATGGGAATGTATCAGATGCAACTTTTCAAACTTCCAGAAAGTACCATTCAACAGATGTATAAAATTCAGAGACATTACTGGTTCAACAATTTCAGAAAAAAACATTCTTGTCGTTGTATTGCTTGGGAAAAGGTAAAATTACCTAAAAGGCTTGGTGGCTTGGGCCTTAAGAATTTAGGTAATTACAATTTGGCTTTTTTGGCTAAATTAGCTTGGAAGCTTCTTCATAATCAAGATGCAATTTGGGCAAATTTTTTAAAAGGTAAACATTTTCCTCACAATGATCTTTAGTTCTTTCCTCCACCAACTGATACTAACTCTAGTTGGATTTGGCAAAGTATTTGTCTTGGGCTTCAAATCATTTTGAAATATGCAAAATGGCAAGTTGGAAATGGATCTGTGATTAATATCTGGACATCAAACTGGATACCTTCTATGCTGACTGCACTACAAGATTGGAATGAGTTGAATATCAGTAACTATCAATGGGTGTCTCAATTAGTTGATGATGCTTCAGCGCAATGGAATATTTTACTTTTGCGACAACTCTTCACGGAGGCTCAGGTGAATTCTATCCTCACTATTCCCATCCAGTTAGATCAGCAAGACATCCTGATTTGGCCTTATACAACATCTGGTATTTTCACTACTGCTTCTGCTTATAAGATGTTATGTGAAAATGATGGTATTGACTATGCTACCCCGAATATATCTCCTCAATCCTGGCTGAAATTTTGGAAGCTTAAAATGCCTTATAAGTATCAACTTTTTCTTTGGAAGGTCATTCACAATGTTTTACCAGTAAGGGCCAAGTTATTTTGGCATATGGATAATTCTGAAAAGTCTTGTTCTTTATGTCATACTGGTCTTCAAGACTATGTGGATCACTTATTACTTCACTGCCCATTTGCTCAAGCGATCTGGAGAAATTTTTTCCCTCATCATTATCCTTCTATAATGCAACATACTACGGTTGTATCTTGGGTTCAGAATTGGAAACATCAAAATGCTTCTATCAACATCAACACTTCTATTATCACTATTCACATGATAGATTGCATAATGCACTTCATATGGAAACATAGATGCAGAGTCATTTTTGATGGCGTTAGTCCTAACGCTAACTCTGTCTGTTGTCAGGTTAACATCTATATGAGTCAGCATCATTTAAATATTGCAACTGACAATGTTAGTCATCCTGGTAGAGTTAGATCTTTAGAACATAGGGTTTGGAATCCTCCTCCTTTGAATGTTCTGAAAATTAATATTGATGCTTCTTACAACTCTCAGGATTTGTTAGCTGGAATTGGTATAATAGTTAGAAATCATGCAGGAAAATATGTCATGGGAAAAGCAACAGTAAAAAGAGCAATTGATGTTCATCAGGCAGAAGCATGGGCTCTTTTAGAAGCAATGGAAATAGTAAATTCTAATGGCTGGTATGAGGTTGTTTTTGAAACATACAATGTGAATATTAGTTCTTATATGCAGAGTCAATCTTCTCTTCCTCCTTGACAGAGTATGCCTTTGCTTAAGAAGTGTGAAAACATATGTAACATTAATGCTGTGTGGTAATGTGCTTTTGTTTATAGAGTTTGTAATAATCCAGCTGATGCCCTAGCTAAAGCTGCAAAAAAACATAATCTTTGTGGGGAATGGTGGAGTTATCCTCCTGACTTGTTAATTCCTCACTTAGAAGATGATGTAAGGTCTTTTTTTGTGTAATATATGCTTCCTTGTGTTAAAAAAAGAAAAGAGAAAAGATATAGGTTCTTTTGTTCCCTTTGATAAAAACAGTTGGGCCGGTGCAAGTATTCCTCAGGTGCAAATAAACCATAAAACTATTGGGTGTGAATATCCACCCAATGCTAAGCGGGAGAATCCCTGGATAGTCGAGAACTTGAGACCCAAGACTGGAGTCTCTCCTAGGGATGCACAACGGGTAGGGTGTGTAGGATATGGCCTATACCCGTCACCCTACCCGTTTATTGGCGGTTAAGAAAATCTTTACCCGTCACCCTACCCGCCAAATAGTGATAGGGTAGGATACGGTTAAAAAGCTGGCGGGTAGGGTAGGGTTGGCGGATATGGGTAGGGTATGTGCACCCCTAGTAGGAATTGCTCGAAGATCACTAGGGTAGGATAATTTCGAGCTTTACCCGCCACCCTACCCGCTTATTGGCGGTTAAGAAAATCTTCATCCACCACCCTACCCGCCAAATAGTGGATAGGATAGGATAACGTTAAAAAACTGGCGGGTAGAGTAGGGTTGGGTATGGGTAGGGTATGTGCACCCCTAGTCTCTCCCCAGGAAAGAAACCCTAAAAACCTCAACCAGATTTCTCAGGTAATATCTCCATTAAAATTTGGTTCCAATTGATGTTAAGTTCCTGCATCTTTTAATCATTTATTCTCATAGTTCTCTCTATTTCTTGAATTTGTTACTTGATGAGTTACAGAATTTAGGGTATGTGAACTTAAGATCATTTTACCCTTTTTTTTATGTACCTTCATTGAGATATCTGAAAAAGGATATTCTTTTTAGAGCTTTGACAATGTTTTTCTCTCTGGTTTTGGCTTAATTTATTTGATAAGTTTTCTCAGGCGAACTCAGGTGTTTGTAATGTGTAATTTTACCGGTGCCATATGGAGAAAGATGTTATAACAACTTTAAGTTACTAGTATCGTAATCTGATTGGTGTTGCTCATCCTCGAATTTTGCAGAAAATATTTGTGTGGTTTTGTTGTGTGAGTGTAAATATGGAGGAAGAGGTATACGATCCGATAGAGGAAGAACCACATACAATAAGACATGGTGTGTTGGTGTCTTTAGAAGAACTAACCCCGTCTTCCCCGCACTTTACAGATGGTTCTTCAATTCGAGTAACCGGAAAGTAAGTAGCATTATATCAGAGCCCTTATATGTATAACAACACTCATACGGTCATACCCTATTTGTGTCACCAGTTTGTGCTCCATTTTATTCCCTAACCATGAATGCAATTGACAGTGTAGTTTTTGTTCATTTTTCTTATCCAATTGTCGTTTGTTATAAGTTTTCTTATTCGATTGAATAATGCCACCACCTACATCTGTACTCATCCTGTTTTCTCAACTCATTCACGGAATCACGGTTGGCTCATTTTTAGGCTAAAAGAGTATCATTTAGAGACCTCAACTGCTCTAATTACTGATGGAGGTTACCAACTAAAGATCTACACAGAACAAATGAACGAGCTCAATATCCAAGTGGGCTTCACCTACCAATTCATTGGTGAACTCGTATTTCGACCTAACAGTAATGAGGTAAGGATTTTGTGCATTCTTTTGTACTCTAGTCTCACTGCATTTTGTTTTGGACTTTCTGTTTCTATCTCTGTGTATGTCATAGATATGGTGTGTTTATTCATCTTTGTCTGTTGTGTGGTTTTAGCCTGTTCTGCAGGCGCGAGTAGGGAGAAATGTGAATGGCATCGACCTTAATCTCTACAAAAAGTCTCTGAAACTCTTGAAGCGATTCCAAGCTGACAACATGAGAGGCGAAACAACAACATAATATAGTATTTACTGGTCCTGGTAACCAACTTCCGTGGTATAAACGAGGTCTGTATATCAAGGTAACCAAAACCCACTGTTATTTATCTTGCACTGGCAAGGCAATGATAACAACATAACTTCTGCTAGCTCAAGTAACAAGTGTTTCTAGGTTGAATGTTCTAACAAAAAACCCATGTTCATGACTTGTAACATACATTATAATACACACATTTTTTTTCTTTTGATCTCCAATTTAAATGCTCATTTTCTTTTCTGTCTACTTCTTGATTAGATGGCATTTAGCACTGTAAACTCCGTATACTGCCCCCTTTGATATGATGAAACTAGTCACGTTTCTGTTGAATACCATATATGATAAAGTAAGATCCAAATCAAGCTTTCTTGTGTGAAACTGAACCCTTACTGTTATTATGCCCCTTCACCTCACTTTTAGTTTATTATTCATGCACCTTGTTATAGTTTTCTATAGACCCACATGGATGGAATAGGCATACCTCCTATAGTTGATTTCTATGGACATCAGTCAGTCACTCAGTCTTCAGTGGGTCTATACCATACAACTGCTGATATCTCTTTCTCTAGAATATTTGGTTTTGAATCTGAACGTCTCTATCATAGTTGCCGCCCCACCAATGTTTGTTTGGTTTGGTGTTGTTGTTGTTGCTATCGCTCTCCTTCCTTCCTAATTCCCAGAGTCCCAGACCCCTTATTGGTCGGTCTTCTCAACTGTGACGTGGCGTGAGGACTCGGTTCAAGGCAGGGCCCACTGGCTGTTACTAGTGCATACCGACATCATCATGGGCTTTCTGTGATATCCTTCTTCATTTTTGCTTACATGAATATCATATTTATGACATAGTGGATCAGTGGATCATGGATCAGCCATTCTCATCATTAAATCATCCACGACCATCATCATCATTTATTGTTGTTTTTTTTTTTGGATGTTATCTCAATTATAGTATGACTAAGATTAACGAAGTTAGATCTTCACAATCATATTATCTTAGATTCTGTGCGTTCATTTTGATATTCAAATATATCAATCATGGTAATAATACATAACCATCAGGCCTGGACCCATCAATCCAGCACCCTGCAGCACTAAAAGTCTAGCTAAAACCACTTATCCTTGCTCCTCACATGCTTTTATTCTTTACTGGCATCCTGGCAGTGTTGTTTGATGTTTAAATGTTGTTTGATGTTTAGGTAAAAGTGACACACGAATTTCCAGAAGAAAACTAAAGAAGAGAGCTTATATTTACTAGGATGAATTGTATGTGTAGTCCAACCACCATTGGAAATGTCTGTGACTGGTAAAAAGTTCATCAACAACCCACCTCCACCACCACCCAAAGTAACTAAAGATTTTGTCCTAGCTAGGGGACATGGAGAGAAGAAGTGAAAGAAGAATATGTAGTTGTTAGCAATAATAGCATTGAATTGTATGATTCTTGTGTCTCATGATTTACCTAAATTAGTGGGTTCTGTACCCTTTAAATTTCTGGTGCAATTAGAGCTGTAAACCTTATAATAATTGTTTTAGTTTCTAATGTTATGCAACTCCCAACCAAATAATATCATTAGCTAGACCAACTAATATTCCTGTGTTTCTTGTTTTTCTTTCATTTTTGCTTCCTGTTGCGGATTATTAAACAATTGAAAATTTGTTTATACCGCTAACTGGCAGGAAAAAAATTTTAATTTTAGCTATCACATTTCACAATCTTTACTTGCCCTCAATGTAGAACCAAATCATAGGTAACCTATTTTCAAATCTAACGCTGATCCTTTTTAACTTATTAACGCCCGCAACTTTTCTCACGAGAAAAGCCAAAAAAGAAATATAATGATAAACATGTGATGTACATGTAAGGTTCTCTTTTTTATATAAGGAGTGGTCGCTATACAAGTACATAAGCCTTGCTAATACATACCTAATCAATAATCCTCCTCCTCCACTCCTTGTTTTTAGGGCATTTTGTGTTGATATTCGGCACTTAAATAAAAACCTGAAGAAGATAACACACCTTAAACAAGTCTTATGGTAGTAATTAGTAATGAGTGATGACACACTAGATTTCTGGAAGATACTAGCTCTTTCGAGTTGTGAATTAAGAAATTCAAAAACGTATATAACTATTACTCGTTGAAAAAAAAAAACAACTAAAATGTTAAGTGGTAGATAAAAAACCGAAACAGTAGATAAAGTTAAAGAAGAAAAAAAGAATGCATAAACCATTACACACATTTCTTCCATCTCCGAAGTTATTTGTTTCCTACAAAGAGGTAACCAACTTTGGAAGATGATAATAAGCCATAATTCTTTTTTCTCCTTTTCTGATTTCCATAACCTAGTCTTAAATACGGACTACAATAAATTTTTGAAGAAAAGAGCATGTTATTTTAGGGAAACGATAATATCGTCATCAAATATGTGAATCAGACTCCTCAGTGACTATAATAACCCAAATTATTTAAATCTAATATTTTCATGATACATTCCTTTTATAAGGCCAAGCACTATGGTGAGCGAAATCCAACTACTATGGTCGTCCATGTAGCTTAATTGTAGCAATATCCCTTAGCTACATTTCAAAGTTGATCACATTTGATGAGGTTTGTAGCGTAGAGAAATCACACGAAAACTGAGTTTCCTTGTGACTTTCTATTTTACAGAAACTAAGTATCTGTGCAATATTCAACGGAAACTGAGTATACGTTTATGGTTTTTTACTGTTTTACGCTAATACTTCTCTTTTTCACTTTTTTTTACTGATTTTTTTCTTTTACTAAATGGATACTCAATATCCATTTAGCATTGTTTGCACGGAAACATAGTTTTCGTGTTGTTTAGCTAAGGGATGCCTTTTTTCCCATAGTGAGATGACTTTTGGACACATTTCTCTACACTTCAACTAAGACTACACTTCAACTAAGATATAGCTAAGGGATCCCTTACCATAGTGCTTTCCCTAAGACTTCACACTCCTAACAAAAATGAGCACAATTCGAAAGGTATAACACCACCATCCACTCCTTTTAAAATCATCGGTTAAAAGTTAACGGTTGAAATTAAGATCAGTAGATGGTGAAGTTTGATATTTTGGATCATGCTCATTTTGGTAGGAATGTAGAGTCTTTTAAGAGGAACATATTATCAAAATATTAGATTTAGCTTCATCGTCATTTGAGTTTTGTGGATAAAATGGCGCAAATCATGTATGATAATGTGCATATAAGAGTTTTCACGAATCCTCAGTAATGAATTGAATACTTTCAGAGAGATTGATAGAGACAAGAGCTAACAATAACTTAACGTAGCTTGCACTACGCAGAGTAAATAGCTACCACTCATTCAATTCGTTCATTATAAAAGCAAGGGTTCTTACATCATGAATAAATAACAGAAATCGAAACCCTAATAATTCACTAACTCCTCTCCTTCGTCCACGTGTTCACATCCTAACCGTCAAAGTTAACAGTTATTACAATCAATAACTAAACTAAACCAAAACTTATTACTTGATTAAGGGTTCATGATAAGGCACCCAATTCCAACGAGGAGGGCTACCCATGTTCAGGACAATACTCCGCACTTTAGATCACCCTTGTCCTCAAGGGTGAAAATTTTGGAAAGTGCGCACGTACATGAGATTGGTCTTCCCATGCAGCAGCATCCTGTGTTGTGTGAGACCATTGAATCAGTAGTTGGGGTACATAGTGGCCATGTTTGGTGATAGTTCGCGTGTCAAGCATAGCTACTGGAAGAAGGAAAATCTCACCAGAGTTATCAACTGGTGGTAGCATTGGAACTGTTGTCTGTGTTTCGCCAATCTTTTTTTTTTTTTTCAGTTGAGACACATGGAAAACTGGATGGATGCGACACCCAGCCATCAAGTCTAATCTGTAGGCCACTTCCCTAATGCGTTCCAAAATAATATAAGGACCATAATATCTAGAAGAAAGCTTGAAGTTGCGTCTAACATGAATGGATGATTGCCTGTAGGGTTGGAGCTTCAGGTAAACCCAGTCACCTACCTCAAAGGATCTGTCAGTTCTCTTTCTGTCAGCGAACCATTTCCTTATTTCCCGCGCTTTAGCTAAGGAATCTTTCAACACAACATCTCTCTCCTTCAAATATTCTTCCACAACTGCAACAGAGGTAGTGCAGTCAGTGGGAAATGCAAGATGAAGTGGATTGTATCCATATAAAGCTTTGAATGGGGACATTTATAGACTGGTATGGTAGTCGGTGTTATACCACCATTCTGCCAGTGGTAACCATGAAGCCAACTCCATTGTTTATGGCCAGTCATGCATCTTAAGTACCCTTTTAACATGAATTGACTCTCTGAGTCTGGCCATCTGTTTGAAGGTGGTAGGCTCTGTTGAGGTGAAGATTAGTTCCCAGTTCCTTGAACAACTCTTTCCAAAACTGACTAGTCAAAACCTTATCCCTGTATGAAACTATTGTTGCAGGCACTAGTGGAAATCAGCCGTTTCGCGACCGATGAAGCAAGTCATTTAACTCGTATCTATGACTTTCTTTGTCGGTCGAAGAAAGGGTCGCTCTTTGAGAATCATTTTCAACTATGGCGTGTCTCTGAGGGTCGTTGAAAATCTTGTATCAACGACCGATTATAATGGTCAAAACTTTATGATTGTCTGCAATCAGTCATAGATATAAATCTTAAAATAAAAAAAAATAGATTCAGATTGGTTGTCTGGCCTGACTGAATCTGACTGAATCTGAAATTAAAAAAAAATGAAACTCAAATGAGAATCAAATGAAACTCAAATTAGAATTCAAATGAGAACCAATTTCAAATCAAATAAAAATGAGAAACAAATTAAACTTGCACACAAATAATCATTTAATTTAACATTCATTGGTTCATTGGTTTCAAATTACACAAAGGATTAAAATCTGTAGTTCTGACCAGTGTAATCTGTAGTTCTAGGATTCGATTACAAAACGATGAACTAAAAAACTATTGAGTAAACAACAAATTATAAACTCCGATGATGATGAACTTATTCCTACTTCATAATGGCGTACCTGCACAGAAAAATCCATCAATAAAATTGCAGAGAGGCCCCAAGATGAATAACCAAAAGAACTCAACAATTTTAAACACCAACCCTTTAACAGGAAGTAAGATCTGTCAATATATTCATCGAGTTTTACGAAGACAAGCAAGCGGCAGCAGCAATATAATGAGATAGATAAATTGTAGTAGAAAGTCCCTTGTACTGAACTAAGAGAAAGGTAGGGGTCTCTTTAGACAACTAACAGCTCTTTTCAACATGATTAGGAGCTTCCCTCAGTAAACCCATGTTTTCATTCATTACCATATATAAGGATAAGATCAGGTTATTGGTTCCAAACAGGAGATTTGGGCAACGTTAACTATCCTACATAATTCTTGGATGATCAAGACCACTTATGAATTTTGAGAACAATTAATGGCTTAAAGCACTCAGTGCAATTCTATAACTCAAAATGAGGTCAAATGTTCATATCTTATCTCGTAACTGCCCGATAGATATATACTAAGTCCCACCATTAAAAGAAAACGATAAAATCAGCACAACTCAAGTTCTGCAGGCACTCCATCGTAGCCTAAAGTACACCAACCATATAGAAACATACATCAAGGTTTATCTAACACCGTCACATATCATATTCATGGAGATTATATATTTGGAGAAGCCTAACTGGATCTAATTAGTTAACAACTACACATTATGAGTATACATAAAGCATAATCATTGGATTCATTTAAGTGCTCAAACATATACACAGTATAGGAAAATAAAACCATGGGAAAATAGCTCGTCCATACGCACAGCTAATATACGATTCAGACATCAAAAAATACATTGGTTGATCCCGTTAGTACACAGCAAACTGAATCACATTTATGAGAATAGATAAAAAGACGTACTTGTGAAGTAATCTTCATGTATAGCAGCCTTGGTAAAGCAGGACACCAGTAACTTCAAACAAAAAAATATCAATAAATCTTATTCCAGTTCACAAAGAAACGTTAAAACCTAGATTGCGCACCAACATTTAAGATGAAAGGCTGCACTAACATAAGAAATAACCCATGAAAACAGAACCATAATAAAGAAAATCTTCTAAAAAGTCTACCTCACTCCCACTAAGGATTTCAATTTTTTCCAAACGTGCAATCAACATAAATCTAGGAATACTACCTTTGCTTGTTCCCGTGATTGGATAATCCAAAAGCCTGATGTCTAACACATGAAAAATCACAAGCCATCAGTATAGAACATAGTTGGAGGATGCCGATTAGAGTGGAAAAAACATAGTTTAGGCATGGAGATACAATTTGATAAGAATAAGTTTGAGAATCCACCAACCAATTAAAGATGATTATGACAAACAAAAATCAAGCTTACTTTCCATCCGGAAAGCAAGTTTCCAGTCAAATCGAGCTCCTTCAGATGTGCGATAAACAAAAACGTAGGTGCTCAGAAAGCAATTTGTATGAATGCCTCTCTAAGATTTATCAATATCGAATGACTGTCCTGCTTAAATATTGGTGGCAAACATTGGGCGAATTAGATGTATATTTCTAATTAAAGATGCTTAGAAAAAACAAAAAAAATGTTAGAAACATAGGTTCCAGGGGGGAATTAAAATAACATTAGAATGAAACATGCACTTACCATGTCGAACATGGACGCAAATAGCATCTGCTTTGTGTCCTTCAAATTTGTATATCAGGGATGCAACAACATTAGCAATGGAATTTCAAGGTCTAACACGCAAACAGAATTATCAGCCGACCTGATGTAATAGCACAAAAAATATTATAAGATTTGTCATCAACTATTATATATGACTACGTAAAAATGATATTTAAAGAATGTCACCAAGCTTCCTTAATACAGAACACGTGAGAAAGAACTGGTGGGGTTTTCAGGATTCCCATCCCTGCCTGCTACTTCAACAGCTACCTAAGATCACCAAATGGTATTCCCATACCTCACATAATACTTCCATTTTACACAAACATAAAAAAGAAAAAAAATCAACATGACCTGTCAGATCCCATACCAAATTATAAACATAAGCGAGGAAGAATGGATCTATGAATCCAGTAGATAAGTACCAAATAATCAGATACCAACACTAAAAGGCATCAAAACAAAATGCTCATAGTTAACTAGTAAATATAACAAACCCAAAGGTCATGACACTCTCTACTGATGTCTCTCGAGTACCAACCATCTGATCACATGGTAGTTTATAAATTTGAGACCAACTAACCCTGATGCAGCAAAAAACTCTGCACTAGACAAGATAAAAAAGAATTGAAATTACTCGAAAATTTCTCCTATTACTAACTGAAGATGACAAGATCTCATGGGATAGTTATTCATACCCATCCAGTGCTAGTAGCCTTTGTAGGAGTAATAAGAACATTAGCTTTCCTCACATCCACTTATTGGGGAGTACAAGTCATCGTTTAGCCTGCGAACCAAATCATAATGCACAATTATAAGAGATGTGAGTATCTGTTGTATGTCTAAAGCAAACCAAACCCACCAAAAATAAAATTAACTAATTAAGATAAAAGACAGAAAACATCCCATGAAAAACTATGATCTTGTCTGCCTAAAACCGTAAGATAGAAGTAATAATGGCCACTCATTAACTTAAGCTCACATCTTCTTTCCATATGAAGTAACAAACATACACTGCAGTAATATAGTCTAAAATTCATCTTCTATTTGGATCCAGAAATGTCCTTAACGGCACAGATCTGCTCCTCTCCCATGGTAGACATAACCGGAAACACAAGGTTTTTTCCCTCTGCAACATTGAAACAACATTATCTGAAGGTCATTTGAAGATGCAACTTTCTGAGAACTAATCAACTGACTCTGGCTATCTAATCAGATCACTGGAAGAAGCAAAAACAAAATTAAGTTAGAGAGTTATTAGCTGGATATAGTTTACATGATAAATTAAATGTTGAAACTTAAAATCAGAAAAATGAGAGCAAGAACGATATAATACATGTTGTTGGTGTTGTTAATTATCCGGGACTGCTATAGCCTCGGTAAGAATACATGTTAGGATCTTGAGCAGCCAAAACACATCCATAGGCTTTATAACCTCCATTGTATATATACATATTGCAACATGCCACTGGTTTGGATCCACATGTTGCTGAACCATACACCGGATAGGTCCTAAATTTAGGCAGATTAGTTTGTTAGCCATGCATACAACACTTAAATAGAGCAATATTTAAGAAGAGGGACATAAATCATCTTTCACTATCATCCCTAAGCTAAAATTGCATTCCCACCAATGATGCATTTCCAACAATTCCAAACCAAGGCTTAACACAACCAATTTACAAACTCAATTTGAGCATCAACCCCAGAATTTGACTACTACAACTCCATTTGAGCAACAATCCCAGAATTTAACTAAAAGAATCATATGCATATGTCATTCTTGAGTATTAAAACCCATTATCTCAGTCTAACACAACATACAATCATACTTATTTTGAAACGCCAAACTAAAACCCTCTTCAAACACTAAGAATTCTTAATCAAAATCAAATCACATCAAATCCTCTAATTCGGTCAAATCAGGACATCAAAAATCAAGAACACAAAAACCCTAACCAAAAAAACCCTCCCAAATCAACCCTAGTTTACTAATCATACCAACATTGATAACTAAAAATCAAGAAAAAATCGAAGAACATGAAAATAGCCCAAAATTAAAAAAAAAATGGCGTAAATAGAGATATTGGTAGAAGGAGAAGACGTATAATCACCAGGATTACACTGCGTGAAAAAGTCTTCCACATATATAACCATACAAAACACAAACAAATCAAAACCAAAACCCATAAACCCTAAAATTAAAACAAAAATCAAAATTAAATAAAAAATTTAAGATTGGTAGAAGAAACTGAATACTAACCAAAAGTAAGAGCTTTAATATCTTTAATCAGGGGATTCAAAGACATTAACCTCCATAATCTCATCATCTGCAGCAAACAGCAGTAACTATTCTTCAATCTTCTTTTCTGTAAATCGAGAAAGACCTTTTCGAATCTGATTCAACAAGAGAACACTTTCAAATCAAGAACAAATAACATAAAACATTCAAACTCATCCAACAATCGAGCCCTAAAAATTGCAAAATCAAAACCCTAACCCCAAAATTAAAATACAAGAGAAAAACCAAATTAAAAAAACTTGTCGTGTATGATATTCCTTAAAACAAGATACCGTGAATCTCTAATCAACAACAACACTGTGAGATTCACTGGTTTCAGATTTTTCAGATTCAATCCAATGTCTTCTTCTGCTTCCTGATTAACCACCTTTACTTCTATTTCTATTAGCACGGGTAGACATGATTATCAAACCCTAAGAGAAATGAGTTAGAGAAGCGTTTGAGGTGCGGATGTGAGAGGATGAAAGAGAACTGAGCTTCATTCTCTTTTGACAGGGAAGATACGAAACATAAAGAATATATGGGTTAGGTAAGAAATATGTTTAGCTTATCCGTTCACTTCAGTTTGGTTAATCGTGACCATCAAAAGGATGGGGCCCAGAAAATCCTAACTATAGGAAAATCTAGGATCATCGGTCGTGGTGTGGGTTAATGAATCGGGACACATGCGTAATTAATTTTTTTTATACAATGATTGTTTTTAGCGCTCTGGGATGTGCTCCCGAAATTTATCACAGCAATGACCGTCTTGACCGGTCCACGGTACGTTGACCGTCAATAAGGGTCGAATCTGTGGGTCCTTTTAACCCCCATTTCTACTAGTGAGGTAGACCATATAGTCTGAACACATGATTAAGGAACTCATGAGCCAAAAAGAAGCAGTATATGGGTGGCTTAAGCTGATAAAATGTGCATATTTAGTAAACCTGTCAACCACCACAAAGATCACATCCTTCTTATTGGATTTAGGAATCCCATCAATGAAATCCATGCTTATGTGTTTCCATGCTTGTGTGGGGATGGGAAGTAGTTGCAATAATCCAACAGGATGAGCAAGTTCAGTTTTATTTCTTTAACAGATGTCACACTGGCTCACTAAAAGTAGCATTTCTTTGTTGAGTCCTTGCCAAAAGAAGTAAGCTTTGGATCTCATGTAGCTTCTTTGGACCCCTGAATGGCCCCCAACGAAAGATGCATGTACAAAGTGCAAGATGGTCTCTGTAAGATTTGTTCCAGTGCCTACATAAATTCTGTTTTAGTACATGAGGATACCTTCCATGTAAGTGTACTGTGGAACTGCAGTAGAATTCACCAGTAATTTTGGAATAAGTTGAGTAGCTAAAGGGTCATTTGCATAGCAGAGAATGATATCACTGGCCCAATTTGGTGTAGATAGAAATAGAGCATTGCATCTTTCAAAAGGGTCATAGGGTAATCTAGAAAAACATCGGTTGCTGTATTGTCCTTCCATTTTTTGTAATGAATTGTGTAATCAAAACCTAATAGTTTCATCAACCATCCATGTTTAAGCACAGTGGTTATCTTCTGATCTATGAATTACTTGATACTTGCTGATCTGTATTGATAATAAATTGATGTCCCAATAAGTATTGCCTTCATTTTGTCACTGCTCTCACAACAGCCCATAACTCCTTTTCATAAGTAGATAACCCCATAGCTTGAGGACCCATTAGTGTTGGCCTTACCTGACTTTACAAAGACTCCTTTTCATAATCATCAAAAACAGAATCCATTAGTGTCTGAAATGTTGCAGTTGCATTGGTTAAGCTATAAGGAATTACTTTAAACTCATATTGCCTATGATGGGTATTAAATGCAGTTTTAGGTATGTCATATGTAGATAATCTGATTTGGTGATATCCTGAATGTAGATCAATCTTAGAAAAGAATTTAGATCCATGTAATTCATCAAGTAGTTCATCAATTACAGGGATAAGAAATTTGTCTTTAATAGTCAGTTCATTTTTAATTTCCTATAGTCAACACGGAATCTCCATGTGTTGTCCTTCTTCTTGACAAGGAGAATGAGGGAAGCAAATGGACTGTGGATGTATTGAATGATTCTTGTATGAAGCATCTCCTTAATTAAGGACTCCATGATATATTTTTGGATAAATGGGCACTTGTAAGGCCTTAAGTTAATAGGTTGAGCACCTGTTTAAGTGGAATTTTATGGTCTAATACTCTGTGTGGTGGTAGGCTAGAAGGTTCAAAAAAGACATCTTGAAAGTCATGTAATAAGTCTTGAATGGGTGGAGGAATGGTTGTAGGTGCTTGCTTAACAAAGATGGAAAAAAGTTGACATATTAACCCATGTGTGTTTTTCCTGAAAAAGTTTTTGACTGTCCTACCACTCATCTTTTTAAGAGTTGGGTTAGATGATATACATGTTAATTAATGTGATGTGAGTACCTTGATGATGGAAGGAAATGCACAGAGTTGCTAGGTTGAACACCACATCACCTAGGGTACGAAGCCAATCATCACCAAGGACCATGCCACAGCCCCCAAGAGGAAGTAGATGTAGGTCCCTGTAAACTTGTGTACTTGCATTTGTTTACACATCCCTGTACTGGTAGTCTTATCTTCATTGGCTACTGTAACTAGCAATTGGGTTGTGGGATGGAAAGAACAATGCAACTTTCTAGCTAGTTCAGAATCAAGAAAACTGTGGGCGTTGCATGTATCCACTAGGATTGTAATTTGTTGTTTCTTGATGAACCCAGGAATTGGTATGGTATTTTCCCTTATGTGGCCAGTGAGAGCATGTAATGAGATTTCATAGTGGGTTCTACCACTAGTTATTCAATTGTCTCTAATGGTGCTTCCTATGTAGATGTAGGTTGTTCCACATCACCAACTGTCATAAATAATTGTTTACATTTATGACCAGCAACATACTTCTCATCATAATTATAACATAGATTTTTGGCTCGTCTTTGAGCTAATTGCTCTTGAGTAAGACGACGAATAAGAGGGATATAAGGTGATTTAGAAGGTAAATTAGTTGTTGATGGAGAAACAACTGGGAATGAGGTAGGTTTTGTGATGTTATTGGTCTAGGAAAGTAAGATGAAGTGGTGGGTTGTTTAGAAACAGGGTGTTTTAAAGTTGGAGTAAGCTCATTTTTTCCAAGCGTTCTCGGAAAAAAGCTTGAGAAAGGGATGTTGATTTATGCATCCTAACAAAGTTGTTGATTTTTGGCTTTAACCCACTTATAAAGCTTATAAAAAAATACTCCTCATCTAAAGCAGAATTTTGACTTAGCATGAGGGTTTTAAGTTGTTCAAAAGTTTGAAAATACTCTTCTACAATAGTTACTTGGGTTAATTTGTTAAAATATCCCACAAAATTATCATTAGCTATATCTTCAAAACGACGGAAGAGATGATTAGAAAAATCAAGCTAATTAATAAAAGTTTTACCAGCGCTGTAATCAAGCTAATTGATTAGAAAAATATGATCAATTAGCTATATATTTGATCAGATTACTAGGTTGCCGCGCCTAAGATCAAGTAATTCGGTTCTGTCTTTAGCTTGGTTGGTCTTTCATTAGACTCTCCTTCTCACTTCATACCAAGACGGACTACTCATATCCCTGACTTGGCATGATCGACATGGTACACATTATCCACTTGACGCCCTTCTTTCTCTTTCTCCCCTGCAGGGGGGTGCTGAAAGGCTGCTCTCTAATGAAAGGTCAAATCGGGACGTACATGGCAACAAATCCTGTTTTTTTTTTTGTGTCATCCATGGGATACATCTGGAAGAATCGATCATGTACTTTCTAATCCAGCTTCTTGGATTTTCGCCATCAAATATGGGAAAGTCAAGTTTTGCAGGTTTGTGGATGTTTTGTAAAGATCCAAACGATGGATTTGGGATCTGAGACTGATGACTTTGATGGGGCAATAGGGTTTGGGTTTGCTGATGTAGATCTGAAGGTCGATGATTGGTTTGAAGTACGTAGTTTTAAAGATTCTTCAGTGAGTTGTACCAATCTGTTCATTAATGTCTTTTGAGCTTTTGCATCAGCCTCACGTTTTTCTTCTGCACGTTGTTGGCTATCCAAGCACGGATCTGACTCTCTGTAAGAGTTTTCATCAGGTGTTGCAGCTCTTTGGTTTGGTCTACATCCTTAATCGTAGGACCTCCAGTCATGGTTTCAAAAACACTCCTAAGATCCATTGGGTGATACCAATTGTAATGAATTGAGTACTTTTAGAGAGATTGATAGAGACAAGAGCTAACAATAACTTAACCTAGCTTGTAATCCGCAGAGTAAATAGATACCACTCATTCAATTCATTCATAATAAAAGCAAGGGTTCTTACATCATGAATAAATAGCAGAAATCGAAAACCTGATAATTCACTAAATCCTCTCCTCTGTCCACGTGATCACATCCTAACCATCAAAGTTAACAGTTATTACAATCATTGATTAAACTTAACCAAAACTTATTGCTTGATTAAGGGTTCATGATAAGGCACCCAATTCCAACGAGGAGCGCTACCCATGTTCATGGCATCCTCCCACTTATTTATATCATGGGGAGTCACGATATGATCATTCACAATATGTTTGGCAACACATGTTTTTACTTCTCGAGAAGCAAAAGTCGTTCTCAATAGTCATAAGCAAAAAAAAAATTGCTTCACAAAAAAAATAAAACCTTTTTCTTTTAAAGTCATTCCAAAAAATTATTTTAGAAACTTATTTTTGACTTCTCGATTTAATTAGGTCAAGAAAGAGTCCGATATCAGTGTAGTACAATGATAAAATCACTGGGTAGTGATACCAGTAACCTGAGTTCTCTCAATCAATGGAATCCATCAACACCAATTTATTATCAACAAAAAAAATTGACAAAGGTTCAAGGCCCCTAAATTTGGTCGACACAAACACGTCCATCTGTAAGTTAGATATTGGTGTGACCATTATATAAGTTTAAAATAGATGATGTAGAAGAGATTAGTATCTTATAAGAGGTTTTCTTTTCATTTGTTCCCACTAATTAACTTTTGCTAGTTTGATAAACAAATTAGTTAATTTTAATCAACAAATTACTTTCTTCAACGGATTTAACATAATTAATCAGGTTCTAAACTAGTCACTATTGCATGGCTATTTTATATGATCAAAGATAATAATGATAAGTATAAGATAGATGCATTTCATTATAAAAATTGAGTTTACTAATTAATTAGTTAAGGTATAATGAAAAATATTAGGTATAAAAAGAGGATATCTAATCAGAGGAGAATATTGTACTATAAATTAAACTAAATTCGATGGATAACTTAACTAGCTTAGGGTCAAAACATAATTAGTTTACTAATTAAAACTCAATGGGATGATACAGTATAGTGAAAACGACTATATCATTATTGTGAAGTTTGGGACTAATTAAAATGGTTTGTTTGGGGCGCCTGGATTCTATGATCAATTTTATTTTCTTAAACTCAATAATAGACGAATTGTGATTAAGTACACAACTACACGAGATAAATCTTTTGGCAAAAAGAAAAGGAAAAAAACTCTCCCACCGTAAGAGACAACAGAATTGTAAATTGTCCAGAAAATCAAGAACTAACGAATGGATGTAGCCAACATCTTATGAAACTATATAATGACAAAGTAGCACTTTTTCTTTTTTAATCGGTAAAGAAAGAATTTGGTGCTAGCGATATTTGAATTCAGATCACTGATATCATCACTGTACAACGATGACTCACGCCAAAGTAGCTACTCTTAATAACCGGGGCCTGGGGCTATTGGTGAGGCGGTTTATCTGTGTCAATTAATACCGAAAGCTTTATCCATATATCTACAACTGGCTTTTAAAATCAAAGTTGAAACAGTTCCAAACTTTTTCAAAAAGAAGTTACTTTTCTAAGACAGCTAGAGCTTAAATTTATACGTACCTAAGCTAAGCTAAGCTGACAGTATTTGTGTACAAGAGACGGTTTGTTATCTTGCATATGTTTCTTCCTTCTCGTCTCTTCTTGTCTAGTCTAGATGGAGTGCAAGAGATCTGAAGCTTCACAGCTTCTTTACAATCCAACTTACTCTTCTTCTAGCAACATCAGTTTCCAGCTTATTTTTGAAGATTCTCAGCGTCACTGTCAGCTTTAATAAACTCTCTTCAATCATCTTATCTCGATCGTTTCGGTAACAACAAGGTGAGAAACTTTATCTCTGATCATATTTCCTCCTACAGTCTTTTTTTTCTTCATTTGGATTGTCAGTACATGAGAAAATGAGGATCAGAGAATAAAACTTTACGTCTTTTTAAGTTATTTACATGAAAAAGCAAAAAAAAATTTTAGTTTTTTGTTCCTTAAAGTTGTTATTTTTGTTAATTAAATCAAAGTTCTTTTTCTTCAAAGAGATCTTTTGTTGGAATCCATGAGGAAATTCTTTCAAGAACATTGATTGGATTTGCTTTTGTTGAAATTTTCTGGAATTTTGAGTTGCAGGTAAAGTAAAATGGGACATTTTTCGTATTTATTAAATGGACTCTCAAGATCATTGTCCATCAAGAAAGGAGGGAATTGCACAAACAAATTAGGAAAAGAAGTGTCCAGAACGATGGTTAACGACGCAAAGAAAACCGAACTGATATTCCGTTCATCGGGTGTAGTAAATGCTGAAGGTTCAAAAAATCTAGCTTCTGCTTATTCAAAGAGAGGGCAGAAAGGAATAAACCAGGACACTCTCATTGTGTTGGAGGTAATTAATCAGGTCTTTCTATGACTTTACTTCGATGAGTTAGCGTTTATGAAGCAATTATGCATTTTTTAGCAAAAAATGTGGTTTTCATGTTTGTGATTCTCTTGTGTTAATAGGAATATGGGTGTCAAGAAGACATGATGTTCTGTGGAGTGTTTGATGGGCACGGCCCATGGGGGCATTTTGTTGCAAGACATGTCAGGGAATCATTGCCGTCGTTATTGCTATGTAATTGGCAAGAGGAGGCTCTTGATCAAAATTGTCTTGAATCAGATTTAAAAGATCTTGACTCCGCTATACAGACTCATAATTTCGATTTATGGAGACAATCTTTCTTGAAGACTTGTGCAGCCGTTGATAAGGAGCTTGCGCGGCACCCCAAGATAGATTGCTTCAACAGTGGCACAACGGCTTTGTCAATCGTTCGACAGGTAAATTACCTATTTAACATTGACTCAGTAAGTTTTTTGACTTGTGTTTTCTTTTGTTGTGTGATTCATTTGTTTCTGAAACTCGCTTGAAATAATGAGACCAGTTAGATCTCCATGTTCAGGATTTACTGTAGTATGTTTGGATTAGTCAAAATTCAATCAGCATTAGTCTAAAGTTTCTCACTTTGTTTTGTTAGGGTGAGTTCATTGTCATAGCAAATGTTGGCGACTCTCGTGCAGTATTGGGCACCAGTTCTGATGATGGCACTTTGGTTCCAGTTCAGTTAACTGTGGACTTCAAGCCAAACTTACCACGTAAAAATTCTCACTCTGCCATCAAGTCATATAATCTTTCTTCTATCATTTGAGTTTATACTCAATTAAAAATTCGATTGGCTATGAATACAGAGGAGGCGGAGCGGATAAGCCAGTGCAACGGACGAGTGTTCTGTTTAGATGATGAACCAGGGGTTCATAGGGTCTGGCGACCAGATGTAGAAGCACCAGGATTGGCAATGTCAAGAGCTTTCGGAGACTATTGTGTTAAGGACTACGGCGTGACATCTGTACCTGAAGTCACCCAAAGGAGGATAACAACTAAAGACCAGTTTGTCGTGCTTGCAACAGACGGGGTATGTACATATCCTATACCACCGGCAGTCCTAAGTTTTGAAACTTCATGAATTCATTTTTGTTTTGGTTTTTATGGCATCAAAACGTGCACACATGGTTTGAAAATATTTCTCTGCTCATTATTTAGGTATGGGATGTGATATCGAATGAAGAAGCAGTGCGAATTGTTTCTTCAACACCGGACAGAGGAAAATCAGCCAAAAGATTAGTGGAGTGTGCAGTGAAGGCGTGGAAACGCAAGAGAAAGGGAATTGCAATAGATGACATTTCGGCTATCTGCCTCTTCTTTCACTCTCCGGCACAACCCTCTTCTTAGAAGATGAATCCCACTTATAAGTTGCCTAGACTACCAGAGTAAGCCAAGTGAGAGATTGTGAGAGGATTTCTCCTCTTTTTCTATCCTTGTAGTTTTGATAGTTAGTGCCCGATCATTGTATGTTTATGTACATATCTTTGATGAAATACCTCACCATGTAATATGTTCTTATAATTTTATTTTATTTGTTTTGTAAAATAAGGAGAACAAAATCAATTTTTGGCCTTGATTATGTATGTTCCAATTCCGATATCTTATCTCTTGTTTTATAAACGTCTTCAAGGTAATTTCAGATCATCGATGTCACTGTAATACAGTGATAATGTCATTGGGTGATGATACTAGTGATGATATACAGTGGTATAATGTAGGAAACTTATTTTGAGGCAGACCGAGGTTTTTTGAGGCATACTCAACTTTCAGCCGAACCTATGTTTTTGTCTAGGTTCAACATATTCGTACGTCACAAAACCGGTTTCTAATGTTGCCTCAAAGTCATTGGTAAGACACTGTTTTGGTCTTCGGATCTATTCGAGGTCCAGAAGGAATAGCCCATGTATTCAGATCAGCCCCATGTGAGTCCTATACACGTTATAGGTCCACTGTGAGCCCTCCAAATATCTTGTTTAACAAGTCCCAGACCTAGAACACCCTGTTAAAGAAAATACTCCCCCAAATTCACCGTCTCCACATCACTTGCTTGTTCCTTATGCAAGGTATTCGATTTCCATGGCTATGAACAACAATAATAGTAATTGGTATACAAAGAGTGCAGGATTTCCAAAGAGAATTTGGTGTTATCCACCACCACTATTATTAGGTTTTTTCATAATTGCATCTCCATTATCTGTTGCCGTATATGCGTACCAAGTTATCAAATCAAGACCACCCTCAGCTTCATCATCAACACTACTGGGATCTCGTAAGAACAAATCACCAGTTTCTTTTCATCAAGATGAACCACAACAGCAACAACAGGAGCAGCAGCAGGAACAGCAAAATCATCAGATCGATACGATTAAAGAAGAAGAACTTCGTGAAGTGAGCACTACTAGTAGTAAGAGTAATCCTCTGTTCTTCTGGTCGAAATAAGGGGGGTCGATTTGGTAAACCCTAATTTTGATGGAAATTCTTGTTTTTTGGGGTAATTTTTTTTCCCCGTGTATTTCTGTTTGTCAATTGATTTGTGGATGATAATGAATTAACTGTTGGGGTTCTTAAATTTTGAGATTTTAGACCTCAAATTAGTCAAGAAAATGACTGAAAGACCTTAGTCATACGAATTCCAGACTGATTGGAGAGAATCAGAGATGATCAACAGATAACAAATGCTCATGATCTCAGATGTAAGTTGCCAGCAGTGTGGGCTGGCTCGGGAGGCCAGCTTGTGGGTGACCAAAAATTGAAACCTATTTTGAGAGAGTCCGAGTTTTTTTTTGAGGCATACTCAACTTTCAGCCAAACCTATGTTTTTGTCTAGGTTTGGCTGATAATTTCAAGGTTCGGTTGATAACTTTCAGCCGAACGTATGCCTCAAAACATATCTGTATGCTTTAAAATTGTCGTCACTTATTTGAAATCGACAACTTAGCTTAAAATCTACTAGTGCGGTTCAGGTTTATCTTGTGATCTAAAATTTACCATATATCCCGAAATTTACTTCTAATCCAAATCTGATCAATGATACAAAATTTGCATCTCTGAACACCTATTCCGTGAATTTTTATTAAAAGTGTAACTTAGAAAGATGGGGTACAAGATTAGCCATCTATGAGGGAGTTAAAAGGAGGATTTCCAATCTTACAGGGGTTGGTCAATTGAGATTTGTGGAGATGTTGAAAGAATTTTAGAGACTTCTCTTGTTATTCAATAGAGAGTTCTTCAAAATCTCAATCAATCTCTGTTATTGGATCGTGACTTTCTAAAAGTCTTCATAATTCTCTGTTATTAGATTTGGAATTTGAAATCAATGATTTATGGTTTTGAGAGACTTCTAGAAACTTTTATTACAAAACATATCATAAATGGCTAAAAGAAACCTGGCATTTTTAGGGGCCACTCAAAAGGATTTAGGGGCCATTGATTTATACCCATACAAGGACACTAGGTAAGGAACACCTTATATGAGTTTGAAATTACCTTTATGCCCTTCAAGAAAAAATAAAAATAAAAACCAAAATCTGATTTCAATTTCCTTCATTTCAACTCTTCTTCTTCTTCTTCTTCAATTCATCATCGTCGTTGTCGTGAGTCGTCAAATAAAAACATCGTCGATTCATTTATAAAATCATGGGTAAGGGTAATGAACCCCAAAGAGCTAAAACTAAAAACGTTGCTCGCGGTTTCGATCCAAATGTTGGAATTTTAGTAAGAAATAAAGAGATTGTTGCTGAAAGTGACGAAGAACACGAAGAACACGGCGGACGCGAAGCCGCGTATGTAGTTGGTGGTGGCGAATCTGATAGCCAAACACTCTGACAACTTCAAATGGCCCCAATTAGATAAGATTCGATCATTTTTTGGGTTTATGTCGCTTTAATTCGATGAATCAAAAAAAAAATCTAAGGTTTTCTGTTTTTTCCCATATTCGGGAGATATGCATGATTTTTAGCTCCCGAATGTAGTCGTGTTCTTCATTTCTCAAGAACATGGACAATATTCGGGAGATAGAGTTATAGATTAACTTCCGAATATTGTTGGTCATATTTTCTTGTGAAAAACATGGATATAATCGGTAGATTAAAGAATTTTTTTGACTTCCGAATATATTGATGTAGAGACACAAAATACACTGACTACCGAATATATATATTAATGAAAAGTTCTCAAAATTGTGATTTAGGCAAAATCCCATTTTGGGGCCAGTATATATTCGGAAGAGAATATAATATTCTATTCTTCCGATTGTAAATGTTGAAACTGAAATAGTTTTGGGACCATATATCATTCGGTAGAAAATATTATTAATGTCTTCTGATTAGCCAACATACATTCAGAAGTTTATCCAAATGCAATATCTTCCGATTATTATAAGTTCAAAACTAGAAATTTTTTGGTTTTTCAAAAATTCTGATTTTTGGGGCATTGTACATTCGGAAGTTTATGCAAATGCAATATCTTCTAAATATGCTTGTTGCATAACAAACCATGCCATGGCTCTAGGTGGTTCCAAGAGGCGCAAACCTAAGGATTTTGAAGGTTAGCCAACATACATTCGGAAGTCTATGCAAATGCAATATCTTCCGATTATTACAAGTTCAAAACTAGAAAACTTTTGGTTTTTCAAAATTCTGATTTTTAGGCCATCGTATATTCGGGAGTTTATTCAAATGACATATCTTCCGAATATGACTGTGGCAGATCCTACCATGCCATGGCTCTAGGTGGTTTCAAGGGCCATTTTAGAAGGTTAGGCAACATACATTCGGGAGTTTATGTAAATTATATTTTCTCTGATTATTACAAGTTCAAAATTTAAAAATCTCCGTTTTTCTAAAATTCTGATTTTTGGGCCATCGTATATTCAGGAGTTTATTCAAATGATATATCTTCCGAATATGACTGTGGCTGATCCTACCATGCCATGGCTATAACTCAAAAATGAAAAGAAATGAAAAATGAAACAAAATGCATTCAAATACTGCACCCACTACGTTCGGACGCATGCTTCTTATCTTGTCTACCGAATGCATTCGGAAGATAAAAACAATATATTATCTACAGATTATGTAAGGGCAATTTTGCCATTATGAATTACGCGGGATAAGGGATGGCTACATTTTACGTTTGGGTGACCTTTTTTGTTTTATTGTTGGCCCCTAAATCCTTTTCAGTGGCTCCTAAAAACGCCAGGAAAAGAAAGTCTCTCTTAAGTGATGATATTTTGAGAGACTTTGTTCTTTCTCTTTTCTTTAAACATCAAAATACTAAAAACAATAACCAAATAAGCTACAAGTAAATTCATAAAAAATGAAGAAAAAAAATTGTTGTCTTCCAAAACCTAATAAGTTTACTATAGATTCAAATCTCTTATATTCGTCTCATTTTTATTTTACCTATTGGGGAATTTTTTTTGATCTAGCGACACCATGGCCAAGCATGTGGCCTATTATGATGTCATCTAACCAATCTTTTACCCTAGTTATTACCTACCAAATTGTTAGCAGACAAAATATTTCAACCATTCTTCAAAGGAGAATCGCAGAAAATTTAAACTATCGTATATATATCCTGTAACCTGCTTTTATCTACTGCGGCTGAAGTAAATCCCGATCTTCAAACAGTTTATAGACCCGATCTTTAAACTGTTTATGGAGGGGGTTAAAATCATCCGTTCACAAAAATAGAAAGAGGAATCTCCATCTTGTTATCAACGTGTTCGTTTTTGTGAGAAAATTTTTAAGGGAGTGAGTAAAGCTCAAAATAATTAAAAGGAACTGCATTCAGACTGACAAAAGATCAAGAAAAAAAGTCAATCTAATTTGTCGCGACTCTTAAGTTGATGTCTTTCAAGTCATCCTTATGCTTGCACCACTAATAAGCTTCTTTACTTGTTTTGAAGAGTGACTTCACTGTATAGACCCCATTAAGCATAGATGAATCAACCGATTAATTGAACGGAGTCCGTGTCTTTTCTTCTTCGCATTCGCAATGAAAGAATCCAAAAATAATGAAAAGAACTTTGAATTCAAATGGACTATTATTTGGTTCACGGTTAATTAACATATAAAATGGCAGAACAATTGCAAGCAAGCTTCTGAAAGAAAACTATTTTTAATATTTTTGAAACTTCTACAACATGAATGGCAAATAAGTCTTATTGTGCAAATTAGTCTTCTTATTAAGAAGTTGCGAGAACGGTATACAGACTAGTTCTTTAAGGTTTACGAAATGGGGAAATCAGCCGGGAATATCTACAAAATAGTTCTTCTTAGTATGACTGAATATTTTTTTTCTGCTAAGAATTTCGTTATAACAGGGGTTAGAGTAGGTTGGTTTAAATGACATCATATAGTGCCACATGTTTAGACATGGTGCTGCTAGAGCAAAAAAAATTCCATTTTATTCAGAGAAATGGTTACAATTTCACTTAGCCATGCATGAACTAATACATTTTCATTAAAATATTCATATATTCATTTTGTAAAGTAAATAATATGTTGTTTGTCTCATGTGTAAATTGAAATTCATATAGTATGTTTTATTGTCTCAATAAAAATTATCATAATTCCTTGAAAATCATCTAAAGAGTCTCTCAAAATTTCTAAACTCACGGAACGTCACCCAAGATCTCTTGCATAAAAAGTCTCTGCATGTCTCTCCTAATTCCAATTTACTTAAGTTTTCCTCCAATATAAAGAGGAGGGACTATATCCCAACTAACTTTATACGTATAATGTTTAGCTTGGTTAGTCAAAATATCTGCTACATCACTTGGTGGTGTACCACGTATCCACGTCTTTTCACAATACTAGGTTAGGGAGGAAAGAATCTTAATCTAGTAGCATAAAATAAGAAATATCATTCATCCAAGAGCAAAAGAGAAGAAAATTACTGAAAAGCGATATTTATCGCATTAATACATGTAACTTTAAGGACACATCATAATGCATACATCATAACATAACGCCTAAGTACAAGCTAAATCAAGGTTTGAAAAACACCCCTTTTTATCGAAAAGACGGCCGTTAAAAGGGTCACACCCATATATCATGGTCATGAGGGTCCCCAAACCCCGTGCCTTTATTAATACCGATAAATAAGAAATAACGCCAGTTTTTTAGGGCTGTTTTTCAGTTTTCCCACACGTTATAACCGTTTTTCTAAAATTAGTTTGAATTTTTTTCTTCTAAACAATATTTTAACGTGCGTTTTTAGAACTGTTTTCCCGTTATCATGCACGTTATAATCGTGTAAATAGTTTTTTTTATCATTTTTTTTTAGTTTTTTTTCTTTCTCTGGATTGAAGGATTAAAACGTAGAATTAAAATTTTAAAATAATACAGGGAAAGTAAACTACATGATTAAAAACTTCAAATTTAAAAAATATAATATTATTAAGCTAGTGTTTATCATTTAAATAGTTACGCGAGCCAACTACGACGACCACCCTTTTTCGATCTATTCATGTATTTTTCATTTTCTCGACGGTTCCTTTCCTTATTATAGTCATCGTCACGGGATACTGGTTGTCTTCGTTCGTATAAGTATCATAATCATATTAGCCTCCATTATCATCATCATTGTTACCCACTTCATTATATTTTGTTATTAATATTAGAATTATATCCTTCGTTCATATATTGGACATCCTGGTCAGAGCGATTGGTAGTGTAGTGAAAATCATATGTATGATTCACATTCTCATAACCTTGTGTATTATCTCTGAATGAAAGATTACCAAATTCATAAACAAAGTCACTCACCGGTAACCTTTCGTATGAGATTTCAACTTCGGGATCATTCTAGTTGTATGGTAGATGGACGGGCTATGGATTATTAATGGCTTCCTCTTCCAGCATATTTAACAATTGTTCTTCTTGAGGTAATAAAACCGGTGTTTCGTCTTCCCCGGCTATCCATTCAAGCATATTGTCATCCCTCAGTAGACTATGATCGTCGTGAATATCAATGTTATTTTGCCTTGCTTTACCTTTAATTCTTTTTTGCTCCAACTTCAAATTGTACTGAACATACACAAGATCATGTATTCTCGATGAAAGTAAATGATTGTGTAGTTTGGAGTGGATTCTTTAAACATACTCCAATTCTTCACTTATCCAGATGATGTATTTGTTTGACTTAATATCTTTACTACAATCTTCTGGAGGGATGGATATACTCAGCACCATAAGATAACCACCAACTTACAGGATCACCGTGTTGAGCCGCAATTAATACGTGCTGATGGTGATGCAAATTGACCTTGCATCATTCGCATGCTTCCCTCCTACAAAGAAAAGTAAAATTGGTGCTAGAAATTCAAATTACTTAACTAAACATATTTGGAGATAATATTAGTAATTTTGTACCTCTAGCATGCATTTCGCTTATTCTTGCGGGCCACTAACTATTTTTGATATAACTTCAATAAGACATATTTCGAGCTCAGAAATTTCATTATTGATGAGATTGGTTGTTGGGTTAAAGATGTAATAAGGATTGAGAAAATACGTTGCAGCATGAAGAGGAGAACTCAACTGACTTTTCCATTGTTTCTTTATTATACATACGATAGAAGCATTTCAATTTGATCCCAAACCCATTTGTATAGTTTCTATACATGTAGCAAGTGCATGGAACAAATAACCCATGGTGGGTTTTTCTGAGTCCAAAAAACGAACCATTTTCAATAAAGGACCAACCATTATGCACGCATTTTGACACGTCGACCTAAACATCTCATTTGAAATAATATTCTTCATATCTCTAGCTAGTTTAGTTTTTTCCTTTACCAATTTCAAAAATTCTTTGTCCACAAACATGCTCTCGATAGCATTACGTTGATCAATGATACTTTTGAAATACCATAGTGAAGAGCATTTTAAAACACCTACGTAAGGAATATAAACATGACTATCAAATTATACATATTCTTATACTAAAAATAATCAATTATGATAGTTTTAGAAATATCCCATTTTTTTAATGATATATGTCATCTATTAGTGGGACAAAATTTAAAAATAAATAGGTCATCTATTTAGGGACAGAGGGAGTATTAAAAAAGGAAAAAAAATCTTAGTCACAACGTTTTCACGCATGTTATAACCGTCAGATAGGAATTTCAGACCATAATGTTTCTTAATTTTCTATTTAACCGTTATAACGGCCGTTTTTATAGAAAGACATACAAAAAACGCGTTATTTTCCTAAATAACTGATAGATGCATTTATGTGTCTATTTTGTTCTCAATGTTCTGTATTGTTAGACTCGATTAAGTACTTATTGTGTTATTTTGTGTTCTTGTAGGAAATTTTAGAGAAATAAGCCCTTGCGGCGAAATGGGATCAAAAAGCAGTGTTTTACACCCCGGAGAAATGTACCGTAGGCACCCCAGAAATGCACCGGAAGCGTCCCAGAAATGTCCCGGAGGAACCCAGAAAAATTATTATTTCCACCCCAATTGATATTCGCACCCCAGCACTCTGGATAAGGGGCACCTTCTTCAACAATTTGAATTTGTGTTTTTGGCGGGAAAAGAAGTTTTCAACTGGCAAAATTTTGATTGTCAAAATGAATGGGTTAGAGTGCGATTCAATCGCTGAAAATTGGCAGAAAGATGTGATTTGGCATAAGGAACAAAGTTTGGGTGGTGGTTTCAATCAAATTTGGCTGGAATACGTGTTTTCATTCTCGAGTTCAAAACAGGGCAAGCATGCACTGGAGGATGATAATCACGCGTCATGGAGAGTTATGGACGTGTTCTGATGATGTGGAATGGCTCGAGCATTACTTTGGGTCGTGAAGAATCGATTTGGAGCGTGGAGGGAGGAATTTTACGCAAGAAATTCCACGTTTGGTAAGAAAATATTCGGAAAATATTGTTATTCACTGCCCGCATAATGAAGAATTATATTGGAGTTATTGGCGAGATTTGGAGATGTTGTTGGGTATAAATAGGCTCTTTGGGTCTACTAGAGAGGGGGTCGAGAGTTTTGGGAGCTAGGGAGAGCTAGAGAAGACGAAATCAGAGTTTAGCAAAACTCTGTTTCTGCTGCTGCATGAAGATGAACACGAAGAACAATAGACTGTAAGTGACTGTCGTTCTTCAACAGTGACAGCGACAGTGGAGTGTGGGTCGTAGTTTCCCAAAGACTACAACATTTCATATGTATCGTTCTTGTGTGACGCTTCTGTGGGTCGCACATTAGCTGTTTACACCATTTTCTCTTCTTCTCATCATTTGTAAACCATTTTTGAGCCATAATAAATTATTTTGAGAGCATTTATACTATGATGAGCTAATTCCCTCGTAACCAAGGCAATGGAGGAAGATATTCACGCAACATAAATGGGTAACTATTTCATTTAATTATATAATTCACCTAATCGCTGCTTTTGCAGAGTTTTAAATTATTTGAATGATTGTCTTAATTATTTGTTATTCAGTTTGATAGGTTATGCTTGGTTTAATCTCTTGATAATCTATGCTTAAGGTTTACAAATAATGTTTGAGAATCTGTATGATTGATAGTGAATTAAAGATAAAAGAGGACTTAAGAATTGAATAGAGTTTTGAAATATTTATCATTCAATTTTGCATAATAGTGGAATCTAGTGTCTTGGTTACCTCTCGCACCCATTGTTAATAATTTTGTATATAATTTTATTAAACCTTTAAATTTAATCTTCACAAGTCCGAGAGTTTGAACCTCATTACTACAATCACAATCAAAAACATTAATCATTTTGGCGTCGCCGACGAGGATTTGTGTTTAGGTAGAATTTTTATGTTTTTTTATTATTTTTTTTACTATTATTTGTTCCCTTTTACGTTTCTTTTTGTGTCTTTGATTTACAGGTTCGAAGTGGAATACTAAGGACTTGGGAACAAAAAGCTTAAAGCTAAAAGCTAAAAGAGAAGAAAAAAAAAGACATAATTTTTTTTTTAGGATTTGTAAATAGGCTTTATTTTTCATAATTTTTGGACTTGTTATTTGGACTTTATTCTGGACAATTGGACTTTATTTTTTTTAACCCTACGGAAGGGTATTATTATTAAAAAAAAAATTTATATAAACTGTGTGCAGGGAAGGACGACGATTACTATATCGTCTTGGCCCCTCGGGTTCGTACATGACATAGGAGTCGTGGCCCGAGTCGACTTCAACGGTTCATCCCCCGTCTGGTACGGGAGGTAAGTACATCGAAACACTCGCGAATCTCCTGTCAGCGGGTTTACTGTATTCCTTAAGGTGATTCATTGATTGAGGACGAATTTGGACTGTTTTTAAATTCCTAGTAAAGGGCAAGGCCTGCCCAATACAAGATAAGGGTTCAGATTTCATCACCGCTCCCTTCTTGCCCGCCTTAGGAAAACGAAACCTAACGCGAACCCAAGCTTTAAAATTTGGAATAGAACGAGATCGATAGGGTAACGAGCTTAATAGGAAACTCGTTCGAAAAATATTGGTTGCTCTTTAAGCACACTTCAAAGTTCATGATGGTTTCTGTGAGTTGAATGCGTGACTGCGCCGCCTTCTAATGCGGTGAGGCCTTGGGTATCAAAGCTCTACTAAGATTTCCTCGCTTCGATTCAACTTACATTAGCTCAGATTGATTCCAAAGGGGTGTGCTCAAATTTTAACGAATTCGTTTTCTAAGGAATAGAAGCTGGTCTAGAAAACAATCTAAGTGAAGCCATCATGCTTTTTGTTTGCTAGAAATCTTTAGGTTTGTTTTGGTAGAGTCGAGTCGGCCTTGTTTGTGGTTGTGTAGAATTCCCTTGCAATTAAGAATGTCGAACTGGTATGATAGAATCCAATACAATGAGTATCAACATGAATTTGAATATGGACATCATCAGTTTTATGACCATGGTGGGAATAGTAGTTGGGAACGCCAACCTTTTCAAGGTTATGGTTCATACCATGGTGAGCCAAATTACTATCCACACACGAATTGGTCTTACGAGCAAGAAAATCAGGAACACTGTAGTACTGGTTACTCGTTTTTGAAAACTAGTCCTGATTATGATATTTTTGAACCTGTTCCATCTCTAGAAGAGACCCAACAACGGATTGAAAGGACGTATAAACGTTTAGTTGCAATGAATAGTTCAAAAGAAGAGTGTACAAGATATTCTGAGATGATAAACGAGAGTGGTGAACGTATAAGTGTTATGCTCAGTGAAATTCAGGCACGTCTAGAGGCAGAAAATGAACCATTGGCTAATGCTGCTCGAAATAATCTAAATTTCCAAAATAGGGTTTCTAATTCTACCCTTGATATCAATAGTGAATATTTGCCTAATTTAGAGGACGAGGCTAGAATAAAAGACACTAATTATTTTGATAAGGTTCGATCATTTTCATGTTATTATAGTGATGATTATGATGAGGATAGTATTGATGAAGAACATGAAATATGTAGGCATAGTGATCAGGAATTTGTTACTCCGATTGAGCTTTATAATGATAGTGTTGTTTCTAATACAAATCCAAATAATTTTAATAATTATGCACCTATTCAAAAGGATGTGGATTTGACTAGAGATACCACCGTTTTAGACGATGTAGTTCATGATCCTTTAGCCTGCAGTATGTTGGATAATCCATTATTTGATGTGCCTATCAGTGAATCGGAGGAGGTAACTATGATTAAAACCTTAGTTTATGAGCCTTTCTCTGATAATCCTTTATATGATTGTGATGATGGTTTAGAGGAAAGATTTTACCCTGAGAATACTGTTTTAGAATCTAGTGATTTAGAAACACTAGTCTTAGAAGATGATAAACTCGTAGAAATGAGTGAGGATGAACCCAACTTAGAAGAATCTATTGACCATTTTCAGGAATCTGATGACCTAGAAATTAGGGAAGTTGTGACTAGTCTTTCTAGAGACACGGAAAACTCTAAGTTTGGGGGTGATTATCATTCTCCATATGCTTTAACTCTTAGAAAGTACCCTCCTGTAGGACTTGACATTTGTGCCTCAACCATCTTACAAGATTATCTTCATACACGTTTTCCCGAACCTAATGATGTCCAGAAAGAAGCTCAGTTGTTAGAAACCCATCCTATGGTTGATGTGGTTAACCCAGGCTATGATACCAAGATTGACTTTGTTTTCCCACCAAAAACTTTTCAACCAATTGTGGGAACTTTTGATTTTAAGATGTGTCGGTTATTAAGTTTTGAGACTAAACCTAATCACTTTAGGATATTAGGGTCGACACATTTTCTTAAGGAAGACCACCTCTTTCATTGTGGTCACCTGTGTGAGTCAAATCTGACTGACTTAGAGGATCCCCAGTTATTCAGGTTGTTGTTATGTGCTTATAAGTTCTTAGTTGAGTTTTTCCAGACTCTAATACCTGAACCGGATCTTAGCTTTGAGGAAATCCAACCGATGAAAACCTGTTATCTAGACCCAGTTATAGAACCTGAACCTGAGCCACAACTAGATGTAGTTGTCTTAAACAAGGGTATGTTCGGCATCTTTTTGGTCTGTTGCAGTTTCCTCTTCTTGTGGGTAATACTTTTTGATCCAGATGACCCACAGTTATTCCGACTACTTCTATATGATTCTACGTGGTGACTAATCCTGCTTAGTCTGGCTGAAGACTTTAAACTTAGCACTTCTTGGGAGGTAACCCAATCTCATGCAACACGGTAATATCCTTCCTTAACTCTTTTGCTTCAAATAGTAACCGTTTCTCCTTGTTCATGCTTTTAATTTCATCTTTAGAACATTGAGGACAATGTTAGATTTAAGTTTGGGGGTATGGGAGAAACTTTTTAGTTGCAATTAGTAAACTCCAGAGCCTAGAAATTTATGCCTATTAAGGTTTGCACTAACCAATCTAAGTGGATGGGAACATCTTGGTTATAGGAGTTGAGGAACCAATCTGATTAGATGGAAACATCGAAAGAGTCTATTCATAAAAGCACAGAGCTCAGGTGTTAGAAATAACATGATAGTTGCACCATATCTCGTTGAGTCCTTTTCATTTTTTTTTTTTTTTTTTCATTTTAAACTATGTTTCTCTAAGTGATTAGGTGGGGCACACGATTCAAGTTGTTACCACTGCTAGGGTGAATTAGAGTGACTGAGTTACTAAAAAAAAAAAGACCGGACCAGTTAGACCAATCGGAATAAGTATTAACACTTGGATACCAATATGCGTGTGTTCTCCCTGTTTCCGTCGCCTAAGCAAGCGTGGAATGCAGGACCCGTGGGAACTATCGTGTAATCTGCTGACAAGAAGCATGCGCTTGGATCAAAAAGATCTATTCATGCCGTTAAGTTAAAAAAAATGGTTATTGTTCTGTGTAGTCAACTGTTGGTTCCCTTGTATTTGCCAGTTTGTCGATCTAGATTTAAGTTATTGACCACTGGTTCCCTTGTATATGCCAGTTGTGTTTATATTAGTCAGACCGGTATCTCAGTCCATTAGGATAGGTTCATTCTGGCAGTGGACTTCAGACAGATATGTGAAATATCGATCATTTGGTTAACATCAAAATCATCTACATTTTTCTATTTCCATCTCCTTTTTCTATCCATATGATTAGTTTGACTCTGAATATGATGTCCATGGTGCAACTATCTGAGTAGAGCTCTGTCACTTTATATGAATTTTAGTATGCTTGAGTGTAAACTCGTGTACAACAATTGGAATTGCGCACCAGGGTTCTTCCTCCCATAAGCAATAAGTATGCCAACCAATGAGGTTCTTTAGTACCTTCCAAGGTTCTGCGTAGATAGCTAGGGTCTGGAGTAAAGGTTTTGTGGGTACACCTCTGGTAAACCCTCCAGAGACAACACTCCGCCACTAGGGACACCTAGGGGTTCAAATGATTTTACTTTCTAGAATAAATTTGCTCGAGGACTAGCAAATAATAAGTTTGGGGGTATTTGATAGACGCATTTATGTGTCTATTTTGTTCTCAATGTTCTGTATTGTTAGACTCGATTAAGTACTTATTGTGTTATTTTGTGTTCTTGTAGGAAATTTTAGAGAAATAAGCCCTTGCGGCGAAATGGGATCAAAAAGCAGTGTTTTACACCCCGGAGAAATGTACCGTAGGCACCCCAGAAATGCACCGGAAGCGTCCCAGAAATGTCCCGGAGGAACCCAGAAAAATTATTATTTCCACCCTAATTGATATTCGCACCCCAGCACTCTGGATAAGGGGCACGTTCTTCAACAATTTGAATTTGTGTTTTTGGCGGGAAATGAAGTTTTCAACTGGCAGAATTTTGATTGTCAAAATGAATGGGTTAGAGTGCGATTCAATCGCTGAAAATTGGCAGAAAGATGTGATTTGGCATAAGGAACAAAGTTTGGGTGGTGGTTTCGATCAAATTTGGCTGGAATACGTGTTTTCATTCTCGAGTTCAAAACAGGGCAAGCATGCACTGGAGGATGATAATCACGCGTTATGGAGAGTTATGGACGTGTTCTGATGATGTGGAATGGCTCGAGCATCACTTTGGGTCGTGAAGAATCGATTTGGAGCGTGGAGGGAGGAAGTTTACGCAAGAAATTCCAAGTTTGGTAAGAAAATATTCGGAAAATATTGTTATTCACTGCCCGCATAATGAAGAATTATATTGGAGTTATTGGCGAGATTTGGAGCTGTTGTTGGGTATAAATAGGCTCTTTGGGTCTACTAGAGAGGGGGTCGAGAGTTTGGGAGCTAGGGAGAGCTAGAGAAGACGAAATCAGAGTTTAACAAAACTCTGTTTCTGTTGCTGCATGAAGATGAACACGAAGAACAATAGACTGTAAGAGACTGTCGTTCTTCAACAGTCGACAGTGGAGTGTGGGTCGTAGTCTCCCAAAGACTACAGCATTTCATATGTATCGTTCTTGTGTGACGCTTCTGTGGGTCGCACATTAGCTGTTTACACCATTTTCTCTTCTTCTCATCATTTGTAAACCATTTTTGAGCCATAATAAATTATTTTGAGAGCATTTATACTATGATGAGCTAATTCCATCGTAACCAAGGCAATGGAGGAAGCTATTCACGCAACATAAATGGGTAACTATTTCATTTAATTATATAATTCACCTAATCGCTGCTTTTGCAGAGTTTTAAATTATTTGAATGATTGTCTTAATTATTTTTTATTCAGTTTGATAGGTTATGCTTGGTTTAATCTCTTGATAGTCTATGCTTAAGGTTTACAAATAATGTTTGAGAATCTGTATGATTGATAGTGAATTAAAGATAAAAGAAGACTTAAGAATTGAATAGAGTTTTGAAATATTTATCATTCAATTTTGCATAATAGTGGAATCTAGTGTCTTGGTTACCTCTCGCACCCATTGTTAATAATTTTGTATATAATTTTATTAAACCTTTAAATTTAATCTTCACAAGTCCGAGAGTTTGAACCTCATTACTACAATCACAATCAAAAACATTAATCAATAACACGTTTTTTGCCCAAAGCGTGCTCACACCCGTCAAAACACATTATAACGGTCACGCCTAGTACCCGTGACCCGTTTTTTAAACTTTGAGCTAAACTATATAGTTGACAAGAAAATTTAGACCTTATGTATAAGACTCGGTTCTTAGTTGCATTACTTGAGATTCTGTTTGGGATGTATGAACAATAGTTTTACCTTATGGACAATCATAATACACAAAGAAATGACGAATCTGAGACATAAGAACATTTTTTAAAACTATCTTATGATTGATTGAGTCGAAAGAAAATTTTGATTTGTATGTTGTTCCTTTCTTTATGATCAATTTGTCAGAGCCTAGAGAGCATTTACGGTGCCTGCGTAGTTACTGATTTTTAATTTTTATTTTCTCTTTTAAAATTCTTCTTTCTTGTCATAGTTAATCACATAAAAAAGAAAGAACGAAAATAATCATTTTTAATATTGGTTGTTGCCTCCTACCCCGTGAACTTAATTTTCAGCTTGTAAAATAAAATTTGGCTACCAGCCTATAATAATGCGTGTCGTAAGTGTAACAAATTACTTATGATATTTCCCATTAATTAACTAGTAAGATAGAAGTAGTAAGGATCTTTTCCACAAAGAGCTGTGTAATTGATAAATTATGTGAATCAGTTAAATTATGATAAAGTAACTAACAAAGGGGGATGGTTGAATTAAATTAAAATAAATAAATAAAATAACAAATAAAAGAAGATGATCAAGGAGTCCTTCGCCGTTACCAAATGTTAACAATCATAGCATACTTATCTTTATGTCGTCAGAATTATCCATCACCAACCGTAGAATAAAAGTTTGATCAGTGTTATCCCCAAAACTTCTTTTATCATCGGATACGAAAGTTCTTGAATACCAGATCATATCTAACCGAACCACCAAGTAATAGATCACTCAAGGTGTAACCCAATCGAATGCTTTGAGCTTTGTGAATTTAGGTTGATCTAAATAGTTAAACTCTTAGATCAAGGTCCACTTATTGATGCTTCACACGCAATTGCTCCACAAAATCCCTCTGCAAGGTCTAGCGATTTCTACTTGTGTAAAGAGTTCTTCGACTATTACTTATCTCCTAACTTCTACAAGCTTTAGAACAATCAATAGATCAATCTAGCTTGCACTCCAAATCAATCCAAGAATCACTCATAAACATTAGACTTGGTAAAGATAAACAATGATGATTAAAACTCTAAACAAACTTGTATAACTAATAAATCTTCATGCTAGAACATTGAATTCATCCTTGATCAACAAAAGGTTTAGATACCATATTACAAAGAAGAATAAGATGAAAGAATGGATGAATTGCCCCTAAAGGAGTAAACCCTAGGTTTATTATACTATGAGATGTAGAGATTATATATTGTGGAAAGCCTTCGATGTCTTATTTTATAGATTTTAATGCTTTGCCTTCAAGTCTCTTTTCCTTGTAGGGTTTAGAATCCTTCCATAACCATGTTTCCTTGTTTCAAAAGTCAAAATACGTCAAAACACGTCCCTTGGGTTAGCCACGGTCGGCATAAGTGATTCCTGATGATCCATACCGACTTTAGGGTCAAAATAACTCCCAATCTCTGCCCCTAAACTTGATCTTGTAGGAATAATCGAATTCTTATGAGCAACGTTGATTGTAGGTTTCAAAAGTACACATTTTCTGCCCTAAATAGTGTTACAGTCGGTATCGCTTATAGAAATGCGATTGTGGTATTGTAAACCGCTGTTTCTTTGTCTCAACTATTTTTCCCGGATCTTCTTCGTCCGAACTCGGAATGACATCATTCTTTTTACGTTCATTTCATATTTTCCTTCTCTTCAAGATGTTATTAAGAACTCTTGGATTTGAATGAGCTGAATTTTTTCCTTAGTCCTCCTTCGTCAATAGTACTTCACTTCCTTGTCCACTTAATCACTTTGTAGCTCCTTTTTGGATGATTTACCTAATAAGAAACATAAACTAGAAAATAATCATAATAATAAGTAATATGCAAAAATTATAGCTAAAACAAGTATGAATTTGACACTCTAAACATGTAGATTAAGCATTTATCAAATTCCCCCACACTTAAGTTTTGATAGTCCTCGAGCAAACTACCTAACGTAAAAATACAATAATTCCATTTCTTTGAGGTTACGTTACACTTAGCATGTCCAATAAGATTTTAAATCCCTAGGTTTCCCTAGTGGAGGAGTTATAGTCGTGAGGGCTTACAAGAGATATACCCACAAAACCTGATCCAACTCCAAAGCGTTCCAGAGTCCCAAGCATGCAAATAACTATGAGAACATAAAGATTGTCAATTTGATGTCAAGAAGTCAGAATTACAATAGAAAATTCAAATGTAAAATGCGGTTAATCGAAGGAAGTGCAACCAGTCAACCTATGCCTTATGAAAGAATTCAGGTTCGAGAGCGACCAATAGGCATTTCGCCTTGACTTATGTCTCACTAATAGGGTTTTATGATAATTGCACTCAATAATAAGGATTTTTTATGGATTTCACATGTGTGCAGGTAGGAGTGAAGAGATAAGTCGTACACACCTTGAATGGTGCATGGGAAGGAAACCTTCCGAAATAATTTCTGGAGACCCCACAAATTCGTGGGAAATAAAAAAAAAATCTGGTGATCTCTAAGAATGGAAATCAACCACTATTACGAGGATGTGAGTACTCCCCATCTTCACATTCGATCGACAATAATGATAACACCACTGTCACAACATCCAATAGAAACGTCTTCGGCTCGTAATCTTCATCTTCTTGGTGTTCGGCTTCAACTGTCGATGATAAACTCTTGAACTTCGTAGAATTTTGACAATTTTTATTATTTTCCTCAATTTCCTTGTTGCTTGAAACTTCTTTATAGATTTTTCTTCCTCATGGCTTTATTGACTAAAGAACAACCTAAATGCAAATATTTTTCTGTATTTTTTTTCTTTTCGTAAACTACAATAATAAAAATGAAAGAAAGTTAACATGGTCATGAGAGAATGACTTTACCACTTGATTCTCCACGTATCATAAACTTCAATAACTCTCATCTTTTGATTTTCTTCGCTCTTGTACATAAGTCTTCAACTTCAATATATAATTTTGCTCATTGTATTGTATCTTCACTTTAGCTATAAAATATGCTCTTCCTTGTACTGTTGCTTGCAAACCTTGAACGTCTTCAACTTTGTTCATTGATTTTGATATCGCTTGGTGTTGATGATGATGTGTTTCTATGGACATGTTGTTGCCGAGAGAATGGTGCTATCTGCAAATAAAACTACAAGAAGGAGACTTTTATCTTTAGACGTCACCCTCATGAGTGACAAAATTGGTGCGAAGTTGGATAGCTCACCATTGTACCCAGAATTAGCTTACGTTGACACACACTCTAAAAGAATAAATTTAGCCAGCTAGAAAGAGTTGAAGGTCGGTGCCTTGCTTGATGTAAATATGGATAGACTCTACTAATAATTGGTTAGCAACCCTAATACTAAATATCTTTCTGCACCTAATTTTCTACCGGCATAGTTAAGTTGAGATACAAACAGTAGTGACTTTTGCCAAAGATTAATACTCCCTCCATTTCAAAAAGACTTTCCTCTGTTCCATTTTCGTTAGTTTCAAAATTGTGTCCAGCTTTTATTTATAGTTATATTTTCCCAATAAACTCTCTAATATACCCTTAAATTTTTATATTTGGGCCGACCGACCGGAGGGTCCGAAGGGTCCGAAGGGAGTCTTTTTTATGACCACTTTTTTGTAAATTGAAACCTCACATAAATTTGCAATTTCATAAAAAGATTTTGTAGTGTGCACTTGATAATACCAAAATATCTCTCCCTTTTAGTCCAATTACTATAACTCCTTATGTATCCTATTCTTTAGGGGTATAATTGGCAACCAAACTTTAATATAACATATCTAGAAATCTGTGCCTTAGAATTTTACAAATTTTATCTCGTTGGAAAGGTTATAAAAAATCTACGCAATGAGTACAAACAACAATATTAAATTTAGAGTTTTTATGAAAAATTTGGAGATATTTATCATTTTAGGTACAATTAGAGAAAATGATATGTATATCCATTAGGTAAACCACCACAAAGGATACATAATACTTTATGTAGCCATATTTTGGTTTATGCATCTAACTAATTTTCCGTTGCAACTAATAAAACGATGTACTCCCTCCGTTTCAGCAAAATAGGTACTTTCACCTTTTCAATTTCCCTCTGTTTCAGAAAAAGTGATCACTTTATCAATTTGGCCTATTACTAGATGACTGCTTCAGCAGTGCTGGGACGACCAAAGTAGAGGGCTTTCGGTTTATCTCGGTCATGACCGAGACACTGGTACAATGTTGTCTCGGGGAGATTTTGGTTCCGAATTTCGGTATAATCTCGGTTCCATATTTTATATCCTTGTGTGCATAGTCACTTAAAAAAAGTATAATACATGTTATTTTTTTTTTGAGATTTATGCTATAATGTATGTTCACTGATTAATTTTCACATTATATACCTATTAAGCTTGAATAAACAAAAAAAAATAGTTTATCATTCATTAGTATCAAATTCATTATGTATATCATTATCGAAAAATATAATGGACTAGTGGTATATAGGACTAAGAGCGTGTCAATCAAACATGCTGCACTTGACACACAATCTTCGTTCCTTCTTGGGCCGAGATTCGAAATTTTGCCAAGATTTCGGCCGAAATCACCAAAATCGACTACACTGATTGTAACAACTGTGTAACATATTTTGTAGCATTTTTGAAACAATTTTAGATCTGATGGTTGAATTTTGTTAGTAGTCAACGATCAAGATTAAAATTAAAATTTTAGGTGACGAGTTTTTGACCATTTTCATGCCGTATTAGCCGCCAATTGGGCCGACTTCCATTTTTTTTCATCGCTCCTAACCGTAGTCGAGGACGATAACTTTCCAATTGTTGACTCAATTTCAAAAAAAAACGACCAATACTCATTCGATTGAATCGATTAAAAATGGAAAAAAAAAGCTTTGCAAGCAATGCATTTTTAGGCCCCATAGTGACAGTATAGAAGGGACTCCCTTCGATCGTCCCGATTAGACAAAATGAAACTATAAAAATATGGACTTCCTTGAAACGAAGGTAGTATATGTTGGATTCAATAACATAGAAAATAAAAACGGTTTTCGTTTTTGGCTTGCCGCTACGACAGGGGAGGGTCCTTGTCAAATAGACACAATGGATGTTATTTGGAGATGAAGAGGCACCTTCAAAGGGTGTGATGGTTCACGAAAGACACATCCATTCCCATAAAACAATATTGATGTCTTTTGCAAGTGAAGAGGCATCTCCAATACGCATGAGTTCCCTATAAGTAGTGATGATTTGTTTTCATTTAAATATGAAGAACATCAAATACTTTTTGTTTCTCTCTTCTAAGCATCATCGGAATCCTATTTTTGTGTGTTCTTGGTTGGGTTAAAGGGTACAAACCTTGAATCCAATTATGTTGTTATAGGGCTTCATTGTATCCTGACGGCATTATTTCGCATACCTGTTGTAATCGCCAATTGATATTGGGAGGATAGAAATAATTGTCTAAAAGAATCCTAATCGAGCCTTAAATCCGGAAGTACAACATTTTTCTTAGTGTTTCGTCCTCTCTTTTAGCCCAAAATTTCCAACAGTATATGCCTACCGACGGAAATTGTTATTTGTTTCGTTTTTCTACGGTCGGCCCTCCCCACCGTGGCAGTAGTGCTTTAGTTATAAATTAATTTTTAAAAGTACCCCATTTAAAATATTAATTAAGGATATTTATATAATTAAGGAAACAAATATATCATTCACTCCCTCTAAGAGAATATATATTTGGGTCCAAAAATTAAATTCCTTAAACAATGTATACTCCATAAGTTTACAATTTTTTCAAAATAATTTTCTTTTCTTTTATTGATGTTGTTTCCATGAATTTGATATCTTTTAGTTTTTCTTTTTTGTTTCTATTATCAACCCCCTAAAAATTTTAGGTAATTTTTATTACTAGCATTTTTATTAAAATAAAATAGGTATGTAACTAAGGGTAGTCAAGTAAAATATTATGGGCTCCTAAATATTTTGACAAAATCAAAGCGGGCAGTCTTTTTGAAACGGGGGGAGTGACACTTAATTTGTAGTGTTCTCTAGTAATTCTAAGTTCCATTATTTTGATGAGAATCCGTATGTAAACATAGCTAGAAGTATACTAGTGACTCTAAAATTTCTACAAGTTGAAGGTTTTATGCAAAATTTTACAAAAAGAAAAAATTTGAAAACATTCTACTCGAAAAGTGAAAACTCTATATGCAAAATATCTGAATACTCCCCCACACTTAACGTTCTGTCGTATGCGTCAAAAATGATATAACTTTCTCACTACTCAAAATATTAATATATCAAGGGAAAGAAAGGATCGTTCCCACAAAGAGGTCTTGGTTGTCGTTTGTATTGGTTTCCTATAAGTAACAAGGGAGGATTTTCTGATTTTCATGTAACTAAAATAAAATAAAAGCAAACAAATAAATAAAGCACATAAATTAAGATGTGAAGGTATTGGTCAAGGATTTCGTTTTCAGTCACAAACATACTTTTGTCTTAATAACTAGAATTGATATTTAATCTCTCATTATCAAAGGCCCTAGGATACCTTGATCGCAAGAATATCCCGCTAATTTCCTCTTGTCATCAACAAACACATTAAAAGATGCGAATATGAATTCTATCTAAGAGAACAACCTAACGTGTAAAAGCACTAATCAAGTTTCATTCCCTAGATGCATTAAGTTCTATGAAATTAGGCAAATCAAAGCAATCGAACGTGTAAAAACACTAATCTGATTTAACAAAGGTCATAAATCACTTGCAATTACTAGGATGCATGCATCACTACAAGAAATAACCACAATTATGCTACTTGCATTCAAGGTATACCACTTTTGCGTATAATAAACCCTAAACTAGCAATAGATGTGAATGCAGGTTCAATTAATTGGCCACTCAACTAAACAAGCAATCAAATCTTACATGACGATAATTCTAGTGAATCATGATCGATAATTATGAGACAAAACTAATTTATTGAACAAGAAACATGCTTTGTGAAATCAAATTAATCCATAACCAATAATAATATTAATTCATGTTCATGGAGTTCATAACAAGAATAAATAGAAAATCTATCATGCTGTAAACCCTAAAATAAAAGTAGAAGAAGAGATGATAATAGAATCAAACTCTTTTATATCCTGCCTTCACCCTTCCATCTCTAAATTTAGGTCGCATCAAAAAGTCAGTTGCTAAACCAGCCCATGTGTGAAGCCCAGGTCCAAGTCCATCTGAGCTGGTCTGAACTGGATTTGAGTCAAGACCGAGTCATCTATCCGACTCGGTTGAGTTGGTCCTGGCCAAGGCCATATTTTCACCATATCTCTATTCTCTGCCAGGTTATCCACTGCATTCATCCCATTGTTCCAGCTGGAATTGCATATCACCAGACACCATCTCAATAGCACATTCTCAATCCATGCAACAGTGCATCTCTTTACACTACAACAACACTTGTTCCTGCAATATGCATATCCTAACATTCATCTAGCCATTGCATACACATTCAGTCTAACTGCAATTGCCGCAACATTAACTCAGACCACCGTTGTCTTCAATCATAACCTGTATCCCACTGTTCATGGTCTCAATCCGCAGTACCAATTCCTCAGACCACCACCATGAGCATCCATTCTTCTTAGCTAGACCACTGCGGCTCAACACAGCTCTGTGTGTTTCTCAGCATCAGAGCATCACCTTCTTATATCTTGGATAGTACACATATGCATCATACCAATTTCAGTTACCAAAACCACCATCTACTTCACATCTTAGTAGCCAGAAACGTGAAAGGGCATCACAAATCTCCTTCAAATCCGCGATTTGCGTTCCCAAAAGAAATTCGTATCAGGAACGCGATCTTAACATGCAAAAAACGCGCTCCCAACTAGCCAGAACCGTGTGCTTTCAAACTCCAACCAATCTCAACATAAACTTAATTCCCACCACCGATTTCCAATACAAACTTAATCCCGGCATAAACTTATTCCCGACATAAACTTACTTCCCACTGATTTCCAATGTTTGGTTTCTTGTAATCTGATAGCAAATTTGATTTTCTTATTATCACTTCAGATCTGGAAACTGAAGAGACATGGTATATCCTATATAAGGTCGTTACCCATACTTACATAGTTCCATCAAACAAGCTGTTTCTCTTCTTTCTCTTTTATTCAACCATGGATACATCTTCAAACTCAGTAATAAATTTAGAAGAGGATGATGGCGACCAAGATGAAGAATTAACCGCAACTCCTCTTTGGAAATACGTTCAAAAGATTGATAAGAAAACTTGAGATAAAGGAGGTGGTGGTGGACAGAAATTCATATGCAATTTCGGTTGCAAAGTGGAACCATATGCAGGATCTTATTCGAGGGTACGTCAGCACTTGATTGGTATTTTACCTGGCGGCAAGTATCAAGGTATATCATTATGTTCTAAAGTTTAAAAAGAAGTGAGAGAGATTTAAAAAAAAAGAACTCGATGCAAGAAGCCTGTACGGTGATAGTGCTAAAGTAAAAAAGCTTTCCTTACCAAATTCTAGTACGACACAAAATCAACAGACATGTACGGGTCAAAGTGAATTATTTGAGAGTATTGTTAATAAAATATTTCAGAAGCACAACAGGGATGATGTTGATCAAAAGATCGCGAGATGCTTATATGTAAATGCAATTCCCATGAATGTTCTTCGGTCTCCAGCTTGGGCAGAAATGGTGTCCGTCATTAATAATGCACCAAAAGGATACAAGTCTCCTTCTTATGAAAAGGCTAGAACTTCTTTATTAGACAAGGAGCAAATGTTGGTAAAGCAAGCCCTAAATCCTTTGGTGAGTGATTGGCAGGCTCATGGAGTTTCAATTGTCTCTGATGGTTGGTCGAATGTGAAAAATACATCATTAATAAATATTATGGCGGTATCAGACGGCAAAGCAATGTTTCTAAGCGCACACGACGTCTCAGGAATAGAGAAAACTGGTGAGAACATTTCTATGATTCTCTTGAAAGCAATTGAAGAGATTGGGCCTTGGAATGTTATACAAGTCCTCACAGACAATGCGGCAAATTGCAAACTGGCTGGAGAACTCATAGAACAAAAGTATCCCCATATATTTTGGTCGGGTTGTTTAGCATACACCCTAAATTTATTAATGAAGGACATAGCAAAATCCAAGGAACCAGCCATTTCATTTGTGAAAGAAACATATACAAAAGGCAAGGACATTGTGAAGTTCGTGAGGAATCATTCTCAATGTATTGCTTTATTTAAGAAGTTTTCTCCTTTGGAGGTTCTCAAATCAAAGAAGACACGTTTTGGATTTCATTTCGTCGTGTTGTCCCGGATTGTCGAGGTAAGAGCTTCTTTGATTTCCATGGTATTATCAGAAGAATGGAAAGAACTTAAGAAACCTGCAAATGCAGAAGAACATGCAAAAATCACCTCAATTGTCATGAATGGGAATTTTTGGAGTAATGCGGAGAAGGTGTTGCGAATAACGAAGCCGATATATATAATGCTTAGATTTTCAGATTCCGATAAGGCCGTTATAGGAGAATCATATGAGCAAATGGATACGATACTGGGAAATTTACAAGACACACTTGCAAATGATATAATGATTCGGGATATTACTCAGCAAATTGTGGTCCATAGATGGAGTAAAACAAATATCCCATTGCATTGTTTAGCTTATTTGCTTGTCCCTAAGTATTACAAGATGGATATCTAGCTGCTATAGATAAGATGTTTCCAGTGCCGGAAGAAGTTGCGGTTATACGACATCAAACTAGTGATTTTGTAAGTAATGGAGGTTGTTTCGCGCGCCCACAAGCTATAGAGGATAGAGCAAAGATGAGTGCAAAACAGTGGTGGGGTTTATACGGCGGAGGAGCACCAGAGCTTTACAACTTAGCTATGAGAGTGTTGTCTCAGAGTGTTAACTCGTCTTGTGCAGAAAGATGTTGGAGCACATATAGCTACATCCATAGTGTAAAGAAAAACAAATTGGGAGCTGATAGGGCTGAAAATCTTGTGTATGTTCACTATAATCAACGTCTTCTTGCAAGGAAAAGAGCAGATTATGGGAATCTGTATAGAAATTGGGATGTAAATCCAGAAGAAAACAACATTGAAGAAGCTATTGAAGTAATTGAGGCAAGGGAACGAGACGCGGTATCTGATGATGAAGCAAATTACTTTACAACACCAACACCAGCTCTTATCCCTCCATCCTCCCCTACACCAACACCTCCACCTCCACCTCCAAGTTCACAAGAGCAGGAAACACAAGCACAAATTAGAGTTCAGAGTGCTCGTAACAAACACAAGAGGCAAAAAAAGTCAATGAATGAGATATATTCTCGAACATGATTAACATTTTCTAAATATTTAAGGTTTATGTCTTATTTCTTGGTTGCAAAATTAGAAAATTAGTAATATAACTAAGATTGTTAAAAAATTGTAATTTACGTTCCCAACGCGTTCTGCGAATTTTATTTTTTGAAAATTTTACGATTCGCGTTCCCGTTTCCGTCCCGCTCCCGTCCCCGTTCCCGCTCCTGGCTACTAAGCTTCACATGCGCCTCAGCCACCGCGCAACCTCTCATCCATCTTAAGCCTCTAGTTCCAGTTCATACTAGTCACATCATCACCATTTTCACTGCATTCTCGCATCGTTTCTACAGTTGCGAAACTATCTCAGGCCATACTTTCAGTTGCTCGAGTTCTTCCCTGCATGCAATCTTCTCAACTCATCCCATAACTCCATAGGTTCAATAGAACCAGCACTCGATCAGTCTTCTAAAATCATCTACAAGACTACCTGCAGTTCCCAGCTCAGTCTCAGCTGCTTTCCTTTGCGCATCATTCCGACACCAACACACCACAAAAGACTCGATCCATCCTAAGCCATATTCCCTGTCTCTACAGCCCCATCCAGCTACTTGCAGTTATAATGCCACCAGAGTACCTTCACTGCCTTGCAGCAGCACAATTATTCTCTACTTCATTGCAACACCCATAACTGGCAGCAACAACTTCTCATTCATACCCTGCAGCATCACCAGTGTCAGCTCAACTGTAATTCACACAAATAAGCTTCAAACCTTCAGCACAACCACCATTTAATCACCATCCTGCAAACACTTCATATCCAGCTGCAGCTCATTCATAACTTCAACACAATCTCAAGCCAAGGCATATCCTGTAATTCCACCAGTTGCACACATCTCAGCACCATCCTCTGCAGCTACAACAAGACCATCATCTCTAGTGCTTTCAATTCCATCTTTCCCTGCCTTTATCACCAGCACTGTGAAATATCATTTAACACCCTTGTAAACAATCCACCAGCACCTCATTTGAGCCTCCATTAATTCAACAGCATCAGAGCTGAGCTTCCTTATCTTCCTTTACTGTCAACAACGGAAATTCCTTCTGATTCACTACCAACAACTTACAGATTACCTGGTAGCAACAATTTTCATGCTAGCACACAACACTTCTCTAGACCCACAACAGTCAGCACCATGTTCCAAAATCATGTCTCGGCAACATCAATTCCATTCCTTCACTGTTTTCTCTATCTTAGCTCACCTTCAATTCCATATCTCAGCATCACTATCCATCTCAGTTTCCAACTGAAATTTCATCACTACTGCAACTCACTTCCATACTTCCATTTGAGATCAAACTGCATCTCCAATTTCATGAAACTCCTCCCTGTAATTCAACCAACAAACCCTAGTTGGACAGATTTCTTCATCATCTTCTTCTCTGATTCCATACAAACCCATATTTCGACCTTTTACAACAAATCCATATCAAATTCAGACATCAATTCATCTTTGATTCAGTCAAATCTTCATCTGCAACTCTTTGTTAAACCCAAATTTGAATCAACCCTACCATCCTCATTTCTCGATCTCTCTGAATCTCATCTCTGTTACAGTAATCTTTACCAGTCTCCGAGGTTTATCACCATCACTCGATCCAGCGCAACCATCATCAACATCAGTCTCAACAACAACAACTTCTCCTCTTCAGTAAGCCGCCATTTCTTTTCTCTCCGAGTCATGGATAAGGGTGCACAAGGTACGGTTCGGCTCGGTTCTTGAAAAGACCGAGTACCTGTACTTCCCTAACTTCAGTTCCTATTTTTTGGACCGGTACCTGTACCTTGTACCTCGGTTTCGGTACTATTCGGGACCAGTACGGTACCAGGTACGGTTCCGGTACCAGTCTCGGTCCTTAATTATTCCAGACAAATTTTTTCCTGCTTAGAACCTGTTTTACTGAGCAACAATATATTAAGAAATATCCTCAAAACACAATATATAACAATTAACAACTAACAAAAAGTACCAATAATATTAATACTAGCAAAGAAAAGTGTCAAATTCAAACACCAAATCTTGAAAAACTGAAAAAGTAACAAGTAGCAAAAGAGTCAAAGACTGGCATAAACAGTCACTCACACATATAACTAAACAGTAACAAGTAGCAGTATCAATGACTGGATAGTGGTGGTAAAAAAGTAACAAGTAACACTGGTGGAAATGGCAAATACAAAGTCTTTATCTTCTATTACATGACAGCAGCACTGGTGGTGGCATTATTGTTGATAGGACCAAGTAATGCTGCAAAAACAAGTAATAGCAGTTAGTAACTATTGGTCTATGTCTATTACTGCCAAAAACAAGTAATAATGTACTATGTATATCAGTATATGTTAGTATGTTACCTTCTTCAAGTTCATTATCGCCATCTGGTATGTACTCAGATAGAAGATCAAGTTGTATTGGCTTTCTTAGCCAGCTTTGTGTGCAAATCAATGCTTAAACTGTCCTTGTAGATAAAGAGCTTCTACAAGGACTTAACACTCGCTTTCCTGTGCTAAAAGCATATTCATAGGCAACATACGACACAGGAATGGCTAGTATATCCTTAGCCATATGTGCAAGTATCTTATACTTGTTACTGTTGGTCTTCCACCAACCCAACAAGTCAAAATCATCATCATCACCATCTTCTCCTTCACCTTCTTCATACTTGTCAATGAAATATCTATCAAACTCTGTTTTTCCCACATCATCATTTGGGCTGCTCTTGAACCTCTTACTCCTTGACATCAACTCTTTCATACGACTTGGACCTGCCCCTGGTTTACTTACCACTGATTTGGCTTGTCTCTCAATAGAAGTACTTAACTCCTCCTCATGAACTGAATACACATCTTTATATTCTTCAAATAGAATCTTAAAATCCAATAACACACTCCTCATAACAGATTCAACCTTAGAAGACTTCTTCCCATACAAGCACTCAAGAGCAAATTCTAGTCCTTTTTCTTTCTCTCTAGGATCCAACAACATGGCAAAAAAAGTGGTAGAGTTCATCTTTGCATAATCACCCCAATATTTGTTATACTTCTTAAACATTTTTCCATCCATAGTAGCAATAAAAGGATCTTCATCTACATTATCTCTAAACTCAACTAGTTGTTCATAAATGATAACTAATTTCCATAAGAAAGTGTTTGTTGTTACCTTAGTTGAGGCTGAAAATGCAACAGTGGAATCAAAGAATACCTTCAAACATTTGAAAAGGCCTCTGGCAAAGACCCAGTCCTCTTGACATGGAGAAGGTTTCTTCACTATTACCTTAGTCTTCTTCTTTTGTGCCTTCTTCTTTCCTTTCGCTTCTTCTTCTTTTTCTTCTTCTTCTTCTTCTTCTTCACTAAAAACTTCTTCTTCTTCACCAACATTAACATCAATATCAAAATCATTAGCATTAGGTAAGTCTTTCTCATTGTCTTTTGGGAAATAAAACAACTTCTGATATTCCCTATCATACCTTTCTAACCTAGTAAAATATCTTTCATACACTTCTGCAGCCTCTAGCATCAAGAATGTGCTGTTCCATCTTGTCTTAACATCTAATATAAATATTATCTTAGACTCTATTCCAACTAAATTTGCACACTGCCTAAGCTTAGCTAATCTAGCTGGAGAACCCTGTATATACTTGACAACTGACCTGATTCTTGCAATTGATTTTTTGTAGACCCTCACAACATATTTTACCACAAGTGCAAGTGCATGAGCTGCACATCTTACCTGAAAAGATGTAGATTCATACAAGTATTAGATTTTTACATAAATTAATAACTAATAAACACAATCCTAAGTAGAAATTAAAAAAAAATATATACATATACTTACATGCAAGTACTTAGCTCTCTCTTCTTCCCTTGTCGTTGAAACAATACTAGTGGTCAAATAATCCATTACTACCTTGTTAGCACTAGCATTATCCAAGGTGACAGAAAAAACATCTTTAAGCCCCCAATCTGAGTCTCACCAATATCAATTACTTTGTGACCACTAACCTCACAAAACATAATAATTCTCTTTCCTAACTTCCAGTGTTGATCAATAAAGTGAACTGTTACACATATGTAGTTAAATTATTTGGTGAAGTCCATGTGTCCGTTGTCAAACTAACCCTCCGCTTGCTTAACTTGAAGTAATTTTCAACTTTTCTTTCTAATCTACATACATTTTTAATAAACATCTGAAAACAGTCATTCTACTTGGTACAACAAATCTAGGCTCTAAGACATGCATAATTCTCCTAAACCCTTCACCCTCAACTGCTCTAAAGGACATCTCATCAATTATAATAAACTCAACAACTGCCTTTTTACATTTTTCTTGACTGAAAATAGTAGACACTAACTGACCTTCATCCTCACCCAGTGTTGCAGGTTTTAATGTCAGTGTTTGTTGTCCTTTTGGCTTTGGTTTGTTAGGATCCTGCTTGCATCTGTTAAAGTGCTTCCACATTCCACTTGTACCATTCCTTCCAGCATGATCCTTTATTATCTTCTTGCAGTAATTACATTCAGCTTCTTGAACATTCTTCCTAGTGAAATGATTCTAAATGTTAGAAGTTATCTTACCAGTGTTACCACCCATTAGAGTAGAAGTAGCTTCTACATCTACTACTGATGTCTCTGGCTCTGCTGCTCCAGTTTTTGGTTGGATAGAGGATCCAACAACTGTATCTGTAGCAGGTGTAGATGTGGCAGCTGAACTAGGCGTAGGAGTAGCTGTTCCATAAGCTTGACTTGATGCATCCATGCTTGATCACTGAGAAATCACAAATAAACAAAACATAAATACATAATACATTTATGAGTTATGAACTGAAAATAAAAGAAAGTAGTTGAAGACTAAGAAATTAAGTGCATTCATACATATAAAGTGAATAAGAAACTAAGAACTGAAAATAAAAGAAAACTTTAAAGGAAATATGAACTGAAAATAAAAGTGAATTCATATATTATATTCATACATATAAAGTGCTTCCACAGTTCCACTACAAATTTTTCATAAACATTAAAGACATCAAAGTTCAGAATGGTTTACTTAATACTAAATAGTAAAGCTGCAGTACATATTACAGTGCAGTACACATTAGTCATTACACATAAACCACTAAGCCTAAGTTCTAAGCATTAATTATGTGAGCTCTGTTAGGATTAGGAATGTGGGTGTATCTTTTTAAGTGCTTCCACAATGCAGATGTTCCATTTTTGCAGTTGTGATCCCTAAATGTCCTTCCAAAATAATTTCAAGTGGCTTCTGCAACATTTATCCTAGTGAAATGGCGCCATATTATGTTCTGAACCCTAGCTGGAATTGATGCATCCATGATTGATCACTGACAAACAATATATACAAAATTCAAACATGATTTTAATTCAGAAACAACAACAACAACAACTTCAAACTTCAGCAATATATACACAAACACTTTGCAGATTCAGGAATCGGGATGATATTTTCACTTTGCATACAAACTACACACATGAGTGACATGACACATTTTCATGAACACAGAAAAAACAAAAAAGTAAAATGCTAACCTCGGTAAGAGCAACTAGTTGTCCTGTCTCTAGTCCAATAACAGACTTTCAGTAGCTTCAAACTTCAGCAACTAATCAAGATTACCTGCAACAATACACTTGATTAGCATCTCCAATCAATCTCTAGCATCTCAAATCACTGAATTAGAAACCCCAAAATCAAACAAACAGAAATACCCTACAACAATGAGAGATTTCACAGAAACATAAGAAGATTTCACAGGTTTGCAAGCAAAGATTTTTATGAACTTACCCTTGGTTAATAATTTCTGAGTTGGATGGTTCCTTGAATCTTTTCTCTTATTCTTCTCCTTGGCGTGATAACTTACCCTGTGAAAACCGATTTAAGTTAATCCAGTTCCAACCAGTTGGTCATCAAAAATCAAAATAAAGCTCAAATTAACAAAAATCAAGTAACCCAGTAGTCCAAATCAAACGATTTAAACACAATAACGAATAGAAATTGATTAAAATTGGAGAAGAAAAAAAGAAAAAAAAAACTTACAATAGAAACTCAATCGCTGATTTTTCTCCTTCTTCTTCTGGATCGAGAGGTGGTGTAACTTGTAAGTGTAACTGGTGGTGTAAGTAACTGGTATTCGGAGTTGAGAAGCGAAGAAGAAAATCTAATGGAGTTCTTCAGTTCTTCTCCTTCTCAGAGAGATAAGAATACGGAAAAAAAAATTAAAAAAAAAAAGAAACCCTAGCCTTATTATTCAATATATACCCCCTAAATCTAATGGCTATTATTAGTTTTAAACCCCTAAATCTAATGGCTATAATTCTTCAGTACATTTGGTCCGGGACGATACGGGACTTGGACAAGACCATGTACATGTACCTCCTCAGCCTCGGTTCCTATTTTTTGGACCGGTACCTGTACCCCCTTCCTCGGTTCGATACAAAAACAGGTGCGGTTCCAGGCCGGTCCGGGTTTTCGGCTCAGTTCCTTTGCAGCCTTAGTTATGGAATGAATGATTGAGAATCATTCTCTGAATTCCAGGTATTGGTAATAACCCTATAGGCTAGAGACACCCTGAGATAGGATAAGGGCCATCCTGAGCCTTTAATGGTTCCTTTCAACTGTCAGTCATAGGGAACTGATAATTCATTCTTCACCCCCATCTTGCTCAGCCTTAGACGGCTCCAAATGTAACTCGCCCGTGAATTGATCTTTTTGTCTTTTTCGCTCAAAATGAATGATTTCTCCTTCTTTTGCTCCGAATGACTCTAAAATACCTATATATTCAAAAGTAAACATAAGATACACAATTCACACGAAAAATAGAAAAGAAAGCATAATCAATAGATACAAAAGTATGTGTTTATGACACCTATCATTTACATTGAGGAAATCCAGGTGTATGCAAAAGAAGAAAACTAAAACTAACAAGGATTGAAAATACCAAACCAATGGGTTGCCTCCTATTCAATTCTTAGCTTAACGTCCTCAGCCTGAAGTTGGATTTACTGAAGTTTAGGTTAACTAAAAGAATAGATAAAGAGACAGAATATAATGAAAGAAGATCATTTATTAACTGTTATTGTAATTACATAAAGAAACAGAGATACAATCTATATATACAAGAGTTTCCTTGAACTCTAAGGTAAAGTGTTTCCTAATTAGGTTTGATTTCCTAATACACAAATTCTTAGTTGACAGGTTACCGTGTGCAATATTCTGTCATATTGCACACGTACTATACGTTGGGTTAACACCCTCCCGCAAGCGTAACGGGTTATCTTGAACGTTATCTTGGATCGCAAAAGAGAAAAACGATCTTTAGAAAGTGGTTTTGTGAATATATCCGCAATTTGATCTTTAGATGAGATAAACCTGACGTCAAGAAGTTTAGAAGCAACTTGATCATGAACAAAATGATAATCAATTTCAATATGCTTTGTTCTTGCATAAAATATAGGATTAACGGTAAGATAAGTTGCACCAAGATTGTCACACCATAAAACAGGAGGAGAACGAGTAGATATTTGAAGTTCCGAGAGGAGTGACTGAATCCACATAATTTCAGCAGTGGAAATTGCAAGTCCCCTATATTCAGCTTTAGTATTAGAACGAGAAACCGTTTTTTGTTTATGAGCACTGCAAGAGATAATATTACCACCCAAATAAACACAATAGCCACTAGTAGAACGACGATCATCAAGTGAACCAGCCCAATCAGAATCAGTATATGCACTGAAATATAACTGTAGAGAAGGGGATGGCCAAAGAAGGATACCAAAAGTAGATGTATTCTTCAGATAACGTAGTATTCGTTTAACCAAACCCCAGTGAAATATAGTGGGAGCATGCATAAATTTACATACCTTATTAACAACATATGCAAGGTCCGGACGAGTAAACGTCAGATAGTGCAAAGCTCCAACAATACTACGATATTCAGTAGCATCAGATAATAAAGTGCTACGATCAGAAGAAATATCACCAGAAGTACTAAGTGGAGTTTGAATTGGTTTAACTCCATCCATTTTTGCTCGAACAAGAAGATCATGAGAATAACGTTGTTGAGAAAGAAATGAACCCGAAGAAGTGCGAGTCGCCTCAATGCCAAGAAAATAAGACAAGGAACCAATATCCTTAATTGCAAATTCCTGTTGTAAACGAGTGAGAACAGAAGTAATACCTGTGGTACTGGAACCAGTAACTATGATGTCATCCACATAGACCAACAAATAAACAGTATCATAAGTACCATTGTGAATAAACAGATACGAGTCACACTTTGAAGTATTAAACCAATTTATAGTAAGATAGTTCTAAGTCTGTTGTACCACGCACGAGGAGCCTGTTTAAGTCCATAAAGAGAACAGTGTAATTTGCAAACATGCGCAGGAAATCGAGAGTCCACATAACCTGGAGGATGTTTCATGTATACCTCTTCTTGAAGTTGTCCGCGTAAAAACGCATTCTGCACATCAAGTTGATGAATAAGACAACTGGAAGATAAAGTTAATGTAAGAATAATACATATAGTGCATGGTTTAACAACCGGACTAAACGTTTCAGAATAATATATTCCCTCTTGTTGATTATAGCCTTTAGCAACCAAGCAAGCTTTATAGCGTTCAATTGTACCATCCGCCTTTCGTTTGATACGAAATACCCATTTACATCCAATGACGTTCATAGAAGGATCATATGGTACCAGTAACCAGGTACCATTGCGAAGTAATGCATTAATTTCATCATCGGAAGTTGCACGCCAATGCGGATTAGTTTAAGCCTGTGAGTAACAAGTTGGCTCAAAAAGAGAGTCAATAACTAATGCATACTTAGAAGCATATAAGAGGTTTGGCTTGAAAATTCCATCCTTAGCTCGAGTGACCATTGGATGAGCTCCTAAAGTAGGTGGTGTAGACAGAGAAGGTGCAGCAGGTGCAGTCGAGTCAGGTGCTGGAGTTGAAGATAAATCTCCGGTGTTGGACGTGATAGCTGATGGGATTTTAGATAGTGGTAAATAAGGTTGTCGTTCACTCGTACTTGATGAGATTTATTTTAAGAATTAATAAACTAAACTAAAAGAAAAATATATACAAAATATTGTCACAAGATGAAGAGAGTTACTGGGACTAGGATTTCGTCGAATTCATAACACAGGGTTCGATTTATTTATTCTCAACAATTAAAGCTCAATAAATAAAATTAATATGGACTCCGATTTTGCCCAGGTAGATTCTCAAAAGATTAGTTGTAAATCCTAAGCATGATGTATCAAAACATTTAAACTAAGCATACTTCATCAAATTAAATGACAACCAATTAATAAGTAGAAAATCGAGTACCAACAATACTGAAAATTAAGGACAATTCGGTCACAAAAATTTGTCTATCAATAGCAGGGGCAATTTCCGGTGCAGGGACTGTAATAGAAATATCTGGGATAGCAGCATCACTTTCATTGGATGAAATAGAAGACCGAGGAGATGGCTGGACAGGTGGAGACTGACTGGTGGTATATGAGGGTGAATTAATACGAGACTCAACAAGTGGATACTGATCGGTAGTTCTGAACTGTGTACCGTCAGAGGAACAATCTGGAATATTGCAAACTGGCAGCAGTGGAGTAGTACGAGAAAACGAGACTGTTGGTAATGAAACAGATAAGGGTGAAGAAATTATTACCTGAGAAGTAGTCGATGCCGGTGAAGGTGATACCGCGGATGCAAAGGGAAAGGTAGTCTCATCAAAAACAATATGACGACTAAGGCATATACGACCCGTAGGAATATGAAGGCATTTGTAACCTTTGTGAGATGGACTATAACCAATAAAAAAACAAGGAGAAGAAAGAGGCTCCATTTTGTAAGACCTATACGGACGTAGGTGAGGATAACACAGACAACCATATACACGAAGAGAGGTGTAATCCGGTGGGAGACCAAAAAGAGTTTCATATGGAGATGAATTATTAATGGAAGTCGAGGGAACGCGATTCATTAAATAACAAGCAGTGTAAAAAGAATCATACCAATATGAATATGGTACATAAGCCATATTAAGGATGGTAAGACCAGTTTCACGAATATGACGATGACGACGTTCAACCAAACCATTTTGTTCATAATTATGCGGGCATGAAAAAGATGAAAAATTCCAAGTTTCTGAAGATGCGGGATAAGTTTGCGATACTCAGCAGCATTATCAGACTGAAATATTTTGATCTTTCGGTTAAAAAAAATTTCAACATGATTTTGAAACAAAAAGAATATAGAAAAGACATAAGATTTCCGAGACATAGGAAACATCCAAGTAAAACGACTAAATGCATCAGTAAAAATGATATAATATTTGTAGCCTTCATTAGATAAAATATGAAAAGGTCCCCATACATTTGAGACAATTAAATCTAATGGATTCAAATAAGAAGTTGTACTAGATTTGAAAGGCAACTTAAGACTCCTATGCTCATGACAAGACGAACAAAAACTAATAGTTTGGCTTGAAACTGGAAGATAAAATTCAAAAACAACTTTGCGAACTGTACGCATCATTAGGTGTCCCATTCTAGAGTGTCAGGCTTGTGAACTAGCACGTTCTCCTATGCAGGCTTTAGGAGATTTACACGAGTCATCGAGTTGATAAAGACCACCTTTCCTACTGCCGTGAAAAGAACCTTCCCGGTACATCGATCCTTCACAAGACAAAAATTTGGATGAAATGCAAATAAGACATTATTTCCAGTGGTAAGACGAGAAACATATAAGACATTATGAGAGATTCCCGGGGCAAAAAGAACATTGTGAAGCTGTAACTTACGGTTGGGAATTCCTAAAATAGAGGAACCAACATTAGAAATTGGGATAGAGGATCCATTACCCATCTGAATCTGTTCAGGACCGGTGTACTAAAATCTTTAGTAATATGATCTGTGGCACCACTATTAGGAGTCCATGGAGGAGAAGGGAGCAAACCAGGTGCTTGAGAAGTATATGCACGAGGTGCAGATGAAAGTGGTTGTCGAGGCGGGCGAAAATTCCTATCAAAGTGATTCCAAAAATCAGGAGCTTCATGATTCTTGCGTCCACATAGTTAACAAGGCAATTCGGAGCGCCAGCACTACGCTGAGATTGAGGTCTGTTGAGCAGCGGACAGAACTGAGAAGAAGCATATTGTGCAGGCGCATAGGAAGTTGCTGCAGAGAAGCGAGATGAGGTTGACGCAGGAGATCGAGATGGTGCATCTACATTAGAAATAGGCTGAGAATTTAGCAGCTTGGTTTGTTATTCAATACGTAACTCAAAGGTGAGGAGATACGTAATAAATTCCTTGATGGTGAGAGAACTCATGGTGGTAGTAAGGGATGTAACTATGGAATCATAAGAACTGTCTAAACCAGCAAGAAGACAGTGACGAAACTCCTTATCGGTGACTGTGGTATCAGCGGCAGCAAGGCTATCGATAATATCTCGAGAACGATCGATGTATGCACGCATAGTTTGAAATCCTTTCTTCAAAGCACGTAATTCACAATGGAGATGATGAATCTGAGAAACAGATTTGGAACCATAAAGAGACTCAGGAGAAGACCAGATTTCACGAAATGTAGTCAGGCGATGTACATGGCGAAGAACAGCTGGTGTAAGTGATGAAAACAGACAGCTAACTAGTATTTGTCTTGTTTTCTCCATGAAAGAAAGGCAGGATTGGGTAACTCACCAGCTAGGGTAGATATGGGACAAGGAGTAGCACCAGTGACATGACCATCTAAATCATATCCTTGAAGGTAAGGTAGAAATTGTACACACCATAACGGGTAATTATTTTCCTCCAATTTGATGGTGATTAGGTGATGAGTTTGTGAAAATTGAATAGACGACATTACATAGGATTGTAAAGAAGAAACAGTTGATGTGATAATAGAAGAAGTAGTAGAGGAGATTGAGGAAGATATGGTTGAAGGTTTTAGAGGATCGAATATGGATGATACCAAGTTGGATTTACTGAAGTTTAGGTTAACTAGAAGAATAGATAAAGAGACAGAATAGACTGAAAGAAGATCGTTTATTAACTGTTATTGTACTTACATTAAGAGACAGAGATACAATCTATATATACAAGAGTTTCCTTGAACTTTAGGTAAAATGTTTCCTAATTAGGTTTGATTTCCTAATACACAAATTCTTGGTTGACAGGTTACCGTGTGCAATATTATTTCATATTGCACACGTACTAGATGTTGGGTTAACATATGACCTTATTGTTATCGTCCGTACACCAACAACCTGAAAATCTGGTAGTCTACCCAGAAAACAATTTGCAATTCTAGTAACAACTTCACGCAATGATTAACATAAGATACGAATAATGAAATTGTTGTTTTCAGGAAATTTTCCCCGTACTTAGTCCTTTCTGCACTTGGAAATGGATAGAGAACATAAAATAAGGGAACTTCAAAAGGTTTCTTTCGCTGAACCTATACAATGCTAGATTCAAACACATCAAGTGGGGGGTACTTAGAAGCAAAATAATCCGTTAAAAGTTTGAAAGCACACAACTCCAATCCCGAGTGAGGTATATTCTTAAAAGCTGGGTTAACAACTCTTTTATAACTTACTTCGATTAGAAGAAAATGATCAATAGATAGAGAATTACGCAAAGGATTAGAAAAACCTTGTAAAAGAACCCCACCATTATTAATTAACTTCGTTTAATTATTTATCTCATGTGTATCGTGGTCCTCTATCGAACTCTTAATTTATACTTCAACCGAAATCTCATCATCAATATATATCTTGACAAGCTCAATTAGTTCTTCCACGAAAGCAATCTATTTGGTTTCATTCTCAATCTCCATCTCTACAACACTCTCATCATCCGAATAAAATTTCGCTCTCATGAAATTTTCTTCGGTGTAAATCTTAGGGAAATGAGTCTACGATGAAGAAATATTCGGGTCTACTACTTGCAAATCAAATGTCCAAGGCTCCTCCTTTTGAATAGGCGAATGATCATTATTAAGCTCTAGAGTTGGAACAACTTCATCATTTCTACAAGGAATTTCAAAAGGTTGATCATCTACAAAATATTCATTATCATCCTTAGGAATTTCAGAATTATTTTGGTATTGAGGCCAAACTTCTCCTTCATTCCTTGTTTCCCTAAATTGAGCTATTTGTATTTTTAATTTCTCCATATCCTTTGAATTTTTTGGTGTGATTTTTCAGTCTTTTTGTTGATGTCGTCTATCATTTGATGAAGCTCTTTCATTTTTTGTTTATCTTGGTCCAAGTTACCATAAAGTGGTGCCTTAGATCTGCCAGACTAGAAGAATTATTAGAAGCATAACTATCCTCCCATCCTTGTGGTTGTTCACTTACATACCCGTCATAAGGTTGTTGATATGTATAATGAGAATAACCATAAGGTTCATGGGATATTGATCATAGCAAAAATATTGGTTTTGATTATACCCCTGGTATGGTTGGAAGTTGTCATAAAAATAAGACTGAAAACCATATTGATTACCACTGTTGTATGATTGATCTTGTGCACCGTACATGTTATTTCTGTAAGGAAACATGACGACTCACAAGATAATTAAAAATAAAATCGAAATAAAAACAATCTAAACAAATAACAAATCAATTAGCAACTGCTCCACGGCAGAGGTGCCAAAATTTGATGTATGTATTAAGTGGAACAAATTAATTATGATATTTCTTACTAATTAACTAGTAATATAGCGATATTAAGGATCGTTCCCACAAAGAGCTGTGTAATTGATAGGTTATTTGAATCAACTAAACTATAATAAAGTAAATAACTAAAGTGGATGGTTGAATTTACATATTAAAAAAATAAAATATAAAAGAAAGATTATCAAGGAGTCCTTCGTAGTTACCAAACATTAACTCTCATAACATACTTATCCATCTTTCATCAGAATTATTCATTACCAACCCCAGAATAACAGCTAGATCAATGTTGTCCCCAAAACTTCTTCTATCACTGAATACAGAAGTTCTCGACTACCATATTTTATCCAACCGAACCACCAAGTAGTAGATCACTCAAGGTGTAACCCAATCAAACGCTTTAAGTTTTGTTGAATTGAGGTTGATCCCAGTAGTTCAACTCTTAAATCAAGGTCCACTTGTTGATGTTGTCTTCACTTGCAATTGATCCACAAAATCCCTCTGCAAGGTCTAGCAATTTATACTTGTGTAGAGAGTTATTCGACTATTATTTATCTCCTAACTTGTACTAGCTTTAGAACAATAAATAGATCAATTTAACGTGCACTCCAAATCAATCCAAGAATCACTCATAAACATTAGACGTGGTAAAAACAAACGATGATGATTAAAACTCTAAACAAACTTGTACAACGTAATAAAGCTTCACGCTAGAACATTGAATTCATCCTTGATCAACAAAAGGTTTATCTACTCATATTACAAAGAAGAAAAAGAATAATAAGATGGAAGAATGGATGGTTTCCCCATAAAGGTAAAAACCCTAGGTTTAGATATAAAACTGTAGTATGAGATGTAGAGATTATATTGTGGAAAGCCTTAGATGTCTTATTTTATAGCTCTCAATGTTGTGCCTTCAAGTCTCCTTTCCTTCTAGGGTTTAGAATCCTTCATAACCATGTTTCATTGTTTTATAAGTTAAATTACGTCAAAACACTTCCCTTGGGTTAGCCACGGTCGTCATATGTGATTCCTAATGAGCCGTGCCGACTTTAAGGTCAAAATAACTCCCAATCACTTTCCTTAAACTTTCTCTTGTAGGAACTGTCGATTTCCTATGAGCAATGCCGATTATAGAGGTAGAAAATATACTTTTTATTCCCGTTATAGTGTTACAGTCGGTATTGCTGATAGCAATGCCGATTATGGTGTTGTAGAGCGTCGCTTCTCCGTCTCAACTATTTTTTCCCGCAATTTCTTCGTCCGAACTCGTAGTGACCTCATTCTTTTTGCGTTCACTTCGTATTTTATTCTATTCAAGATGGTATTAAGAACTCTTGGAGTCTAATGAGTTGAATTTGGTCCTTGGTCCTCCTTCATCAATAAGACTTCACTTCCTTGCCTATTTAAGCACTTTGTAGCTCTTTTTTGGATGATTCACCTAATAAGACACATAAACTATAAAATAATTATAATAACAAGTAATATACATGAACTATAGCTAAAACAAATATGGTTTTGACACTCTAAATATGTAGATTAAGCCCTTATCATATATACTAAGCAATATTCTGAAATTGTTTTTGCATTGCGAGTCAAATTAGTTGACCAATACTTAATTACACTGTATTTCAGAACTAAACATTGTGCCCCCAAAAATGTATTATCTGAATCTTTTGTTCTTGAAAAAGAGGGGGTACAACAACCACACCCAATATTTCGCTTAGAAATCTGTATGGACAAACTCTAATATACTTCTAAGAGAATCAATAAGACTCAATCTTAAAAACGTATATCAAAGAGCTAATATCTCAATCTCTCGATGTGATCTATACTCAAGCAAATAGAAATCTGCGAGTCTTTACCAAATACTAGAGAGATAACTTGAACGGTACCAAAGACCAATGTTCAAGTATCAATCAAAATCAACAACCAAAATCGGATTTCCAATTGATTGATTCTAACGCACAACTTGTGATATTTCAATTACAAAGATAAATAATATAATGCAGAAATATAAATAACACAGACACCGGAATTTTGTTAATGAGGAAACCGCAAATGCAGAAAAACCCTGGGACCTAGTCCAGATTGAACACACACTGTATTAAGCCGCTATAGACACTAGTCTACTACAAAATAACTTCGGTCTGGACTGTAGTTGAAACCCAATCAATGTCACACTGATCCAAGGTACAGTTGCGCTCCTTACGTCTCTGATCCCAACAGGATACTACGCACTTGATTCCCTTAGCTGATCTCACTCACAACTAAGAGTTGCTACGACCCAAAGTCGGAGACTTTAATAAACAAATCTGTCTCACACGGAAAAGTCTATAGAATTGAATAAATTTGTCTCCCACAGAAATACGCAAGAGTTTTTGTTCCGTCTTTTGATAAATCAAGGTGAACAAGAACCAATTGATAACCCAGATTTATATTCCCGAAGAACAGCCCAGTATTATCAATCACCTCAAAATAATCTTAATCGACGCGGCGAAAGAAGATATTGTGGAATCACAAACGATGATACGAAGATGTTTGTGACTACTTTTATATCTTTCCCATCGGAGATATCAATCTCAAGCCAATCTTTGCGATTGTATTCGTACGATAGAAATAGCAAGATCAGATCACACAACTACAAGAAAGTAATATCGGTCTGGCTTCACAATCCCAATGAAGTCTTTAAGTTGTTAACCTGGTTTAGAAGAAGAAACGAAAGGTTAAAGGAGAATCGACTCTAGCTTACACAACTAGTATCACACGTAAGGTGTGGGGATTAGGTTTCCCATTTGCTACAGTTCTCCCTTATATAATTTTCAAATCAGGGTTTGCAATTAATGTTAGCTTGGTAACAAAGCATTTAATATTCACCGTTAGATGAAAACCTGATTAGATTCAAGCTAATATCTTTCAACCGTTAGATCAAAAACCTAGATTGTTACATACAAATGAAATGCACATTTCTAGGTTTGTGTAACCATATCCAAATATGTAAATTTGTTGGTTCAACAATAGTTAACCAAATGATTAGGGCTATTTGACCACTTTCATATCAACCATATTCTTCTTCACCATAACTAGTTCAAATGACTCAAATGAACTAGTTAGAGAGTTGTTCAATTGCAAGGAAATCTTATGTAACTACACAAGACACAATTGAAGCAATAACGATTTGATTCACTCGAATCGGTTCATGAACTTTATAGTCACGGTTTGCAATTAGTATTCCTTAGTTTATATAAACACGAGTTCATAAACAATCGTCTTTAGATATAACCTAACTCAAGTTCGTGGACTGGGTTCGCGGACTTAAATTCCCGGAAGGAGTTCTAAAACTCCAACAGATTTTCTCGGGTCGAGAACTTCCGCCAGTTCGCGGATTGATTTCGCCACTTAGTTCACGTCTCTTGTTCCGGTTCTCTTGATCAACAAAGTTCTCAAACTTCGGTTCAAGGAATAAGGACTTATACATATATGTGTTTCCACAACAGTGCTTATATCCATCATTGGTTATATAATCTAAACTCTCATTTCAATCATTGAAACATTCTTAGAGGACGTTATATAGTTGTTATTCACAAAACATTTTTCGTCAAAGAAATTTTCAAAGTGATTGAAACATAACATGACTTTCGTCACTAGGTAAAGATGAACTTGGCCAAAGCGAAAGCTTACCAACACATACTTCGAGAAATATATAGGCCAGTTAAACTCGGCTCGAAATAGCAAATGTGTATAATCAAAGTCTATATAGCAAAACGACTTTTGTCTCAAGATAGGAGATAGAGTAGATAGACTTCTGAGTGATAGATAAGTTCAAGTCTCTGTATACCTTTGTATCGATGAAGTTTCACCAGTTCCTTGAGTAGTTTTTCGTCTTGTATGATGATCCGCCATGGAGTTCCTGAGCTCAACTACACTTTCTATCCTAGTCCGAGACTTATCTATAGTAGACTAGAAATCAATACTTATAGTTTTGATCACTAACATTGACAAACATGCTTAAGATATCAACTCATGCGAGTTCGACCGAGCAATGCTCTAACAATCTCCCCCTTTGTCAATTTTAGTTACAAAACTATCAATACATATGGAATACAAAAAAGATAAAGAAACTTATGTAGTTCCTATTCCACATGTCTAATCTTCAACATTACTCGAAATCTTCGTCACTTCCAAGTACTCCAATGATCCCAAAGGTTGTAAGTTCAGCATCATCGTCGTTGAAAATCCGTAGCTATAACAATGAGAAAACATAATTCTCGATCATTGTTATACAGTGTCATAGTATCATTACACAACATAAAAGTTCAATTGTATCACAACTTTGACAACAATATTATGGTGATATGTATCACTCCCCATTAGTAAATACTCCATCTCACATGGAAACCACTCCCCCTTACACAATAATCCGAAAACAATGTGTATTTGTAGTATGAACTACATATTAATTCTCCACCTTTTTGTCAATATAATTGGAAAAGGTACCAGAACGGGATCCTAATGAAATTTCCAGAAGAGATATTTCATGACCAAAAGAAAGCATATATCATCTTGTTTAGATGCAATCATAAAGCCGAAGCTAAATGCATTCATCAAGGAGTTTAAAGATACAAGATAACCCCTATAATATTCCACATCCACACTCTCCACAAAGATTTGGAAAGTAAGCACAAGTTCAATTAAGAACTCTCCCCCATAAAATGTCATTCCCGAAAGAACAACAAGAGCGACCTTAATTTCGAAAGAAAAGAAGGAATTCTTTGGACATAACAAATCACATACGAGTATGAATTTGAATCCAAAAATACTCAATTAAATTAACCAAAAGAGAACCTATGATTAATTTAATCGGAAATGCTCAACATAAGTGAACTTATGGAGACTTAAAAATGCTCAATTAGATTAATCACAAGAGAACCTATAATTAATCTAATCGGAATACACAACCAAACTAATCACAAAAAGTAATCAATTTAATTGGTCATGCTCGACATAAAGTACCTCACGGAGCAACAACTAAGCTAATCATAAGAAAATAATCAACTTAGTCGATAGTACTCAACATAAGACACCTTACGGAATAACACAGTACATACAAAAAAATATGGATCAGGGAAGATCAATATTGCGGAATAAGCAAGGATTCATTCTATTTTCCATCACTATTCGCATAACGACATTCAATGGACATAATACTTGTAAATAAAAGATTTTAACCTATCCTCCATCAATAATTGACATAATAGGCTTAACTTTTGTATTTGTCAAAAATCCATTCATTCTTTTATCAATACGTGAATATCGACTTACGAAAGACTTTACTTTTGACAGGGTATGGGACAATCAAAGTTCACGGACACAAACATACATATCCCATAACAAATTGCAATATATAAAATCATAAAGATTAATACTGCAAAAATCATCTTCCAAACAGTTTTAGAATTTTAAAAAATAAACCTAAAAACATGAAGATGAAAACGTTGGACATAGCTATGTGTAAACACAATAATGGCTACTCCAAACTCTAGTTATTCTTCTAAACAAAAGCAATAAAAGAAGATTTACTAGGCAAACTAAAAGAAATCATTTACTCATTATCTTCCTCATCGGAAATGCTCCAAGATGCTTGAATTGTGTTTCACTCATCCTTGAGCTCGGGAAACTTAGTTGCAACCAATGACAATTGTTCTTGCACACACTTCACCCTTGAATTGACCTTATACACACCCTTGTGAATTTTTTGAAGAATACTCAAGGTGGTAGGGTCATAACCGTTAAGGGAAGCGTCTCTTTGTCTTTTGCACACATTCTCCCTTATACGTCTGAAGGTACAGGGACGAACCGATTTTGGAACCCAGAGAGAGTTGCCAATTGAATCAAAACCACGATCACGGAAAATTTGACTAATCAAGCAAGGGTAACCTAACATATTGATGATTGAGGTCATCAAAGTCATTTGAAAAATGATAAAACCACAAATATCGAGACTTTGAACTCCCAATTCAAGGAAATAGACCAATTCCGCAAACTCATGACTCCACCAAGAATTTTCAATTGTGGAGGGACAAAGATTGGAGATACCAAGTTTTCCAAATGCCATCAATGCAATACTAAGATCATTAGTAGGAAACTTTCCTTGATTCCAAGCGACCTTCTTGCCACAAAGCCCAAGAGAGATATCATCACATGATGGACGTTCATCACATGGTCTAGGAAGACTCACGTTTCCCAACGGAATTTTGGTAATCTTCGAAATTAATTCTCTATCAACAAGAAATCTTTCTCTATTTATCATGGATTTGAATTACATCTTATTGAAATCAACATCATGAATGTTGGCATAGAAAATTCTTATAAGAGAATCAAATCCTTGACCATGACCATCAAATATGTTTCCAAGATTGAATTTTTTAAAGAAAACTAAATCCTCTTCATGCCCACTAGATAGATCCAATTTATTTTCTAGGATAAAACCTTTAGATGAAATCTTTTCAAAAACTCTAGCACACGAATCATTCACAAACCTAATCCTAAGAGAATTTTGGTCACAAGAGGAACTCATGCTAGAGACATTCAAGTTTTGGGAGCTTCTTTTTGAACCCTTAGAATCATCCTGAGATCTAAGAAATTGGAAAGAACAAGAGGAAATTAATTACTTGGAGTGAATCTTGAACACCCTTCCTTTCAATCTCTTCAAGGAGGTTCCAATGGAGGAAACATAAAACCCCTAGAGGTTCCCATACGCGGACTGATGGGATGAAGAAGAAGGTACGCGAACTTCCTTCTTTTATATGCCCTGCTAATGGGCTTGGACCCATTTATGAACCCGCGACCCACAAAGGAATTGTGGGATTTCTTAGGCGTTTGAACACCAAGATATGCAAAACGCATAAGCATACAAACGTACGTGATGAACGAAAAATAGAAAACAACAAATATTGACCCAAGTATACACGATTCAACCAGTTCTTGCCCCATTCCAAGAAATTATACAAATGGGGTAACGCAAAACAAGTTACCAGGTGGCGAGATGTGCAGAGAGATTCTCATGCACCATTTCCGGTTGATAATCGTGAATAGTACCAGTGATATAATCATAGTAATGATGATAATCAGAGTTAACAGAGTTTTCTAACTTACTATTCATATGGTCAGAAAGGAATTTCTTCCGATGTCTTAACCCTGTGTTAACGAAAAGAGAATCCGTTATGTTGGATTTACTTGTGTTGACAATGGTATTAGTTCGTACACGAATTTTGTGTACCAACCTTTCATCGGACTGATTCTTATTTTTAAGCGAGTTAAGCTTTTCTAAGAATCCAAAAACGTTTTCAAATGCTCTAAATAGATCTCTGTCAATAGATCCATCCTGATAATATTTCTCATAAAGATTAAGAGCTAATCTAGTGAGATTCCATATCTTTTAGCGTAAAGAGTGTTTTTTCAACCTTCCTTTCTTTTTTATTTTTCCTTTAGGTTGTTTCTCATCATCTAACTTTTCCAAGAACTTAGATGAAGTAAGATTATCGTGAGAAACCATATATCTGGTACATAGTAATCTTTGAATAATCCTTAAGGAATTCTGGTGTGTGTTACAGATGCTAAGAGCAACTTTCCCATAAAGAAAGACTTTAGGGATCAGTCAAACACAAACTTATTAGGTTTATATTGTTTGGCTGCTCTGATACCAATTGAAAAAGCGGGGGTACAACAACCACACCCAATATTTCGCTTAGCAATCTGTATGGATAAACTCTAGTATGCTTTTAAGATAATCAATAAGACTCAATCTTAAAAACGTATATCAAAGAGTTAATATCTCAATCTCTCGATTTGATATATACTCGAGCAAATAGAAATCTGCGAGTCTTTATCAAATACTAGAGAGATAACTTGAACGGTACTAAAGACCAATGTTCAAGTATCAATCAATTTCAATCAACAACCAAAGGTCGGATTTACAATTGATTGATTATATCGCACAACCTGTGATATTTCAATTATAAAGATAAACAATATAATGTGAAAATATAACTAAAACACAGACACCAAAATTTTGTTAACGAGGAAACCGCAAATGCAGAAAAACCCCGGGACCTAGTCCAGATTGAACACATACTGTATAAGCCGCTACAGACACTAGCCTACTCCAAACTAACTTCGGTCTGGACTGTAGTTGAACCCCAATCAATCTCACACTGATCCAAGGTACAATTGCGCTCATTACGTCTCTGATCCCAGCAGGATACTACGCACTTGATTCCCTTAGCTGATCTCACCCACAACTAAGAGTTGCTACGACCCAAAGTCGAAGACTTTAATAAACAAATTTGTCTCACACAGAAAAGTCTATAGAATTGAATAAATCTGTCTCCCACAGAAATACCCAAGAGTTTTTGTTCCGTCTTTTGATAAATCAAGGTCAACAGGAACCAATTGATAACCCGGACTTATATTCCCGAAGAACAGCCTAGTATTATCAATCACCTCACAATAATCTTAATCTACGCGGCGAAAGAAGATATTGTAGAATAACAAACGATAAGACGAAGATGTTTGTGACTACTTTTATATCTTTCCTATCGGAGATATCAATCTCAAGACAATCTTTGCGATGGTACTCGTACGATAGAAATAGCAAGATCAGATCACACAACTACAAGAAAGTGGTATCGGTCTGGCTTCACAATCCCAATGAAGTCTTTAAGTCATTAACCTGGTTTAGAAGAATAAACCAAAGGTTAAAGGAGAATCGACTCTAGCTTACACAACTAATATCACACGTAAGGTGTGGGGATTAGGTTTCCCAGTTGCTAGAGTTCTCCCTTATATAGTCTTTCAAATTAGGGTTTGCAATCAATGTTAACTTGGGAACAAAGCATTTAATATTCACCGTTAGATGAAAACCTGATTAGATTCAAGATAATATCTTTCAACCGTTAGATCGAAAAACTAGCTTGTTACAAACAAATGAAATGCACGTTTCTAGGTTTGTGTAACCGTACCCAAACATGTACATTTGTTGGTTCAACAATAGCTAACCAAATGGTTAGCCATATGAGCACTTTCATATCAACCATATTCTTCTTCACCATAACTAGTTCAAATGACTCAAATGAACTAGTTAGATAGTTGTTCAATTGCAAGGAAATCTTATGTAACTACACAAGACACAATTGAAGCAAAACGATTTGATTCACTCGAATCGGTTCATGAATTTTATATCCACGGTTTTCAATTAGCATTCCTTAGTTTATATAAACATGAGTTCATAAACAATCGTCTTTAGATATAATCTAAATCAAGTTCTCGGAAGAACATCCTAGTATTATCAATCACCTCACAATAGTCTTAATCGACATAGCGAAAAAATATATTGTGGAATCACAAACGATGAGACGAAGATGTTTGTGATTACTTTTTATATTGCCTATCGGAGATAGAAATCTCAAGCCAATTATTACAATTGTACTCGTACGATAGAAACAGCAAGATCAGATCACACAACTACAAGAAAGTAGTATCGGCCTGGCTTCACAATCCCAATGAAGTCTTTAATTTGTTAACCTGGTTTAGAAGAAAAAACGAAAGGTTAAAGGAGAATCGACTCTATCTTAGCACAACTAGTATCACACAGAATGTGTGGGGATTAGGTTTCTCAGTTGCTAGAGTTTTCCTTATATAGTCTTTCAAATCAGGGTTTGCAATCAATGTTAGCTTGGTAACAAAGCATTCAATATTCACCGTCAGATGAAAACCTGATTAGATTCAAGCTAATATTTATCAGCCGTTAGATCGAAAACATAGCTTGTTATACACAAATGAAATGCACGTTTCTAGGATTGTGTAACCGTACCAAAACTTGTACATTAGTTGGTTCAACAATAGTTAACCAAATGGTTAGCCATATGATTACTTTCATATCAACCATATTCTTCTTCACCATAACTAGTTCAAATGACTGAAATGAACTAGTTAGAGAGTTGTTCAATTGCAAGGAAATATTATGTACTACACAAGACACAATTGAAGCAAAAAAGATGTGTATCACTTGAATCGGTTCATGAATTATATAGCCACGGTTTGCAATTGTATTCCTTAGTTAATATGAATAAGTTCACAAATTTCTCTTTTAGATTTAACCTACTCAAGTTCGCGGATTGGGTTCGCGGACTTAAGTTCCCGGATGGAGTTTACAAACTCCAGCAGAAATTCTCGGGTTTGAGAACTTCACCAGTTCGCGGACTGGGTTCGCGGACTGAGTTCGCGGACTTAGCTCACGCACTAATCCGGTTCAATTGATCAACAAAGTTCGCAAACTTCGGTTCAAGGAATAAGGACTTATACATATATGTGTTTCCGCAATAATGCTTATATCCTCCAATGGTTATATAATCTAAACTCTCATTTCAATCATTGAAACATTCTCAGAAGACGTTATATAGTTGTTATTCACAAACCATTTTTCGTCAGAGCAATTTTCAAAGTGATTGAAACATAACATGACTTTCGTCACTAGGTAAAGATGAACTTGTCTAAAGCGAAAGCTTACCAACACATATTTCGAGAAATAGATAGGCGGGATAAACTCGGATCGAAATACCAAATGTGTATAATCTAAGTCTATATAGAAAAACGAATTTTGTCTCAAGATAGGAGATAAATAGACTTTTGAGTGATAGATAAGTTCAAGTCTCCACATACCTTTTAGTCGATGAAGATCCACTAGTTCCTTGAGTAGTCCTTCATCTTGTATGATGATTGCCATGGATTTCTTGAGCTCAACTACACTTTCTATCCTAGTCCGAGACCTTAGCTATAGTAGACTAGAAATCAAGACTTATAACTAACATTGACAAACATGCTTGAGATAACAACGCATGCGAGTTCGACCGAGCAATGCTCTAACACAAACCATTTTTCGTCAAAGCAATTTTCAAAGTGATTGAAACATAACATGACTTTCGTCACTAGGTAAAGATGAACTTGGCCAAAGTGAAAGCTTACCAACACATACTTCGAGAAATAGATAGGCGAGTTAAACTCAGCTCGAAATAACAAATGTATATAATCAAAGTCGATATAGCAAAACGACTTTTGTCTCAAGATAGGAGATAGAGTAGATAGACTTTTGAGTGATAGATAAGTTCAAGTCTCCACGTACCTTTTTGTCGATGAAGTTCCACCGGTTCTTTGAGTAGTTCTTCGTCTTGTATGATTATCCGCCATGGAGTTCTTGAGCTCAACTACACTTTCTATCCTAATCCGAGACTTAGCTATAGTGGACTAGAAATCAAAACTTATGGTTTTGATCATTAACATTGATAAATATGTTTGAGATAGCAACGAATGCGAGTTCGATCGAGCAATGCTCTAACAGTTCTTATGTGTGTAAGGTGCCAGTAATATTTAATTTTTAACTTGCTTTAATTGTTTGGTGAATCTTTACGCAAAACTCTGTTAAAACGTAAAGAAAAATCTACGACGAATAGACTCAAAAAAAAAGTAATAAAGCACTGGTTCTTGTAAACCACAAATTACGCGTTAGATTACGACAAACAAGATTAAAATGGTATTCATATTGTAGTCGTTGACTAACACAGTTTTTGTATGGTACGCATTTTTTTTCATAAGGGTTTACCATCCCAAAATTTTGGGTTTAGGGTAACACTATAAATAAGTGGCCTAGTTTAATTATTATTACCTCACTATGGGATCACCAAAGACAGAAATGATGGTTTGACTATGTGGCAAATAAATAACTATTCGGTTATCTTTTGATCGCCAATGACTATATCACCCCCACCCAACCCACTCTCGCAAAACTGGGCGATGAATGATTGAGATTTTTTTCCTAAAATCCAATGCAAGCTGCTCATCATCAGCAGCATCAACACTTTTTTGTGCCACGACTGGTATCTCAACATTTTAGTTACATCAGGCGATATGTTTGTCGTTTTTTTTTTCTTTTTAGTTTTATAAGGTAATACTATTTGCCGTTTTTTTTTTCATTTTGGTTTTTATAAGGCAAATTGTTGTTTCGTGGGGAAGACTTTTACTCACTCCTTCAACTGAAAGAGAAGGTAATTGAGCTTGGTTGAAAGGAGATTCCCCTCTACTCATAATATGATCAAATTTGATCAAATTCGATCAAATTCGATCAAGTCTTTTATTTTGAAAAAAACTCTTAACCCACATAGTTCTTTTCCTGAAAAGATCAGAACACGAACAAGATTAGGAATGCTTTCATTAAAGCAAACGATCTACAATAAGCTAACAATCATCCTTAATGGCGTTTACCTGCTCTTGCTAGGGTTTTGTATTGAAACTTGAAATTGAAAAAATTTATTGAGATATTGAGATTGATTGGGGTAAATGCTAAATAGGTTAATATATTAGTAAGAGACTTTGAGAAACAAACGAATTTGTAGTAACTATTAAGTGATGAGTAGAATAAAGTAAGTGCTGATGCAATTGGAGGCAGAAATAAAGTACATGAGGTGATAAAAATGAGTAAATCTAACCAAAACGTGTTTTCTCATATATATTCTAGAATATAAAAGAAAGCTTGGCTAAGTTAGGTTAGATAAAAAGCGATCGACATTTGTCTAGGAGAGATAAATCTATGGTCGTGGTTTTTTCAACTAACCATTATAAATACTTTATTAATTAGTGTCCTATTAATTACTCATGGTGAATGATTAATTAATTTTTCATGATAAATGTTCATTTAATGAATCTAATAAATACATATTTTATTAATAAATAAGTTTATTAAAAACTATATATATATATATATATATATATATATATATATATATATATATATATATATATATATATATATATATATATATATATATTTATCGATAAAGAATTTGGTGCTGGCGAGTTTCGAACTCAGGTAACTGATATCATCACCCAATGAATTTACCACTGTACTACAGTGACCCCAGTTAAAAATTATATTAATAATTTTTAATGGTGGTAGTGAAAGAAACAGCGGGTGGTGGAAATAATGGCGGGTATTTGTGAGTAGTGGAGGTGGTAACACTACTGGTGGTGGAAAAAATAGTGGGTGTGGCTGGTTTTTACGTACGGTGGTGGATGTTAATGGGAAACATTTTATTGTGATAGATGTAGTTGGATGTTTTTATCACAACTGGTAAGGACAAAACAAAAATATTTTGAGGGGATACTAAATCATATAAGATAATATGAACATGACCGCTGGATCACCCAAATGTGATCCTAGCTATTTATAGTACCTGATAGAATAAATTACGATTTTTACTATTAAAATAAAATTAATTACATCTCTAGAAAACAAACAAAGTTTGGACAAGTTAAGCTAGATAAAGAACGATCAATTTATACTTGCAGAACATAAATCTACCGCTATAAATGATCATGTTTAACTGAAATTTAATGATAAATGTTCAATTGATACTTCATAGTAAATGTTTATTTAATTAATCAAATGAATATATTTTTGTTGATACGTGATAAATTTGTTTGATATTAACCATATCAGTAAGCGTTAATGGTGGTTGTGATGGTGGGCAGTGGTGGGAATAATGGTGGTGGGTATTGGTGAGACTGGTAGAGTGGTGACATGTGGTGGTGGAAGAAGTACTGGTAGTAGGGTGAGAAAAAGAGTCCTAAAATAGGTAAATTAAGCACTAATGATGATTTTGATGGTGGGTGGTGGTGGTGGATCGGCGATGGGGATAATGGTTGTGGGTATTGGTGAGACTGGTGGAGTGGTGACGATAATATGGTGGTGGAAGAAGTAGTAATAGTAGGGTGAGAAAAGGTGTCCTAGGATAGGTAAATTATTTAGTCACCCTTGGTTAATTTTTTTTGTTTTGTTTTGTTTTAATTTGATTTTAGTTTTCAATTTTCTTTTTTTCTTAAAATTAAAACAATTTTTAGAGGCCAGAATTTTCCAAAAAAGAAGATGTTGTGATTTTAAGATTTGCCGAGTAGGGGGCAGGAAGAAAAATGAAACCTATAAATATTTTTTACCAAATACAAGGCTACATGTGGATTAATTGTAATCGTTCAGTTTCTCACATCTCTCTTTATTCCCCTTTTTTGTCATGGCTTCTGTTTCTATCATTATTTCTCCCCTACTTCATGGGATTATGCAAGGATACGCTTGAATTAATTGTGATTCATTCAGTTTCTTACATTTCTCTTTATTCCCCCTTTTTTTGTTATGATTTCTATTTTTGTCATTTCTCCCCAGCTTCGTGTAATTATGCATGCTTGAGAAATTTTTCAAGATAATAGGTAAATAGACAAGAAAAGAAATTGATCAAAAATTAATAATTATTATAAATTTTAGGAAAATGAATAAACACAAATCTATATAAATTGGGAACCCAACAATTTATGTCAAAGAGAAAAATTAAATTCTAATGCTAATAGATTTTGCAAGATTAATCTAATTCATTTTAAAGTAATTTTAGGTGTTTTTAGTTTTGGTACAAGTTTGAATGACATTTGATGATATTTTCTGAAGTAGTAAACGAAGCAATGTTCTACTACCTATAGGGTTTTCTCTAAAGATTAACTGTGTTTGTTCTAAAGGGTTGTATGACTTACATACACAATATTAAAAGATTCGAGGATTACGATATATTTATTAACAGCACGGGTTGAGACCTACTATATATATATAACGTAGTTTTTCTTAGGGATATTACTAAAGTAACCATTGTGACCGGACTACCCGATGGGAAAGACTAGTATGAAAACGCTTACTACCGGGTCTACCCAGTTTGGAACCGAAATCAAGAATTGGTATAGTTTTGGAAACCAGGCCCTAATCAGCATATTTTGGGCCGATTCTGGGAATTCGGGTACCCATTGACATCCCTGATAATAACAACATCTTAATTCACATGTGTAGGCCCAATTCTAGACTATAACCCCGAATATTTTACCAAAGCTATCACGACTTCGTACTCTCACTCAACTGGATAAAATTTTGCATGTTGGTACGTTTCAGTTTAGGGACTGCTTGCTTATGATCCTAAAAAAATTCTACAAATATTGTTGTCACAATAAACAATTTATAATTAAATTAAAATAACATATATAATCTTAGAATTAGATTACTACTTGTGCGACACAAACCCTTACATCCCATGAAATTTTGTAACCAAACAAGGCCAATTTATCTCTTGGCTCATCCAGGTCCCTCATTCACCTTTTCAATCAAAAACACTATATCATCAATGATTCGTCTTGCTTTAGGTACGGAGGATATTTCTTCTTGTCCCCTGCTTTTCTTTTACCCTTATCAAGAGCTTCCGGTGGACCAACACTTTTTTCGGCCCTTTCTTATTCTTCAGTATCTTGATCCGGTTATTGAGAAAACACTATTGCGCGTTCATTATTCTTTTCTGTTGTGATTCTACCGATGACAATTCCACTTCACTTCCCTTTGTTTGTACCTAATATTTGTTGCGGCGAGGGGCGGGAGTCGGGTCATTGCTTGGTGCTATTTCTTAGTGTTCTTTTCTCTTCTTTTCCTTTTACCCCCTCCTAAAAATGTTAAAAAAATGTCTAATAAATGCACGTAACAAAGTTTAGTTATAGTTTGGAAATTTTACAAACATGTAAAAGTTATAAAATCTTTTTAACCAATTACACTTGAGACATGGGACACGACCCAATTACAGCTAGGAAGTTTGAATTTCCACGCCGTAAATACCAACTTACGTCTAGGACAAAAGCTTTACGGCTGGAAAACGTAACTACTTACGGTTGGAAAATTTCCAAACATAAATTGGGTTACTTGGACACATTACACGACCCAACTGCAAATGAATTTATGGCTAGAAAACAGATATTATGAACGAGAAAATTAACAATTATGGATAGGAAATACCTAGTCATAATAATGGCAAAACATTGATTTTTCGGCATTCTCAAAATCATCCTAGCCGTAAGCTATGGTTACGACTGAGAGTTCATGTTATCTCATTCGTAATAAAGGATTTATGGTTGGGAAACTAAGAACTCCCAGCCGTAAATCGTTCTTGAAACTCGATTTGAAAACCTAACTTACATATTTAACCAATCAATAGCCGAAATAAAGGGTGGGTTTTTCGATTCTTATCTTATAACAGCCATATCAAGAGTATTAGCTTCTGTTTCGACTGTTTCATTCAACAAATCTTCATTTTCCGATTCAACATCTTACATTTGATGTCATTGCATGTCAGGGTTGTTTTTTATTTCGAATATCACCTTTCCCTAGTTTATCCTTATTTATACGAAGAATTTAATCGACGATAACAAAATTGAGAATTAACGATTAATCATTGTTGGAATGAGTTGAAAAAAAAAGAAAAGAAGAAGGAGAAAAGAAATGGGATGGAAAGAAATGAACATTTCTAACTTGTTTTTGTTCAGGTTTATTGTTCCCAGACACCTAGAAAAATGAAGCAACAACTTGATGTTGAAATCGTTGTTGGGTATGTAAAACTTTTTGGTTTGGTTCTATGAACCGGGCCGCAAATTCTTATATCACTTTTAAGATACAATCTTCACCTTTCAAATCTTCGATTGAGAAAAAAGCTAAAACACATTTCTCTTTCATTAAATACACTCTTTCTTCTTATTTAAGCCTTTCCATCAAAATTGATAGAAATAGTCAGGACCCTATCATGATATATCACGAGCAAAGGCGCTCATCTGACACTAAAAAATAACTCAATGGATACCGAAGGAGATAGAAGAATTACTATAGGTTGTTGAAGAACTATTAATGTGGTTCAAATTTCTTAGTTTTAGTCATAATTGTAATTCCTCAATGTATACGTAGTCCGTGTAATAGATCCTTTCTAGTTAATATATGTTACATACTTAACTTGCAATTTTCTTTTTTTTTTTTGATTTAGGTTAGTTAAGGGATTGGTAATAATGAAATAAGACTACTAAAAGAAGGATATTTTTGAATTTTCATAGATTACAACTGAGTCCTCATATTTTGGACAGTTTGATCGTTTACAACCCCAAATGGTTTAGCAATAACAATAGTCGGATTTTAAGCAGATTGGTACCCTGCAACAACCAAGTTAGAGTGTGTTTGTTTTCTCCTGACTCATCTGAATCTGACTGAAATCACCTTCCTCATCTGGATCTAACTCAATATGTTTGTTTTTCGAGTCAGATCTGACTCAAAAATATGAGTCAGTGGTTTGTTCCCATGAGTTAGTGGTATTTTATTACCTGACTCAAACGAATCCGAGTCAGGGATTAGGTCTGACTCAGATCGCGAGTCAGATATAACTCAAAATAAAAAACAAACGGTCTGACATCTGACTCGGACCGATTCAGGGGCCGAGTCAGATTCAGATCCGAGTAAGCAAAAAAACAAACACATTCTTACTTTGGGTTGGAAGCAGCTCCGCAGAAGCAAATAAAATCATATTATGATAATACACGACGCCTTTAGTTCACTCTAGTAGTTTGATGAATGTATACATACTGTATAACATTTGATTCAATTAGTTCTGAGTCAGATATATAAGCCGAATCAGATAGAAGAAACAAAAAACGAGTCAAAGACAGTCTCTGCATCCTCTAGGAGCGTTTTTCACCTTTCATGAGTTCTATTCATCAATCTCTCATAATTTGCATTGCTTTTATTGTTAACTACATATCCTACATTTCTCAGTTCTTTAATATCAAAGATCCTAGTACAAGTTTATTCACCTATAGTCTCACCATTTTCATTAAGAAATTCAATTTTTCCACAAGCTTAGCAGGAAATAGAAACAGCGATATTACTAAAATTTTCCCTGATCTTCTCAGAGTTTCATAAACCATTACAAGAGTTTAAACATTCGAAACACTGAGTACCAAAATCCCCAACATTCAAATTATAATTATAACATTCAAAATACCACTAATCAAACTCCATTTACCACAGGACTACTAACTGTTCATCAGAAAACCTCAAAGACTACTACTTGTTTAAACCTTACCAGCAACAACTATACAAGCACACAAACCAAAAAAACTGCAAAAAAAGCCGACCGATTACCCTTAAGAAGTAAAAAGAAACTTACCACCATCAATAGCAACAGATTTAAGAAGTTTGGGATAAAGGGAAGTTACCAGAAGGGCCATTTCATAAAAAACTTGCTAACCATTTTCAAGCTTTATGCTCAACCTGAAAATCTGGCCTCTTCTAGTAACTCTGCAGTGTTCACCACAACTCATCCCATTCATCCCGTTCACAACGTTCACTATCTTCACTATCTGATGGAGCAGGCGAAGTTCCACTGGAGTATGAAGCATCATCCCTATCTTCCTCATTTTCATCATCGGAATCAGGCACATTCAAACTTACTTTCAATCTTTCTGATTCACCCTCATTCATGGTTCTTGAGAATATCTTGGGGTTGGCAATTTCATACTCAAATCGTCTCCTTAAATGCTTCTCATCATACACCATTCTTCCATGATTGTCCTCTTCTTGACCCCCATAAGCATCTGAATCCAAATCATTGGTCTCCATCTCTCCCTCAGCCTCAAACCCATCAGTTGACTCAGAATCACTTTCAGTTACACTTCCATACTTGGGTGCCTTTGCTTGTTTCTTCGGTTTCTTCTCCTCCCACTTTTCATCTTTTCTCTCTCGCATCTCAAAATATTTTGGCAGCCATGCATCATACAATCTATCAAGCCTTCTATCTTCCCGTTCTCGTTCTCTAGCAACCTTCTCTTCCTCCCTTTGTTGGATTTGAAGTTGCAACTGCCGATCGATCTCAGATCGCACATCCTCCTGTAGCTTCTGTAACTCTGCAATCCTCAGTGAAGAAAGAAGAGCCTTGGCTTATGTATATTCTGGTTAATATGGAGATGAAGCAGATGACGACAGAGAAGACTCTTCAGGAACTCCCACAACCCCTGCACTCTGAGAAGACTTGCTGGCCATTTTTTAGACTTTCTAAATTCTCCCTAAACCTTTCCTTTTCTGTTGATAGAAAGATAATTTTCTGCTCTGAATATGCTAATTATCCCCCAAAACCACCTTTTAAATCCCTCACCATACCTATTCATTGACATTTAAGGCGCTTGGTTAAGCGTCATGTCGCTTTGTTTACCACGCCTCTTCAAAGCCATGCGTCCGATTTTACCCATCCAAATCATAATTACCCTATCAAGACCTATTTTCAACACCTAATCTTCATTAAGAACTTTACTTCCTTTGGATTTTCCATTAAGGGAGTATCTGGTAGGTTACCAAACTTTGATATTTATCTTTGGGGTCTAATTAACACTTTATGTTTTATGCAGACTAGGAGATGGAAGCACCAGTTGGAAGGCTTCACCGCAACCTGAGGCATATTAGACAGAAACGTCTTTAGTCTATCCATCAAACCTAACCACCCAGCAAGCACAAAAAATCTTCCCCCTTACCACCCATCCAGACAAAAAAAAATTCCCCCCTTTTCTACCATTATTACGTTTGGCAGTTTACATCATCACCTCAACGTCATTATGAATAATGATAAACAAAATAAATACTCAACAACCCATATCCATGTCACCTATCCCCAATCCAATCTGTCTCAAATGTTCCAGCAAGGTACTATTAGCCACATCCTCTTGTGGCTCTCCCTCCATAATACTCACGTGAATACCTTGGTTCGAAGACAAACTCAAAAGCATGGTAACGATAGTGACATTCCATATGTCAAACCTCTCACCCAAAGCATAACTTTCAGCTTTCCTACAACAATCTTACACCAAAACTCTCCTGAAAGTTTCTCTGACTATGGTTAACAACCTTCTCATTCCTTTTTTAAGGTTCAAATTCAAAAGAAAACAAACCCCTCCTGCATTTCCCTCTTCCACATTGCCTGTTACCTTTATCAAAACAATATCAATAAAATAATCTTCTCTCTATCTCTTCATTTTATAATAGTTACTTGGAATTCTGATCTCAATCAAATAACATTCATATGTACCCATTGCCTTTATATTATGGAAATCCCCTCTTCTTCTGAGAATCCCCAAAACTTGAATCTTGAAATTCAAACTCTCTCAAACCAGATGTCTGAAAAATTAAATCTACCATCTTCTGTTACTAAATCAGTCTTCATTGATAAGAAAGTTGCCCTAGCAGAAGCTGATACTAAATGGAAATAGTGTATGGAAGGATATGTTTGTTGTGAAACTCTGATCCCAACCTCCTCTATCAGATTTTATATCTGCAACAATTAGACATTAGCTCAACACCCTACTGTCACTACCTTCAATGGTCATAGGAACAAAGTTCTCATCGGCTACTTATCAGAAGAGGATTTTAACAGAATCAATTCTCAGAAACCTTGGTTCGTCTGTGGTTACCTAATAGTGCTAAAATCTGTACCAATTGAAGGCTGGCCACCAAATCACCAACTTTCTTTTAATGAAGAAATTATGTGGTTCATCTTGTGTAACATCCCCAATGAATGCACAAAGTTTTAATATCTTAAGCTTCTCACTCTAAATATGGGAGAACTCATAGAAGCTCAGAATCCGTTTGGTAAACATCCTCATAAGAAGAATGTTAAAGTCTGCATTAGAATTCCAGTTCAGAAATCTCTACCAACAGGCATTCCGCTTTTCACAAATCGTAGGAATGGACCTTTTCTTATTGAATGTAGACACATCATAGTTCCAAGATATTTCTGTACTTCCTGTCGCATCCTTGATCACAAAGATCAAAACTTCCCTGCTTGGAAACTAAAGAAAAAGAAGATTACAGATCTGGACTCTCGCTGCAGTAATTACACTCTTCCGAGTGTTTCAAAGTTAATGATGCCTTCAGCAGCCAAACAAGTAACTCCTCCATCTTCTAGCAACATTGACATCAATATGCAACATTCTGAGGTTATACCAAATACTCAAATGGGATCTACTGCTATAGAAGTAAGTTCCAAAGGAAAAATTGTAGTTGTTGATCAAAGAATGGAACACACTTCTCAGAAAAGTTTGTCAAACACTTTTCAAATGGTCCCCTTTGTCAACAGATCCACTACCCTGAAGATTTTTGATGTTGGCCCTGTTCAAAAACACGAAACTTAGATGGAAAATGGCTTGCCAATTATCTTAAAGCAAGTTACAACTCAAAATGTTATTGTTGTTTCCTCAATTACTGGTTCTGAGTCTATTCCAAAGGGACCGATTCGCACTACCAACTCCTCAAGAAGATTCAACACTGCTGCTATCCCAAATACCAGCTCTATAATCACCAGAAGAGCAGGAAATTTGGCCGAACAAGAAGCTATAGCAAACCTCAAAAAAAATATCAACCCAAGGTCTGACCTAAGAAAACGCACCAGAGCTAATTCCAATGTTGCTATCCTTGAGGTTATTCCTGTAGAACAAACCTCTACTGAGCCTGATTATGCTCAACTGTGCACCCCAATTACCAATTTGGGTGAAGTACCAGACATAGATCTCTCCACTTGCTCCCTCAATACCCAACCTATCTTCAACTCCTTTGGTAGCTACACCGTTCCTGCTGATAGTTCCTCGGGTAGCAATGATGTCAACAATTCCCCTCTCAATGCTGCCGGTTCTAGTCTCAATTCCTCCCAAAGTTCTTCTCAAAATGGTAATGGTTCCAATTCTTCTCTTGGTGATGGATCCGGCTCTACTACTCAGGTAAATCCCATACCCAACCATCCTACTCATGATAATTCAAACCCTGCCTTTAACCTCTTCCCTATCAACAACATAAACTTAATAGCATGGAACCTTAGAGGATTTGGAAAAAAATATGCAAACAAAGAACTTAGTATGCTTTGTAGGAATATTAATCCTGATATCATTTTCCTTTCTGAGACTAAAATGGGGAAAGATATGGCAGCCAGAAAACTTAAAAACATGGGCTTCCCCTGCACTTGCAATGTTCCTAGTGTTGGTAGGAGTGGCGGTCTAGTTTTGGCCTGGAAAAAAAGAAATCCATCTGAACGTTGTTTCTTCCAGCTTGAGGGGCATCTATGTGACTTCAACTGACATTATCCATTCAAAAACTTGTCATATTCATTTTGTGTATGGTTGATGTGATTTGTAGATAATGGTAAAAGTGGTTCGATTCTCAGACTTGTAAAGGATATTAATTAGACTTAAATTCTAATATTAAAATAGAAAACTCACTAAAAATTATATCAAACTCAATCAAAGTTGATATCAATATTAAAAGAACACTAAGGCTAAGATTCCACTATTTTCCAAATTCAAAGTGATTTAATCCAATATTATATTCATGCAATTTTTTTTTCGTTCAATTTGATTCTAAACTATTGCAACAAGTAGATTCTCAAAATAACAAGTGTAAATCCGAAGCATAGAACATCAAAAACCTAGGTCCAAGCATGCTCTATCAAAAGAAATAACAATTGCTTAACAAGCATCATTCAAACAATTTTCACTCAAGGCAAAACAATCATAAAAATAATTGCGATAAATAAATAAATAAGAATATACCACTTTTTGTTGGAAAAATAGTTTCCTATATCGCCTCAGCAATGGGGTTTAGCTCCTCATATTAATCACTTGCTCAAAATACATGTTTGTTGCTCAAAAGTTGATTAAAAGAGTGAAAGGTGTAAAGCAGCTGATTTGCAACATCGTAAAAGTGTTACAGATCTCTGGTACAAAGAGGAACAATGATTAACTGTTGTATGTAAACGTTACTTATCTTCTGTTGTTGAACAACGACACTGTTCTGCGACTGTTTATCGTGCGTCAATGTTCTTCGCGTTCTTGAGCTGTGCAGCAGCAGCAGAAACAGAGTTTGATAAAACTCTGATTTCTTCTTCTCTGGCTCTCCTCAGGTCCCCAAACTCTTGACACACCTTCTATATGACCCAAAAAATCTATTTATACCAAAAATACCGATTAAATCTCTCCCACATCTTCCAAAATCTCTTCCCCTCTCTTCACGGAAAAGTTGCGGCAATTTCTTGTTTTAGAATTTCTACACGTTTCTGAGCTTTCCTTTTTATTCTAAACTCTTCCTTAGATAGATACAAATCTTTGGGAAGGTTCATAGCACTTCAATCTCTATAAATTCCCTAAAACAGGTCACACACGTGACTTTTCATATATTTCTGTTGTGATAAAAATCCGTCGATTGAGCCCAGTCTAATCGATTTCAACACCCATATCAGATTCCTAGACCTATAAGGATTCTATCCTATGAAAATCAGAGGTTTAATCGACCTCAAACTCCTCCAAATCAAGAACCCTAAATCTGTCAGAAACTGCACCTACTTTCCCGCCATTTTGAATTTCAAACGGAGAAGATGGTGGTCGCCCCCTATCCAGAGTGGGGTGCGAATAACAGCTGCTTGGGGGTGTCCTGGGGCCCCTTATCCAAACCGGGGGTCCGAATAGCAAGTGTCCTGGGTGCTTTCCGACAACTTTTCGAGCCAATTTTTTCCAAAAATGTTTATTGGCCAAAAATACCTACAAATAAATAAAACACCATAATAAGTACAAAAATGAGCCCTAACAATATATAGAATCGAGACAAATCGGACACAAAAATGTGTCTATCAAATACCCCCAAACCTATTATTTGCTAGTCCTCGAGCAAAAATAAAATAGAAATAAAATCCTAACTCACTGTCGCAGGCATCGTCGATTGCATTTAGCGTATGCAATAAGCCTTTAAACCCCTAGGTGTCCCTAGTGGCGGAGTGTTGTCTCCGGAGGGCTTACCAGAGGTATACCCACAAAACCTTTATACTCCAGACCCTAGCTATCTACACAGAACCTTGGAAGGCACTAAAGAATCTCCTTGGTTGGCATACTTATTGACTACAGGAGGAAGTACCCTGATGCGAAATTCCAATTGTTGTACACGAGTTGCACTCAAGCATACTAAAATTCATATGAAGTGACAGAGCTCTACTCAGATAGTCGCACTATGGACATCAATATCCGGAGTCAAAACTAATCACATGGATAGATCAAGAAGATGGATATAGAAAAACATAGATGGTTTTGATGTTTACTAGGTGAACGGTGTTTCTCATATCTGTCTGAAGGCCTCCGCCAAAATGAACCTATCCTAATGGACTGAGATACTAGTCTGACTAATATCAACACACTGGCATATACAAGGGAACCAGTGATTGATAATCCTAACTCTAGGTCAACACAACTGGCATATACAAGGGTTCCAGTGGTCGACTTTATTGAATTTATTCCAGTTGGTCTGATGGTCTGGTCTCTTTTTTCTTTTTTTTTTTTTTTTTTTGTATCTCAATCACTCTAATTCACCCTAGCATTGGTAACAACTTGAATCGTGAGCCCCACCTAATCACTTAGAGAAACATAGTTTAAAAACAAAACAAAATAAAAACAGAAGTGAAAAGGACTCAACGAGATATGGTGAAACTATCATGTTATTTCTAACACCTGAGCTCTGTGCTTTTATGAATAGACTCTTTAGATGTTGCCATCTAGTCAGATTGGTTCCTCAACTCCTACAACCAAAATGCTTCCATCCACTTAGATTGGTTAGTGCCATCCTTAATAGGGATAAATTTCTAGGCTCTGGAGTTTATTTATTGCAACGAAAAGGTAACAAAAAGTTCTACCCCACCCCCAAACTTAAATCTAACATTGTCCTCAATGTTTCTAATAAAGAACAGTACCAAAAATATAAGTAACATGAGGAAATAGTAAAGAGAGAAGTCGGAAAGATAGTACCTGGGTGAAGTGTAACCAAAAACCTACAAAAATATTATACAACATACAAAATCGCCTCGATGGTCAATCAAGGTAAACAGGGTCCTCCAGAGGGACCTCCTCAACATCACCTGTAGGAAAAGGCTCTAAAAAGGGCTTCAATCGCTGACCGTTAACCTTCGAAGAACTACTACCATCTGGTGTCTCAATCTCAACACGCCATGAGGAAAAACAGTACGGACCACAAAAGGACCGGTCCACCGAGAGCGCAACTTCCCGGGGAATAGATGCAAACGAGTGTCATACAGAAGAACTTTTTGACCTGGAGAAAATGACTTTCGTAAAATATTCCTATCATGCACAAGTTTCATTTTGTTCTTATACTCCTTAGCACTATCGTATGCATCTCTACGAATCTCGTCCAACTCATTGAGCTGGAGCTTTCTTTGAGCTCCTGCCTTGTCAAGTGAAAAGTTTAAGTTCTTAATAGCCCAATAGGCTCGATGCTCTAACTCAACAGGCAGGTGACATGCCTTGCCAAACACTAAACGATAAGGTGACATTCCAATGGGTGTCTTAAACGCAGTACGGTAAGCCCATAAGGCATCAGTAAGCCTCGACGACCAGTCTTTCCTATTTGGATTAACTGTTTTCTCTAGAATACGTTTAATTTCCCTATTGGAAACCTCTACCTGACCACTAGTCTGAGGGTGATATGGGGTTGCTACTTTATGGGTAATACCGTATTGTTTCATTAAAAGAGCAAACGGTCTATTACAAAAGTGTGAACCTCCATCACTAATTATAGCTCGCGGCGTACCAAAACGTGTAAGTATATTCTCTTTCAAAAACTGGACTACGACCCTGTGGTCATTCGTTTTACACGGAACCGCCTCAACCCACTTAGACACATAGTCTACAGCGACAAGTATGTAAAGATAACCAAACGAAATAGGAAATGGACCCATAAAATCAATGCCCCACACATCAAAGACCTCAATCACTAAAATAGGGTTCAAAGGCATCATATTTCTACGGGAAATGGTTCCTAACTTCTGGCAACGCTCACAAGAAACACAATGACTATGGGAATCTTTAAACAACGAAGGCCAGTAAAATCCACACTGCAAAATCTTAGCAGCAGTCTTCTTAGCACTAAAATGACCCCCACATGCATGTTCATGACAAAAGGAGATAATACTAGACTGGTCACTCTCAGATACACATCTCCTAATAATCTGGTCCGGACAATACTTAAACAGATAAGGATCGTCCCAAAAGAAATGCTTAACCTCGGCTAAAAACCTAGAACGATCTTGCTTACCCCAATGTTGAGGTTCGACCAGTAACAAGATAATTCACTATATTTGCATACCAAGGTGATTGGGAAACAGAGAACAATTGTTCATCAGGAAACTATCCCTTATAGGAAGGGAATCACTAGGGGAACTAACAACTAGCCTAGACAAGTGGTCTGCTACTACATTTTCTGCACCCTTTTTGTCTCTAATGTCTGGGGAAAATTCTGTAACAATAGGATCCATCTAATCAATCTAGGTTTGGTATCCTTCTTAGAAAAGGTATTTCAAAGCAGCATGATCTGTATAGATTATGATCTTAGAACCTAATATAGGACCTAAACTTATCCAAGGCAAACACGATGGCTAAAGTTCCTTCTCGGTAGTTGTGTAGTTCATTTGGGCATCATTCAGAGTTTTGCTAGCATAATAAATCACATGAAGTAATTTGTTTTCTCTGTCCTAACAACGCCTATAGCATAATCTGAAGAATCACACATAATCTCAAAGGGTAGGTTCCAGTTAGGTGCCTGGACTATCGGGGCAGTAGTGAGTAAAGTTTTAAGCTTCTCAAAAGCCTCTAAACAAGCATCATCAAAGACAAACTTAACATCTTTTGCAAGCAAATTGCAAAGAGGTCTAGAAATCAAGCTAAAATCCTTAATGAATCGACGGTAAAAACCTGCATGCCCTAGGAATGACCTAATATCTTTTACGGTTTTTGGGACCTGTAAAGTCTTAATAAGGTCAACTTTGGCTTTGTCTACCTCTATACCCTTTGAAGAGACGATGTGCCCTAAACAATTCCTGATTTAACCATGAAATGGCATTTTTCCCAATTAAGCACTAAATTTTTTCCTTACACCTAGTCAACACTAATGTCAAATGATGCAAGCACTCATCGAAAGATGAACCAAACACTGAAAAATCATCCATAAAGACCTCTAAAACCGTTCTACCATATCAGAAAATATGCTCATCATACAACGCTGAAAAGTTGCAGGGGCATTACATAGCCCGAAAGGCATGCGTCTATACGCAAAGGTACCAAAGGGACAGGTAAAAGTGGTTTTCTCTTGGTCTTCTGGGGCAATAACGATCTGATTATAACCGGAGTAGCCATCTAAGAAGCAATAGTGACTATGTCCAGCTAATCGCTCTAGCATTTGGTCGATAAAAGGAAGGGGAAAGTGATCCTTCCTTGTGACCTTGTTCAATTTCCTATAGTCAATACACACACGCCATCCCGTGGTCACTCGGGTTGGGATTAATTCATTATTATCATTCTGGACTACAGTGATACCTGATTTCTTGGGGACAACCTGAACAGGGCTGACCCACTTACTGTCTGAAATTGGGTAAATAATACCCGCATTTAACAACTTAAGCACCTCTTTTCGAACTACCTCTTTCATGTTAGGGTTCGGTCGACGTTGCATCTCCCTAGAAGGTTTGGAGTCTTCCTCTAAATGAATCTGATGCATACACACAGTAGGACTTATACCCTTAATGTCTGCTATAGTCCACCCTAAAGATTCCTTATTGTCTTGAAGTACATTTACTAGCCTACTTTCCTGATCACTATCCAAATCGGAAGCTACAATCACAGGTAAAGTCTCATATGGGCCTAAAAACACATACTTTAGAGTATCGGGTAGTGGTTTAAGGTCCAACTTTGGGGGCTCTTCTAAAGAAGGAATTAGGGTAGTTTCAGAAACTGGTAATGGTTCGAACCTAGATTTCCATCTATCAGTATCTAACACAGGGGTAGAATCTAATAGAGCATTCACCTGTTCAATAGTGTTATCGTCGTCAAAATCTAAACCAAAATGGGATAAACAACTTTCTAATGGGTCTTCAGACAAAATGTTTGGTAATGACTCCTGAACTAAGGCTTCTATCATGTTCACCTCTTCAACACATGTGTCATCTAGCTCATGAGGTTGCTTACTGACATTAAAAATGTTCATCTCCATAGTCATATTACCAAAAGATAAACTCATCACACTATTTCCACAGTTAATGATCGCATTAGACGTAGCTAAAAATGGGCGACCTAAAATCACATGTATCTGGTTCTCTGGGTCAGGGACAGGTTGGGTATCTAGGACCACGAAATCCACTGGATAAATAAACTTTTCGACCTCAATAAGAACATCCTCGATAACACCTCGAGGGATTTTAACAGACCTATCAGCTAACTGCAGTGTCATCTGAGTAGGTTTCATTTCACCAAGTCCTAGCTGTAAATATACATGGAATGGCAGTAAGTTCACACTGACTCCTAAGTCAAGTAAAGCTTTTTCTACCCAGAAGTTACCTATTGTGCAAGCAATGGTAGGAGAACCTGGGTCTTTGTACTTTGGAGTTGTGGTGTTCTGAATGATTGAACTTACGTAATAGCTAAAAAGGCTTTCTTATGGACGCTAAGTTTTCGCTTTCGCGTACACATATCCTTAAGGAACTTGGCATAAGCAGGAATTTTCATAATTGCATCTAATAAGGGAAGGTTTATGGTAACTTGCTTAAAAACCTCCACTATGTCATTAAAGTTCGATTCCTTCTTTGTTGGTACTAATAGCTGAGGAAATGGTGCTCTAGGCATAAAATCAGACCTTTCAGGAACCGAATTCACATCATCAGAAACTTTATCAGTCTCTTCAGCTACTGGTCCTGAGAGGTGAGATTCTGAGGGGTGAACTACAGTATGTTCATTATCGGGCATGGTTACCTTATTGTCTACAACTCTACCACTCCTAAGGGTTCTAACAACATTCAATTGATTCGATGGTTTTGCACCTAATTCATGAACTTCTCTAGGGTTGGGTTGTGTTTGAATAGGAAACTTATCTTTTTCTCTCAAAGAATCACTTATCATACCAACCTGGGTTTTTAACTCGGAAATAACCTGACTATTTTCTTGTCCTATCCTGTTACTAGATTGTAGACTCTGTTCTACGGATAACTGAAATTTTGCAGTTTACTGAGTTAACAAGGCGAGAGATTCCTCTAAACTTAGGATTTTCTTATCTGACTGATTCTGAAACTGAGCTAGTCCCGAAGGATTCTTAGTATAGCCAAAACCTGGGGGAGCATTAAAATTACTAAACTGACCTTGACTTTGGCCCTTAGACCACGAAAGGTTCGGATGGTTTCTCCAACCAGGATTATAGGTTTCTGAATATGGGTCAATCTTTTGACGGTTGTCAAATCTAGTGTTGTTATAAAGAGCATTGGCTTGCTCTTCAATATTCTGGCCTTCCCAAAAAGGCTCCACTCTACCACTAGTCTAGCCCACTTCTAAAGCTTCTAACCTTTTTGCTATAGCAGCAATTTTGGCATCTGATTCATAGCCTCCTTCTACCCTATTAACGTTTCCTCTACTTAAAAGAATTGTTTTCTGGGGTGCCCTACTATTTTCCCATTGCTGGGTTTTTTCGGCGATTTCATTAAAAAATTCCATCGCCGCATCAACAGTTTGGTTTTCAAATCCACTAGTGCATAAAGACTAAACCATGGTCGTTGTGGAATAATCTAAACCCTCATAAAGGATCTGAACTAGCCTAACCTTTTCTAAACCATGATGAGGAAACTGAGATAATAAATCATTGAACCTTTCCAAATACCTATATAAAGATTCTCCCTCTTGTTGTGAAAATGTGCATATTTGCGTCCTAATATACGATGTTTTGTGCTTAGGGAAAAACTTATTGAAAAAGGCAGATGTAAGTTGTTCATATATCTCAATTGACTCGGAGTCCAAAATATATAGCCACGACTTGGCCTTATCTTTCAGGGAAAATGGGAATAACCTAAGCTTCAAAGCATCATCATCTAAGCCTCTAATTCTTAGAGTACTACAAATTTCCTCAAAATCCTTTACATGGTAATAAGGGTTTTCATTTTCTTTCCCTAAAAAGATTGGGAGCATCTGTAAGGTCCCAGGTTTCAGTTCATAGGGTGCCTCCGTTTCAGCTAACTTAATACACGAAGGACGAGTAGCCCTAGTTGGATTCAACAAATCTTTCAAAGTTGCCATTTCTGGCGCTATCGGAGCGACAGGGATTCTCTCCTCAGTCAAAGGACGTTTAAAAACAAAATCTTCAAAAGTCGGACTTTCTAGATTAAGGTAATCGAGACGCTTCGAACTACTAGGTTTCTCTTTAACAAATCTACCTAGTGGCAGGCCTTGAAAGGGTATAAAATTAAGCGCAATAAAACGGGGGCCTACAGTAATACCGCAAGTGCACGGTCGTCGGTTGTAGCTCGTGCAAGTACGGGTCGATCCACAGAGATCGGGTGTGTTTTGGAAGTGTTTTAGCTAATTGGGTTCCTAGTTTGCTATTGGGCTATGAAGCCTTTTGGCTTCAATTGGGCTTGGTAGTGAACTAGGCTTTGGCCTTAACTGGGCTTCAGAGGCTTTTGGGTTCAATGGGATTGAGCTAACAGTGGACTGTGGCTGGACTTGAGGGTCTTTGGCTTAGTGAACTGTGGGCTTGGTGAGGAAGCAGCAATGGAGCTGCAGCAGACAACAGCTGCAGAAGTGGGGTGGCAGCAACAGCTGCAGAAAGGCAGCAGCAGCAGCTTGGCAGAGGCAACACAAGGAGGGCAACAGCAACAGCAGCTGCAAGAGAAAGAGCTGCACAGCAAGGCCAAGAAAAAGAAGTAGCAATGCAGCAGTGGTAGCAGACAATGCAAAACAGCAGCAGCTGCACAAGCAGTGCACAGCAGCACTAGGAGTGGTAAACAGTGGCTCTAGGCCAAATTGGAAGCAAACCAGAGAAGCAACAGAGTTGCAGGGCAGGGAAGAAACAACAAGGCAAAAGCAATGGAAAAACTAAACAGCAAAAACAAAACAGTGAACAAAAGCGAAACAAAACAAGAATGAACCAAGGCCTAAGGCCAAGGGCAGGGTTGTGGAAAAACTAAAATGAAGCAATACTAAGGCAAGAATACAGGCATTCCTATAGAATGGGAAGAGAACTAGCTTGCTATGAGCACTAGTTTCTCCCAATGCTCAATCAACACTGCAACCTAAGCATACACAAGGAATGGCAAGAAAATCAGCTTGCTATGAGCACTGATTTCTTCCATTGCACAATCACATCAATGCTTCACAGATATCTAGCCTAGCATTCCATCAATTGTGACAGCAGTTTAAACATGACAGTGAACATTAACAAACATCAACAGGAGCATTACAACATTTAACATTAACATAACCAACTGAAATTAACAATGAACACATTAACAGAAACACTAACAGGAATTAATTTAACCTAACATGATAAACTAACACTAACAGGAAGCAAAAGGATTAACAGTAACATCAACAGAACATAGTAGACATGAACATGAAACTGAACTGAAATTTAAAACATTAACAGGACATGAAAGTCCTGGATGCTGGCTATTCCAAGCATACTTTTACAACACACCCATAGTTCCTATTTATAGTCCACAACACAATTAGGATTCTACCCATTTTCCCAAAATAACAGTAGGTTAGGGTTTGTGATTACTCACCCAATTTGACACAACCACTCCATTTTGATGTCGACCCATGCTTTGTAATTGCTCCCTGACCTCTTCTCATGCGCCAATTGCAACTCTAGGTTACCTAATTCATCAGTTTTTCACGCCTAGGGATTCAGGCAGAGAAGCGTGAAAAAGTGAGAAAATAGGGAACTAGAGGGCTAGGGGGGAGATGGGTTTTGGTTGTTGGTCGATAGGGTGATGATGGTGGCGGAACTAGGGTGGTTGTGGCAGGGAGAAGGTGGTGGCGACAGTTGCAGGGAGAGGTGGTTTACTGGTTTTGCAGCAGGGTAAGGTGGAGGAGATGGGTTCGATAGAATGGGAGAAGGGTCTGTTTGTTTGGGGTGTAGGTGCTCGGTCGCTAGGGTGTGAGCCGGGTCCATCAAGAGGTGATGTTTCGTGATATGGGCCGTGGGATGTGAAGGTGGTGGTGGATCGGATGGTTCCTCCTGATGAGGTTGGTAGCGACCGTCGGATGCTTTGATACAACAAAATCAACGGCGAAGATAGAGGTTAGGTGTTGTAGTGTTAACCGGAAGTATCGATATTTGATGAACAGGCAGAGAAGCGACCGTAGGATCTAAATATGATCTAATCTGAAGGCTTGGAATTTAGGCACTATGGTGTTTTGCAGGAGCTTCAGATTTTGATGCGCGATGAAGGAGCGACCATCGGATGATGAGATGGATCCAATCCGACGGCTGAAGATGGAGGCGGTTTTGGTTATAGAAAATGAGGTTGTGCGCACCATTCTCCGCGGCTTCCTTGCGTGATTTCTCCCGGCTTTTCACTACTTTTCTGCTCTTTTTCGCTCCGCGACTCATCCGAACTTTATTTATTACCTAAAAATGCAAAATTAATTAATAAAAATATTTATTCTTGAAAACAATGAAAATACAGAATATGGGATAAAATGTAGAATTAATGCACAAAAGATGAGTTAAAATGCCAACAAAAAGGGATAAATATATACAATATTTGGCACTCATCACCTAGTGCGTCTCTTTTACGTTCAGGCATACAATAGAATTTTCTAAATTGGAAGGGTAAGCAAATACAGATCAAGGCCGACTCAACCAAATCAAACCTATTGATTTCTAGCAAACAAAAAGCATGATGACTCCACTTAGATTATTTCTAGACCAACTTCTAATCCTTCGAACGGGAATTCGTTACAATGATTAACTGTTGTATGTAAACGTTACTTATCTTCTGCTGTTGAACAACGACACTGTTCTGCGACTGTTTATCGTGCGTCAATGTTCTTCGCGTTCTTGAGCTGTGCAGCAGCAGAAACAGAGTTTGATAAAACTCTGATTTCTTCTTCTCTGGCTATCCTCAGGTCCCCAAACTCTTTACACACCTTCTATATGACCCAAACAATCTATTTATACCAAAAATACCTATTAAATCTCTCCCAAATCTCTTCCCTTCTCTTCACGCAAAGTTGCGGCAATTTCTTGTTTTAGAATTTCTACACGTTTCTGAGCTTTCCTTTTTATTCTAAACTCTTCCTTAGATAGATACAAATCTTTGGGAAGGTTCATAGCACTTTAATCTCTCTAAAATTCCCTAAAACAGGTCACACACGTGACTTTCCATATATTTCTGTTGTGATAAAAATCCGTCGATTGAGCCCAGTCTAATCGATTTCAACACCCATATTAGATTCTTAGACCCATAAAGAGTCTATCCTATGAAAATCAGAGGTTTAATCGACCTCAAACTCCTCCAAATCAAGAACCCTCAATCTGCCAGAAACTGCACCTACTTTCCCGCCATTTTGAATTTCAAACGGAGAAGATGGTGGTCGCCCCCTATCCAGAGTGCGGGTACGAATAACAGCTGCCTTGGGGTGTCCTAGGGGTGCCCCTTATCCAAATCGGGGTCCGAATAGCAAGTGTCCTCCGGGTGCTTTCCGACAACTTTTCGAGCCAATTTTTTCCAAAAATGTTTATTGGCCAAAAATACCTACAAATAAATAAAACACCATAATAAGTACAAAAATGAGCCCTAACAATATATAGAATCGAGACAAATCGGACACAAAAATGTGTCTATGGTGAACCCAATAGTACCCTCAGACCCTCCTTCTGGGAACAACAGTGTCAACAAACTACTGCCCCCATAGATGAGCTTGTCTTTGTCATTGGTGATTTTAATACTCTTTTAGGAACAAAAGATAAGAATGATGGTCTTGAAGTTAATGATTCTGATTTTTTACATCTAAGAAATTTTTGCTCTACTTTCAATTTGCATGATCCTGGGTTTTCTGGCCCAAGATTCACTTGGTCCAATATGCAACAAGGTCCTGATTTAATTTTAGAAAGGCTAGATAGATGTTTTTTAAACCAAATTGCTGAGGACCTTTGTCCCAAATTCTGTGTTAACAATCTCCCTAGAGATTCTTCTGATCATTGTCCCATGCATATAGGTTTTAATTATGAGGAAACTTGCATGCCTAGACCTTTTCATTTCATGGCTATGTGGATTGAGGATCCTACTTGCAGAGACATTATAGCTAACTCTTGGTCTGTCAATGTTATAGGATCTCCAGCCTATAAACTAAAAGCTAAGCTTCTTAGTGCTAAAAAAGGTCTTAGAGATTGGAACAAATCCTCTTTTGGTAATATTCAAACTGATATATCTACCATTAGGAAAGATTTGTTAGAGATACAGATTTCTGATCCCACTGATTCTAATACTACTGCTAGACTTAAAACTAGACTAGAGTACCTTTATACCTTGGAGGAACTCTACTGGAAAGATAAGTCTAGAGAAGTACGGCTCATTGAAGGTGACATAAACACACCTTATTTTCATAGAGTCACTCTTTTCAGGAGAAAGAGGAATGCTATCAGCTGGATCAAGGATTCCTCTAATGCTATCCTAACTGATAAAGATAGTATTGGGAATTCTTTCTTAGATTATTTCAAAAATCTTTAGTCTTCTCAACCCCAACAATTCCAGGATGAAATTTTAAATGATCTACCTGTTAAATTTTCTGCCGAGGATAATGATACTCTAAATCTCCCCCTCACTGCTGAGGAAATAAAAAATGATGTTTTTCAAATGGGAGGTAAAAAATCCCCAGGACCAGATGGTTTTACAGGCTTATTTTACCAAAAACATTGGGATATTGTGGGTGAAGCTGTTGTTGATATGACCCAACCCTGCTTCAGAACAGGGCATATAGCTAAAGTCTTCAATCATACCAACATAGCTCTTATTCACAAAGTTCCTCTAGATGAATTAGTCAGTCAATACAGACCCATATGATTATGTAATTTCATTTACAAAATTCTTTCCAAAACTCTTGCTAACAGGCTTAAACCCTTTATGAATAACATCATATCCCAAAACCAAAGTGCCTTCATACCTAAAAGGAGTATTTCTGATAATATTCTCCTTGCTAATGAAGCCATATATTCTGTAAATCATAATGACAAAGTTGAGGGCACTGCTGCCATTAAACTTGATATGTCAAAAGCTTATGATAAATTGGAATGGTCCTTTCTAGAAAAAGTTTTGAGAAAAATGGATTAAACTCATAAATCAGTGTGTTTCTACTGTCTCCTATTCTGTTCTTTTAAATGGTAGTCCTACTGGTTTCTTTCAACCTGAGAGAGGTCTAAGGCAAGGGGATCCTTTATCCCCTTACCTATACATCATCTGTGTTGAGGCTCTATCTTCTTACATAGATAGTCTCCAAAGAAATGGAACTCTTAAGGGTATCAAAATTTGTAAAAATGCTCCAGAAATGACTCATCTACTGTTTGCTGATGATTCTCTTCTTTTCTCTTATGATACTACTGAAAATTTTACTGTTATAAAAGGTTATCTTCAAAAGTACTGCCTTGCCTCTGGGCAGGAAATTAATTTTGATAAATCTGGTATTCTTTTTAGTAGGAAAATCCCTGAACATAGGAAAACCCATTTAGCTAATATTCTGGATATCCAAAGCAGAGATTTGGGTGAGAAGTACCTTGGTACTCCTACTATTTTCAAATCTTATAAAATCCAAACCCATATGGGCATCCTTCAGGTTGTGGATGCCAGAATAACTGTTTGGCTTCACAAGCTCCTCTCTCAGGCTGCTAGAACCACTTTGGTGAAACATATTGGCCAAGATATCCCCTTGTACCAGATGTGGGCTTTTCTCATCCCAAAGCACCTCTGCAGACAGATGGATGCCCATTTCTGCAAATTCTGGTGGGGAGAATCTCTTGACCCAAAAGATAGAATGCTCCATATTTTGGGTTGGGATACTCTGTGCTCCCCTAAATCTGAAGGTGGTTTGGGCTTCAGGAAATATGAGCTAAATAATCTTGCCATGTTAGCTAGGAATGCTTGGAAAATTATTGAAAACCCTGATTGCATGCTGGCTAAGATTTTAAAAGTTAGATATTTCCTTAGGACTGATTTTATGAATGCCAAATGTCCTGATAAATGCTCTTGGACATGGAAATTCCTTCATGCTATAAAGGAGTTTATTAAACCCTTTGTTTCCTGGATTGTTGGGGATGGAAAGTTTATCGACCCCTAGTGTGATAAATGGATTCCAAATTTGGGTTCTGCTACTCCCAACCTTCTCACCCCTCAGGACCCTAGCATAAAAGTTGATTACTTCATTGATAACCATACTAGAACATGGAATGTTTCTAGACTCTCTACCCACTTTGATGATGCTTCTGTTAAGAAGATCGTCATTATTCCCTTAAGCCAGCATTGCACTCCTGACAGGAGGGCTTGGGACCTATCGAAGAATGGTAAATTTTCTTCAAAATCCGCTTACTTGGGCCTCAGAGGCATTAATACCTCTCCGTGTAAGACTCTTTGGTTACATATCTGGAAGATTAGAGTTCCTCACAGAATTCAACTCTTCATTTTGAAAGCTGCTAAAAATGCTCTTCCAGCTAGAACTGTCCTTCATACCAGAATGCCCATGCATTCTGTTGATTGTGCCAGATGCAAGGATCCTCATGAAACATTATGCATACTTTGGTTCTGTGTCCTTTTGCTTCTAAGGTTTGGTTCTTGTCAAGTTTTTGCATAAACACTTCTTTCTTTACTCAAAAAACTTTTCAGCAGTGGCTTACTTTCTGGATTCTGGAGAAAAACTCTAGATTGCCTGATGATGCTCAACAGCTTTTTGTTGCTATCCTGTGGTCCCTTTGGACCAGTAGAAATAACTTGGTCTTTCAAAATGTGTCTGAAAATCATAAGTCTGTCATAGAAAAAGCTAGGGCAATGCCCCTTACTAGGAAAAATACTTTTGTTGCTACCATTTCAAATCCCATAGCTCTAAATCACAAATGGATGTCCCCTTTGGTTGGTTAGATCAAATGTAACATTGATGGAGCTTTTGATGACATCTCTGGAGATAATGGTGCAGGATATGTGATGAGAAATTCTACTAGTAAAGCCTCTTTCTGTGCTGCCATGGTTTTTGAAGTTTCGTCTGCAGAAGAAGCTGAAGCCAGAGCCATCTGGAGAGTTCTCAAGAAAGCAGTGGAACATAAGATGACCCATATCATCATTGAAAGTGATGCTAAGAAGCTGATGGAACAGTTCTCTTTGGGTTCTTTTGATGGTGATTCTAGGACTGATGCCATATTTAAAGACATTCAGTTATTTGCCTCTAATTTAATAACTTGTATCTTTAATTTTCAACCTAGAATCTGTAATACCGTTGCTCATGAGTTAGATCAATGGACTAAACGTAAGAAAACTTCTATGTACTGGTCTATGCCTCCTGCTTGGCTAACTCCAACAGTTTAGGGAGACTATTAGCCTTGCAAAAAAAAAAAAGTAGTAGTGAGAGAATGACGAATTATTGTTAATGATGATATCTTGTTTTTCTGCTACCCAACTTTCAATTTCATCATCTCTAATCACATCCAGACACAGTCATCGTCATTTCACAAACAAAATCCCAACCCAAATTTCTGTGCAACCTATTCATCAAATCAACAAGAAGAGCAAAATTATTACCAGACTATATTGTGACATGGGAAATTGTTGTGGTACCAACACCTATTCATATTAGTTTACTTATTTAATTTCATTATATTTAGCTTATTTAGTTTCCTTGTTTAGTTTGAACTCTATAGTTAGCATTACTTGTTTCACAAGTATTTGTAGTTATAAATACTACACCTGAGCCTTGTAAAATACTTAAGAATTAATACGAGAAACTCTTCTTCAATCTCTTCTAGACTTCTTTTCTTCTTCTTAATCCTCTCATTCTCTTAATTCTTCTTATTATCCGGGTTCTATATCTATTTCAGTCATGTAAACCTAGTGTTTTGGTCTAGAACCCTAACATCTGTCATCAGAGATGGTTAGGTCTTTATCTCAAAAACACCAATTTTTTTTTCCTTTCTCACGCTTCCGCATCATGACACTCACGGATGAAGTTAACCATCTTTTATCTACCATACAAACCCTAGATACTTTTGTTCATGATTTTATGGAGACTGTTATTAAGAATTCTCAGAAGGTAGATCACTCTCGCCAATTTGTTATCGATGAACTTCTTCAGAAAACACAAACTTTGCATAATACCAGTTTGGAATCTATCTTAACCGCACATCGACGAGAGATGAGTACATTGCTGCAACAACACAAACAAGATACCACCAATCTTGCTGATACTGTCACTACTAACCCTAGTATTAGTGATGGAATTCTTGAAACTCCTATTCGTGATGGAGCGATTACAGTTTCTACATGGGAAGAATTTTGTTCCATGAAACAGAAAGTTTCATCGTCAACTCAAAAAGAAGAAGAAAAACAACAGGCCAACAAGGTTCCATATGTTTTTCATGATTCAGGAGAAGTTACTGTTCTAGAAGAAGCAACCAAAACGACTTCTCAAAGGAATGAAGAGACTCATGTTTCTATACAACAAGAAAATCTGGTCGACGAAGAGGAGGAATCACATAACGATAATGATGTATCGTTGTCAGCTCAAGAGGACTCATCATCACCAATTGAAGATAGAACTGACATGTTTTCGGCTACATTAATCGGTGCGGATGATATAAATACTTCTCAGACGGACGAAGGAGATCAAGTTGAAGGGTTTACGGATGATTCGTTAGAGCCTAACGGTAAGTCTTCAAATTTTGGTAAACCTAATGATTTAGTAGTTCAGAACTTTGATTTATCGTTATCTGCTGTTGAGAATAATCAAGTTATTGATCATGAGGAAACATATATCGCCTCTTATATAAACCCTAACAAGGACGATGTAGTTGAGTCCGTATATGTGGATTCATCCTACGAGAAATCTTTAATGTTAGTCGATTTGCATGTATGTCGATCTCCAAATGATATACCATTGGAACATTATTTTGGAACGATATGTGGTCGTATTTTCTCAAAATCCAAGAGAGTATCATTGACGAAAGACTCTGTAGTGAAGTTAAGATACAACATGAACTCATGTCCAGAGATGGATATTTGCGAAAAGAACACTTTGGTGCAATATCCGAGTATAAGATGGACAGTTGCGCATATTGTTTCTGACATTGCATATGGAATTTATTCATCTTTGTTCGAAACGGGACTATCGACATCAAGTGATGCTTACAATGTCGTTACTAAATTGGATTTTGGAAGCTGTAGCTGCAAGAAATTTGCTCTTCTGGGTTGTAGGAAGAATGTAATTCATCTTGGAGTTAATACACAATGCTTCCAAAGGATTAACATTATCTTTGGAATTATTTTTGTGGAAGGTCAGGTTACTTTGGAGTGGCAGCATGACAACGCCAATATCTTTTCTGGGAGACATCGTTATTGTTGGAGAGCTTTTGTTACTGCCTTGAATTTGCACGATTATTGCAGTCTTCTAGCTTATTGCATTAATAAGAAAATCAGTAGACGTGAAAAGGCCTGACAAGTGAAACTCCAGCTTATTACCAAATCTAACAGGTTGCTATATGAAAATCCATATTTTTGCTCGAAATTGGGAGAAGAAACGACAAATAAGCTCTTGTTTGGAATCTCTGGTATTCTATTGTTACTTCCAGCTTCGTTTGGAATTCTTGTTTTTGAAATTGATTTTGTGCACAATGATGCACCATGGTTGAAGAACAGTAATGATCTTACTTCGCAATATCTACATCCGGAACATGCCAACGGTCGTATGGATTTGCTTCATATAAAAACAGATTCATTAGTTGTGCAGTATCATGGTTTTGATCAAGAAAGTGCAGCCCTGAATATTCAATTTGGTCGAAGCACGGAGGATTCTGTTGAAACATTTTTCAAGTTGGATATCTCATCTCATGCTTCGCCTCTTCTACACGATAAAAAGGGAAGACTTTATCTTGCTGTAACAGTTATCGGCATGTACCCAAGTGGGTTATACAATATTTTGCAAGGTGTACGTATTTCACGGGGGTTTAAGACTCTAGTTAAGAGGACTACTTACTGCCATTTTATTTCAAAATATGATGTTCACGACACCTGTGGTTTCTCTCTAACCGTACTACAATTTATGGCTCTCGAAGAAACGAGGACGTGTATGTGTTTGGCAGTAGACGTGATCATTCCAAAGTTAGGAAACTTCTCTACGGATGGCATTCAGTTTTATATCATGCTTGCATGTTCAGAGTCCCATATCCAGAATGATGTCAAAATACTAGTCTCAATTAGAGGAATGGTAATAGTCGACCTTGTTAAATGTGACCAGTTTCCAAAGTTGACTTCAGTTCTTCGTACCGTAACTCCGAGAATGTTGTCGTCTGGTCCTCCAGGATACCACATTTATGAAAAGACCTTGGCAAAGGCAGTGGCTAAACATTTTAGTATTAGATTGCTTATGAGTGGATCTCTTTTATCACCTTGTATAAAATTTCCGAAGAAAATAATATTCAGTAAGAGTTCAAAATCTGAGAGATTGGTCTCAGTTCATAAGCAAAGAGCATCACTTGTGGAACTAACCGTACAGACAAAGAAATTAATTTCATATGTTGAGGCTGGGAATTCAATACTAGGCAGTCTTGAAGCTTATCAGAAGTTTTCTTTTCCGGATGATTTTGGCAAATACTACGAGCAAGGCAAGGGAACCCTGAGGTTCAATAATCAGCACAACTCATATTTATGGCTAAAAGTGTTTAGAAGTTCATTGGAGGATTTTATTCAAAAGGTAAATAGTGGGAAGGAAAAGTCTATAACTATTGGGTTAATTCACAAGCTAAGCCAGTTATGTGTTTTAAAGGATACCGTCCACAAGAGTGTTGAACAGTGTATAGATGCAGCTAGTTCTAACCAAAGTTGTGAGGATTTCCAACGAGTTGAGGTTTTGGTTTTTGTCTTCGATCGTGGCAAGTCAATTGCCAAAGGAATGTTTTGGATCAACAACATAGTAGATGGTGTTTTTCTGTTTGGAGAAGCATTCAAACATCCAATTTGGAATTTTTGGATAATTGCTATGAAAGAGGTAAAGTAGTTTCAAGGATCAACAAACAATGCAGTACCACATTTATGAAGTACCGCAGCTCATTCAAGGGTGCAATACAAACGAGATGTACGTCGATAGAGGAGATCGGTCTTATTGCATATTATTTGTTACCATCAGTAAGGTACATTCTACAACAGCTGGGACTACAGGATCTGATTGCAACACTAAGACTTTCATTGGCACAAGATTCTCTTAATGTTAGTGTCACAGGAGGACGAATTTCTCAACTTCCAAGGGATAACTTCAATACAATAGAAACTGTTTATGCAATGATGAAAATTTTGGTTAATCACATGCATTTTGGCGTAGGCTTTCAAGATCTAAATGCTGCAATTGAAGTTTCACTTCAGGTCAACCAAGTTGAAGGAAAAGTGAAGAATTTACTGACGGCTACTTGCATGGTCAACTCCATTACAACCACTAATGAGGTGACTTTGGTGTTTGATGGCGGAAAATTTAAATGCACATCTTATGATGCGTGGAACAACATTTTGTGGCTACTTCGTTTTATAATCTCCAAGGCTATGATTTTTGTGTTTGATCATGGTAAGCCGTACCAGTAATTTAAGAGAATTATATGGAGAATACAAGCCGCGCACATTCGTTACGTCGTGATGCATTTCCAGAATTTCAGGCTTGAGGACAAGCCATTTTTCGAGAGGGGTGGGATGTTGTGGTACCAACACCTATTCATATTAGTTTACTTATTTAATTTCATTATATTTAGCTTATTTAGTTTCCTTATTTAGTTTGAACTCTATAGTTAGCATTACTTGTTTCACAAGTATTTGTAGTTATAAATACTACACCTGAGCCTTGTAAAATACTTAAGAATTAATACGAGAAACTCTTCTTCAATCTCTTCTAGACTTCTTTTCTTCTTCTTAATCCTCTCATTCTCTTAATTCTTCGGTTCTATATCTATTTCAGTCACGTAAACCTAGTTTTTTGGTCTAGAACCCTAACAGAACTCCCAGTCAACCCAAAGAGTTAATCGAACTCAATACCGAGTCCGACTTCAAAGCTCTTATCACTCCAGATGATAATGGTTATCTCTCAATATGTGGATTTGGTTCTCTTCTCTCCGAGAGAAGTTCCAGGAGTACATTTCCGGATCTTATCAATTTCAGGATTGCTAAATTAATCGGGTTTCGACGTGTATTTGCTCACACTGCTCCAATTTTCTTTGAACGCGGAATCGCCAATCCTCAAATCCAGGTTTACAGTTCATCTCAGTTTTCCCTCTTTTAGTGTGTCCGTGTCCGTGTAACCTTGGGACTCAAATCCAGATGTGGAGTTAGCAGAATCGAGCATTTTCGCATTTGATTTATTCCTAGACTGAAATTTGAATTGATTTCAGGAGATTTCGAGTTTAAGTGTAGAACCATGTGAAGGTGAAACACTTGTAGTAACTGTCTTCGAAATCAAAGAATCCGAGGTAAACTCAATTTTCTCTACATTCATGATGGATACTACTAGTTGTAACTACTGTTCATGTTTCACATCGATTAACATTCTCCACTTTTAATGTAGATTCCATCTTTTAATCGATTCTCAATTTCGGTTTTAGCTGTAAGTATTCTTACTTCAGTATTTCGTTATAATGGATGTCTGGATTATAAAATAATGGAACTGAGTGGAATTGTATGTTTAGGTGGTACCTCAAACACTAGAAGGAACCTTGTTTCATCGACCCGCTGTAAGTTTCACTAAAACTATACCTGTTCGAGCTAATTCTTTATGGCTTCGTACGGTGATCATTTGATTGAACTCTTACTTTTTCGACATTGTTAGGTGCTCTGTGGTCGTTACAGTGACAAAGAGTATTTTGAGTTTAGATGCAAAGGTACAATGTCTTCAACAACTTGAAATGTTTTTTTCATCGGTTTGACAGTAGATGTGGACCATATTCACCCAAGATTCGATGGATTTAAATTTCAGCATTTTCTTGCTTCTTTGTTGTTCTATAATCTGGGAGAACTATAGGCACATTCTAACAGTTGTTATCCGATTTTTTTTTTGTCATGGAGGGCCATTGACGCTTTCACTATGTTATGTATTTAGCTAGAGGATTACACATTCGCTCTGTTAAGTATTTAGCTAGAGGATTACACATTCGCTCTGTTATGTATAGGGCCCGAAGGCTGTTTATGGTCGACTTACTTTGCTATGTACAACTTCCCTTCACTATCTGCAGGAAGCAAGAAGATATATCATGAGCGATATGGACGGTACGGTATTGAGAAGATATGGAGGGACGATATCTTACCTTGCCGTGTTTACCTTCGACACTGGTGCGTAGCAATGAACTACCTTTTAGTTTGTATTTTTTGTTGAGTTTTGTCATCATCTTTCTACTTCTTGGCCAGTATTATGCCTGCGTGAATGCTTACAGCTGAATTCATTGTCTTGTATCTTAATTCATTCTATGACTGCTATTTTTCAACTTAAAACGTGTTTGTTAAAAGATGCTTACTTTTATTCATTTCTTTTTGTCCATAATGTTTTGGCAGCAAAGAATCTGGGTGATATCGCATATAACAACTTCTTGGATCACACTTTCCTCGGCAACAGAAGGACAACCATTCGTGAGTATTTGGCTAGCGAAGGAGGTTCGACAATCATGGAAGAGGAGCCTCCAGAGCTACTCAAGACCCGCTATGGTGGTTGATTCCACAAATCAATCTATTACAATTAGAAGCAAGAAATTGTTTGCCATCTGATTATACATACTGCATAATTTTTCTTTTATTATCGAACTTGTGCCATGTAACTTTTTACTTCCTCAGCATGTGAAATAATTGATTGATAAGAAAACTCCAGGCGATATGGTTGAATGAAAACAAGAAACAGATAATCTAATTTGTTGTCGTTGATAGGAAAATGCATTCCGTACCAGGATTTAACAGATGGAATATCCCACAGAAACCCAGCTCTGCAGGCTCACCGCCATGAAATGCCCTGGGTTCCCTCTTGTTTCACAGTACTGTTAGCCTAGAGAAGATCATCAGTATTTTTGTCTTTTCTGAAGGAATGTGTTCTGTGCTATTTTTAGCTAATCCACAATATCTGACATACTTTTCTTGCAAAGAGCTCGAGGAGCAGACGTCTGACAATCAGTTGAAATCCAAAGGTTCAGGAGTTTTATTTGGTTTTGTCTTTAGCATTTCAGATGTTGTATTACGTGATTATCGCAGTTTCTAAATTCTGCAATCAAATGATGCTACTGAACCTTGCATGCCAACTTATGTATATACTACCTCCATTTTAAAAAAAAATGATACTTTCACTTTTTTATTTTAGCTTAAAAATAGGCCAAACTGAAAAAGTGAAAGTATCTTTTTTTTTAAAAACGGAGGGAGTATTATTTTGTAGCCTTGACATGATTCACTTGCAGCTTTTTGGTTATGCCTGCAGAGGTCCGTTTGGGCAGTTCTTGCAGACACCAATGGATAAGATTAACAAGGGAAAGCACAAAGAATCAGTAAGAAGGTACTTTCACTAACCCTTGATGCATTCTTTTATCCAAATCACGTATTTTGCACCTCAAACTCATCACCAAAATTCTCCAAACACCGGGACTAATGGTTCAGACATGCACCCAAAAATGTCTATCTTGTTTTGGTATCAGCCAGGGTCCTAAAAAGGTACAAACCCTTTTCATTTTTCCCTCCTGTTCTCCTTCAATCAGCTTCAACACGAACCCTACAACAGCTCCACATCAATCACCTCATTAACGTGAAGCTCAATGACAACAATTATCTGTTATGGATAACTCAATTCAAGCCCTTACTGAAAGGTTAACTTCTGATGGAAGGTTTCCAGGTCCCACACGTACCCTACCTGACTCTACTGATATCAATGGATATATCAAGTGGGAAGAACAAGACCAGATCCTTCTTGGCTGACTGTTATCTTCATTAACTGAAAACATCATGTCTCGCGTTGCAGGATTGCAAACATCTCTTGAAGTATGGGAAGAAGCTCTTGGAAAGAGATTTGCTCCACAAACCTGAGCTCACCAGCTGCACCTCCGTCAAGAACTTCATCAACTGAAGAAGGTAACACTCTGCAACAATATTTTTTCTAATGCTAAACAGCTTTTTGGTGCTCTTTCAACTTGTGGTAAACCTGTTACTGACGACGACTTAACCTCTTAGGATGGCACGTTGCAAGTCATGCTGTTGCAGCTTTCATAATGTTTACAATATACCTTATGTTAGAGTTGATTTGAATTTTGAATATACAAACAGATAATAAAATCAAGGAGATAAAAATAGCCTGATTTTCAGTCAGTTGAGGAATCATTCTATTCTTCAGATTTGGTCTTTTTGCTAGCTGTAGACACGCTAAGGTTGATAAGTTGACACTACTAGTTTAGACACGCACCCAAAATTTGACTCTTCACCCACCCCATCCTTTTCAACCCTCTTAGGTCAAGTTTTGCCTCTCTAGTATTTTCCCTGTATTAAGTCTCTTTATTCCTGCTGCTTCTGTTGTTTGTGACTTCATTTGGACTCTGAAGACTGAACAAGTTTTGCACCCACCCAAAAACCATTTTGGTGCATTTATAAGGCTCTAAGACTTTGCAAGAGGACATTCATCGAACGTTGAACTTGCAGTTTAGTAGGTTAAAGTTTATCACAGGATTGTTAGTGAAGACATGTCTCTGGAATTGAAGGTAAAATTGGTGTAGGAGTGAAATATCGCACATTCATTATGTATGCGAAGTAAAGGTCATTTAACATAAGCGAAGATCATCGCACATAGTGAAATTTAGATGACGTATTTGATGATGCAGCAAAGTCACGGGTAAAGTGTGAAGATTTGTGGGAAGTGTAAAGTGTGCGAAGTTTAGCGAATGTACATGAGCGATTGTAACGCACAACGATTCCGAAAATAAGGGATCTATTAGTTGTCATCCACTATGTAGTATCCTATATAAAGGGAAGGGCTATCATGTAATGAGAGAGATCTCTTGGAGTGTGTTAGAAAAGAAGTTAGGAGAGAGAAAGTTTATTTGGAGAGCAAGTTAAGCCTTTGTATTATCTTGTACCCAATTTAAGATCTTAATGAGTAAATGAATGATTTTCATCATGATTTCTTAGTGTAATGTTTAGATTCTTGTATGGATGTGGTTGTAGAAAATCCTACAACTACATTTTAGCGCTAGAAACAGGGACGAGTGATATACCCTGTTGGTGAATTCATTTAGAAATCAAGTCTACAGAATTTTAGATCTAACATTTTTCTTTAAACAACTGAGATTTTCATCATTAGAACCTTTCAATTCTTTTTAAAATAATCTTTCATTTGTTAATATAAAAAAGTGATGATGGTACGAATCAGATCTACTGCTGAACGAACGGCGACAGCTAGGAGGAGTAAGAGAATTGCTGAAAGAAGAGGATGTGCAATTCCTGAACAACCAGAGGTAGGAGAAAGAGAAAATCAAAGAAATGCAACTCCAATTAGACCTCACCGTACACAAGAGCAGAACAATGATATTGATTACGATCGAGTGAGTATTCATACTGCGCGAACGAATTCTACCGAAGAAGAAGAACAAAGAACTGGAGATGCATGAAGGATTGAAGGAAATGAAGAAAATATGACAATTGCAGAACTTAGACAAAGATTGATTGCACAACGACGAAGAGAAGAGGAAGAGCGTGCGAACTTGATACGTCAGAATGATGAACTAAGGGAAGAGAACCTCAGATTGCAAGAACATAGATCAAGAAGCGCTACACGATAAAGATCTAGGACAAGCAGAAGTTCATCAAGACGAAGTCAATCTAATCAAAGAGATGCTAGACGAGAGCAACCTTTAGATAATATTGATGACAACTTACAAGTAGGTGATAATTTACAAGATCAACGCGATGAGAGACGCATAGAATATGATCGATACGAGAAACCGCGTGAACATCATCACCGACAAGAAGGTCAAAGGAACAATAGACGTCAAAATGCAGGCGAACGATATCGCACACACTATGAGTCAGATAATGATGAAGAAAATGATCCAGAACAAGGGAGAATTCTATTGCATGGTAGAGAATATTAAGAGATCAATATGCACGCGAAGAAGAGGATGAAAGAAATAATGCTATTCGTGAACGTATGAGAGATGAAAGAGAAAGGCGTAGGAGAATAAGAGAAGAAGCTGAAGAAAGAGAGATACAAGAGGCCATGCGACAGAGTAATCATGAGAATAGATTGAGGCAAGCGAGATTAAAAAGGCCTATGCGACATGACTTAGATCAAACTATGAGTGAAGAAATTCTCAAAGAAATGGCAGAACTAAGAGAAATGATGACTGCGCGAAGAAATGGAGGAAGAAGACAGTTAAAGAAAGCAGTAGAGGAAGCTGGAAAAACACCCTTCTCAAGACAAATTCAAAGCGCAATAATACCACCTAAATGAAATTTACCAGTAGTCACAAGTATATTTGATGGAAGCACATGTGCAGTACAACACATAAAAAAAGCTTACAGTCGATCTCTGTTGCAATGGCAAGAGAATGATGCGGTGTTGTGTAAGTATTTCCCTGCAAGCTTGACAGGGGAAGCTTTGCAGTGGTTTGAAGGGTTGCCAGTAGGGACCATTAGATCATTTCGTCATTTATAGAACATCTTTTTGGGACAATATATCAGTAATAATATGTCAATACCAGGGATTGAGACAACCTTTGGACTTCGCAGAAGGATCAATGAGAGTTACGTCATCTAACCATGCACTGGAGAACCATGTTTAGTGAAATGGAAAGACGAGTAGATGAACAAAATCTTATACTAGCCTTTATCAATGCTCTTTTTCCTACAGATTTATTATGTACACAGATCTTCAGGATAAAAGACATCGTAACAATGTCAAAGCTGCGCAAATTTCAAGAGGAGTATATAACACTTGAGGAGAAGCAGAGAGATATGGAGTCTTACCCAGTTGCGATACCTAATGCGAATAATGGGAATACAAGTTTACTTCCAAGGATGACAAATGTTGTTGCGAGTACATCACAGGGAAGTCAATGAAATAACATTACAGAGATGGAACAAAAGCTGGTAGCCATGGGTAGCGCATATCAAAAAGAATTCGAAAGGGAATGCAAAGAAAAACAATTTCAAAATCGCGGAGGAAATAATAAGATTCAAAGAATGGACAATCCACCAGAAGGATATGGAGGCCAACAACCATATTATAATAGAAGACAAGGAACTGGAAAGGTGGTCTGGGAACAGATAAACTTGCCAAAGTTGAATACTACAGTAGACAAAATCTGGGAAGCTGTTATATTAATGGAAGAAATTCCTGAACCACATAATGTAGGAGATGATCCACCACTAGGGAGAAGGAGCAAAGAATTTTGTGTATATCATCGCTTTCATGGTTACACAACAAGTAATTGTAGAAATGTGAGGGAAATCATACTGCGAATGATTGAACAAGGAAAACTGGATCACTTCTTAGCACATCAGCCACAGAATTTACCACCACCACCAAGAGGAAATGCATATGGTGCGGAGAAAGGAAAGAATACATATTTAATTGAAGTTGGTGCGAAGGCGAAGAACCTATACTGTAATTCGATTATACATTCGTTCAAGAATATAGAAGACTTTCATGACAACATATTAAGTCGGGTGCATGCGAGAGACAATGATGGAAGAGAAATCTTTAACCTTGCGAAGGTATCACCCTTAAAGGATCGGCAAAATCAGACTATTTCGTTCAGTGCGGAAGAAACACCAGGAGCAGGAGAACCACATGAATGTCCACTAGTGTTGAGGTTAGGGATTAATCCGAAAGCAAAAGTAGAGGATGATGAAGAAGATGAAGCGAATACTTAGGATATAAATAAAATACTCATAGATCCTGGGAGTTCTGTTGATATCCTCTTTTATCATACATACAAGACTATGGGTGGAAGAGATGACGAATTAATTCCTTCAACTTATAAAATTTACGGCTTTAATGGTGCTGCGAATAAGCCAAAAGGAGAAGTGACAATGCGAATTCCTCTACAAAGTCTTCTAAACAGAGATTGTATTCTGCGTTGTTGATGTTGAGTCACCTTATAATGCTTTGATTGGGGGGCCATGGCTGCATAGTATCTTTGGTGTGGCTTCGACATTTCATCAATGCATAAAGTTTCCTTTACCTCAAGGTCTTGGCATAATAAGAGGAGATACAAATGAAGGTGGGAATTTTCTGGAAATTGATATTGACAAGTGTGAAGAGAGAGAATGCAAGCGAAGAAATTGGAAGAAGCATGCTAAAGACAGTCAAAGAGGTGAAAGATTAATGGTGGATGTAGTGTCTAAAAGTGGAAAAACAGATAAGCAGGATACTGAAGCAAAATCTTCTGCGAATAATAATACCAAACGAGCCAGAAAGATTATTTCTAAAGAAGGAGAATGGATGCAGATGCAGAAGTTGTGTTCTCAAGAAGAAAGTGAATTATGCGATGATTCTCGCACAGAGGAGATCGAAGAAATCATGCGAAATAATGTTCTGAGAAGCATCTGCGAACTTAAAGAGATACAAAGGATGAAAGAAGCAAGTGAATAGTATGAAAAGTGCAAATGTTTTTCTTCATGAGTAAGAAATTAATAAGAATTCTATGTACTAGAGTTGTATAACTCAAGAATAAGAATGGAATGAAAAATTCTATTTTCATATGATGATATCATATCAAGAGAAGGCAAATGTAAGTCCTAATAATAAGTCCTTAATAGAAGGCAACAGAAATAAAAACTCTAACTAGGGAGGCTAGGCTTCCGAATGTGGCGTGCAATCTAGTTCGCATAAATGCAAGAGGCAAAAAGTAAGACCTATAACACATCATAATCGGGGAAAACCTGGTAAGCATAACTCAAGGGAAAGCTATATCGACCCTGGAACTTGAGTCATGGAGATTTGGGGTGAGAAAAACGAAAATTCCCATCCAGGAGAGACACCTAAATCGAAAGATTGGGGTAATAAGCTCTTTCCTAAGGAGTGCAGAAACTCGATCAGGGCGCCGAGGTACACGGTTGAGTAAAGAGTGCCCGGGGCGTACCTTGCCACTCTTGACAAGTCCTAACTATGATGCACTCGGTTCGAAGATACCCCATTTAGGGTGCAGTCTCGTAACCATAAACCTTATCAGTGGAGGGATAAGAGATTGCGAAATCAACTGTTTGTTGTATTACCTGATGGGAGGATCCAACTTTAACCCGGTAGAGGTAAGCTTCCTTGAAGGGGAAACCAGGGGAAATATAAGGACGACACCCTCTATTAGGGAGCTGAATTGTATCAAAAGACGTAAATGTCATGAGGCTTTTTACTCATGGGAGTATTAAGGCTTGTCATATTTACGCACATAAGAGACCTGAAGAGGTAATAATACAAGAAAAAGATAAGGCGGGATCAATGGGTCGATACACTACAGTGTAAAGACGTCCTGCGATTTCGTCGCACTAGAACAAAGAAATTTTTGGGCAAAATAAGACCTTTAATTAGGAAGGCAAAATAAGACCTCATGAGAAAAATAAGATATATGCTAACTTTGTTTTACAGGAAAATGAATGTGCTGCGACAACATTAAGCTCATCAACCTATCAATATGTGGCAACTAAAAGAGGAAAGAATGGGAATGCAAACATAAGAAGAATGTTATTTGCCCCATTTGATAGTCTCATGCACGTGCGAGAAAGAATGACATTTTAAAGAATGTTAAAGCTATGTGTGAATACAAATATAAATCAAAGGAAACATATATTAAAGGAACAAAGGTTAATACTTAAAAGGTGTTCATTCCAAGAGACATGAAGATATAAAAGAGGAAGAAAAAGAATTTACAGCAAGTGAAGAATGATTAATTTTTATTTTCATGATTTCACTCGGCCTCAGAATCACTTACTTCTTCATCGTATTCTTCATATTCTTCTTCACTATCAGAAATATCAGGAACAACTTCATTGGGGGGAATGTCTGTGAATGTATACTTAGAGAGAGGAATATCATTATCAACACAGACTTTCTTAACAGCTGCATCACGAGCACGAGTGACATCCTTGCCATTATTCGAAATAGTGAGGATGTAATTCTTCTTTAACTTCTGATACTTGGAGTTGCGAGCAGATAACTCCATCAAATACTTTTAGGCTTCCTCAAGATGTTTCTTCCCTTCAACATCTAATTTCATCTTTAATTATTCAATCTTCTCAAGATAGTTCTTCGCTTTCTCTGCGAAGTATGAATAAGCAGGTTAGAGTTAAAAAAGATATCATACTCAAGAAATGACAAGTATGAAAGAACAACAAATGACTTTCATGATTGGAAATAATGCATTTAAACAGTCAGAATGTTCAGATTGAAAGCTCACGTTTACGGCTAAACCCTTCCTAGCATCATTAAGAACTCTAGCAGCCCAACTAAATCCAACTTCACTTTCTATGAGAAGCTGAGAACGGATTAAATTTCTTTCCTCAACCAGTGCGTTCTTTTCGCACAAAGCTAAATCACGTTCAACTTGAACTTTAAGGACAGTTTCTTGGAATTTTTCTAGTGCCTTCGGACCCTTGAGAGCAATCTCATCTTTTTCACTAATGAGCTTGTTCTTCTTTGCTTCCAAAGCCTGAATTGTCTCTTTATTCTCATGAAGACGATGTCTGAAGTTATTAAGTGTAGTCAATAGGGGTCTATGATCCATTCTAAGAGCAGTATACTTCAGTCTTAATTCCTCCAGATTGAGATTCTCAAGTCCTTTGGTAAGATAATCGTTTAAAAAGGAATTAAGGTGTTCTAAAAGAATTTCCTCGTCAAGAAAGTTAGATGCCTCATCGTAAAGATTATAAATTTCTGCGAATATAGAAAAGTAAGAAGTGCAAATTATATTACATAAAGCAAGGAGAATGAGAAAGTCAAAAATCACGTACCAATAAGTTCATCATTCCTTTCTCGAACTTGGCGAATCAATTCAGAGTTGGTAGAATTTTCAGCTTTAAGTTAGGTATTTTCTCTCCTCAGCTTGAGAAGTTTCCTTTGGTAATATGAGGAAACCACATAAGATAGGAGAGATACCTGCGAAAATACAAGGAAAACATTATGTAATAAAAAGAAAGAACAAAAATAATATTAAAGAAAGTGCGAAGATGTGAACATTACCATATAACCAAGTGCATATTGGAAACTTGGGTTAATTACAGAAGCAGCTCCACGAAGAGATGGATTATCCAAAATGAGAGCATCACAGACTTTAGAGACCATTCCAAAAGTGCGTTGTAGTTCATCATCATTAATAGCCGACATTGTATCAGAGAAAAGGGTGGATAAATCTTTCATGGAAGAGGAGATCGATGGATCTTCAGAAGAAAGAATATCATCATCGTCGGATTCTTGACTTGAAGAAGGATAAAATTCTTTACGCTTCTTGGAAAGATTCGAAGAAGAAGTTTTAGATGAAGATTTAGACACGGGTTTCTTGGGTTGATTCTTAGCTTTACCCAAAGTCTTAACACCCGAAGTTTCAACCTGCGCGAATAACCAAGATAAGGAACAGAGGCAACAATACTGTTAAAATTAGAGAAAGAATGTTCCTTACTTCGATATTCTGCGACGATGACACATCGTGCGAAGTCTTGGCCCTCTTAGTAATATTCTTTGGCTTAAAAACCTGGAATTGGAGGAGTAGGAAAATAAGAATAAAGAAAATAAAGTTACGCGAAATTTAGAATACTTCTGCGAAGATCTCATACCGCTTTATTATTCTCATCTTCGGACAGAGCCAACTTCCAAGGCTGATAAGAAGAAAATTTCTCAGGCAGGGGAAGATCGCAACCATCATCAACTTTTCCAAATACATAAGGACCTTCTAAGATTACAGGACAATTAAGCCAACATGTATCATTAGATCTGCGAGCAGTACTATTGGATTTTTCGTTCCAATCTACATCTCGCATAATCTTTTCGTCTTCAGAAATGCCATCTTTTCTTCTTTAGCGAATGGCCCACTTGGTTGATTCGTTCTTCATGATCGCAACATAGTAGTGTTTGAAGAAATTATCAAGAGTATAATCAACAAGGTCGATAGCTTTATCACGAAAAAATTCATTTCGCACCTCATAAGAATAAGAATTTCCTAATCCTGCTGCGCGCCGCGAATATTCCAAAGATATTCTAATAGTATCACCACTCAGCTGAAATATTCCCCGTGCTAATCGATCATCAGCCAGAATTTCGTAAAATAAGGGGATTTCTGGATTATACAATGGGATAGGAAGATTATTCAGAAGTTGTCCTAATGATACGATAATCTTCTGGTTAGTCCATTGTTCGGAATTGATTAACTCAAGATTGAGTTTGTATGAATAATCAGATTCAGAAGGAAGGGAAAGCGAATAACCTCTGGTGTTAAGTTCTTTCTTGAGTTTGGTGAATTCTATCTCCATATTTTTACCAGCAGGAGCCATTATAAGAATGGGAATGACGGGTTTATAAGTAAAAAAAAAATCTTGATCAAGATCAAATCAGTAAGGTTATGATCAAATCAGTAAGGTTATAATCAAACCAGTGAAATTGAGATTAAGTTACAAGGAAAAGAGGGAAAAACGTGGAGAATGATAAAGGAGATGGGGAAGAGGTAATGGACTGTAAAAAAAAAGATGATGAAGAAAATTGCAGTAACAGGTGAAAAGAAAGAAGAAGTAAAAAGAAGAAGATGAAGGAAGATATATAAGAAAACTTATTCTAGTTTTCCGAGATTTAATTATCTCATTTAATGCGAAGAATGAATGGATATGAAGAAGCGGTTATGAAGACGTGTCAGATAATGAGTGGTCAAGAAGACACGCGTAAATTAGGAAAGCTCAAATTCCGGAAGTATGTCGGCAAAGCAGAATATGAAAAGTTGAACATGTGTGATACTATAGGATGGAGATTTCTCATATCGCTCACTCTATAAAGAGAACGAAATGAGAAGAGGCAAAATGTAGGAGTGAAATATCGCATATTCATTATGTATGCGAAGTAAAGGTCATTTAATATAAGCGAAGATCATCGCACATAGTGAAATTGAGATGACGTATTTGATGATGTCAGCAAAGTCACGGGTAAAGTGTGAAGATCTGTGGGAAGTGTAAAGTGTGCGAAGTTGAGCGAATGTACATGAGCGATTGTAACGCACATCGATTCCAAAAATAGGGGATCTATTAGCTGTCATCCACTATGTAGTATCCTATATAAAGGGAAGGGATATCATGTAATGAGAGAGATCTCTTGGAATGTGTTAGAAAAGAAGTTAGGAGAGAGAAAGTTTATTTGGAGAACAAGTTAAGCCTTTGTATTATCTTGTACTCAATTTAAGATCTTAATGAGTAAATGAATGATTTTCATCATGATTTCTTAGTGGAATGTTTAGATTCTTGTATGGATGTGGTTGTAGGATTTCCTGCAATTACAATCGGTTCGCAAAGTGGGTAGATGAATAATTATGGTTATTTTGTGTATGTCTACTATGCTTATGTTCTTTCCAGTTTTATTTGAGCAGTTTTCTTCTACATCTTAGAATAATCTATTAATCTTCTTTTCTTGTTTTTACTATGGATTGGTTGCTGAGGGTAGCCATGACTAGTGTGTTCAATATATGGCTAAGTTGATCTCATTTGGTATGGAGAATCAGAAAGACTTTATTGTTTCCTGCAATAAAGAAGGAATAATATGTGCTTGTTGGCTGTTATCTTGTATTAATACAGGAAGACTATTGTCTCAGGACAAAAGTCAAGAAGGATTAGCCGTCCTTACAATTGAGTTATCTTGGATTATACAACCAATTTTGGGATTATGAAGCATATAAACATGTTAAAAATGAAATAGTTGATGTCGCTAGAATTGGTTGTCAGTCCTCAGATGTTTTTGCATTGTTTAGAAATAGTCCTAAATCTGTGAGGCCTTAACCAAGTGATCCTGTCCGGAAACAATAAGCTAATGTATGTTAAACATGTTCAATGTATTGTGCAAGTGATCCCGAAAGAAGAAAAGAGCATTTTGAGAACAAATTAAGCTCGATTCAGATATAGCTCAGATCATTTAAAACAATGGTCTGATTAGTATCTAACGTGGAGTCGTGGACTCGTAGCCTCAACCACCGGTAGTCACACAGACCAACTTGCGTACAAAATGTTATTTAATGAGATGCCACTGGCCCTTTCCTCTTACAAAAATGCTTAATTTGTTTAGTCTGGAAAAACACCCAGCCATCCACCAAGTTTCCTTTTGCGGAAACTTTTGATATGGACCCTGCTTATCAATTATCCACTCTCTCTGAGCTCTATACTTGGGAGAGATTTCGATGGCTTTACTTTGTGCATGTTTCCTTAAGGGGGAAGGAGACAGGAATGCACAGAAAGCTCCGACGGCATTTACTATTCAAATGTTGTGGCTATAATTTTCGCTTAACTCAAAAAGCCTTGTTTCAACTTGTTTAGAATCTAGATATAGACCTGTCTGCTTATCCTAACCAGCAGCCCGCCAACCCCATTAACTTTTATCTTTAAAAGTTACAACCTATAGTATAACGGCCAGTGGCTTCTGCGTTATTGGAAAAGAATATTAACAACTCTATTTTCGGTAAGTTCAAAATATCCAACAAATATCCAAAACAAAAAACACAAAATTGGTTAAAAAAATCAAAATCAATAATTTCTGGGTGAAAATGACATTTAGATTTTGATACTGTTTTAAATGGACAAAAATGTAAAAACAGCCATGATGTAAACAGTTTCATCCTACCCATTTTCAAATACTTTTTCTTATTTTTAATTTACATCAGGATGCATCCAGTTTCATCCTTACTATTTTTTAAATTTAAGACAGGATGAATCCAGTTTCATCCTTACTATTTTTTTGGTGTCCATTTTACCCATACTAATTTTTACTCGTTCATTTGAATCATGTTTTAAAACTATTTAGACAAATAACTCATTTTTCGAACAAAAAAAAAATGCCATGTTCCTCCAAAGTCGTTGGTTATGCCCAAAACCTGAACAAGGAAAATAAAAAAACCATGTCTTATTGTTTCTTGATTCAAGGGTTTTTACCCGTCTTCATTGAAAGTCACCAATACAACAATTCCAAATGAAGAAACTGTCTACTAAGAACCAGATCAAATTGTTGAACAATACCGAGTCTGTTAAAAGTCAAGAGTCAAAACTCTCTATTCTTGACCATCATCATCTCGGCCTATAAATGACCATATCTAATCTCATTCAATTCCAAGCACTACCGCAAAATCCCACCAACATCCATAGTAAGAATAACGACAAAACCACTAAATTATTTCATATACAAACTTGAGCATTCTATATATGGCAGTTCTTACAGCCTTAAATCTATTGTGTTCCTATTCATCGATTTCCAAGCCAAGAAATGGCGTCAGTGCCATCCTCCGAGTCCCAAAATTTCCAGCACTTTCTCATTTGTCTCTTCCTACACTACCTACAAATGAACCCACAACCATTAGCTTTAAAGAAGTTACGAAGACAAGTGCTAATAGCCCTAAAGATCGTAGTGGTGATACTAGTCCGAGAACAGTGGCTGCCGAGCTATATATGATCATGGAAGTTGTTGCTGAAAGAATAGAGATGCATAAAAATATTGGAGAACAAAGAAACAATTGGAATACCCTTCTTTTGAACTCCATTAATGCAATCACTATCGCTGCTGCAACTATGTCAGGACTTGCATCAACTGGTGTCATCGGATCTTCGTCATCCCTTTTGGCTCTTAAACTATCATCTACTTTATTATATTCAGCAGCAACAGGGATGATGGTAGTGATGAACACAATTCAACCTTCACAACTTGCAGAAGAACAACGAAATGCAACAAGATTGTTCAAACAACTTCACGAACAGATCAAAACCAAACTTTCTCTATCTTCTAGTAAACCTATTGCTCAAATGGATGTCAAACAAGCAATGGGAAACATTTTGGCTCTTGATAAAGCTTACCCACTTCCACTGCTTGGAGGTGTAATGATTGAAAAATTCCCAAAGAAGGCCGAACCAGCAATTTGGTGGCCACAACGGAAACAAGACCAAGAAGAAAAACAGTTCACTAATGGTATAGTAGAGATGAACGGCTGGAGTAATAAGCTTGAGAGGGAAATGAGAGACATAGTCGAAGCATTAAAGAGTAGAGATACTGAAGAATACGTTAGATTAAGTAACATGGTCTTAAAAATCAATAAGATTTTAGCTATTTCAGGTCCATTGCTAACAGGTATCGGTGCAATAGGTTCAGCTTTCATTGGCTCGCCTTCTCAGGGATCAACAGCCGTGTTTTGTGGCGTCCTTGCTGGAGCATTGTCCACCCTTGTAAATACATTGGAACATGGTGGACAAGTAGGAATGGTGTTAGAAATGTATAAAGCTTCTGCTGGTTCATTCCAATTACTAGAAGAGACGATAGATTCTACATTGGAAGAAAAAGAAGTTGAAAAAAGAGAGAACGGAGAAATATTTGAAATGATGGTGGCTTTAAAGCTGGGGAGAAGTTTATCTGATCTCAGAAACTTTGCGGCTAGGTCTTCATCTTCAAGAGATGAGCAACCAAAAGAATTTGCTAGCAAGCTCTTCTGATGTTACTTGATGTTGGTCTCTTCTTGCTGTTCATATCAATTGTATAGTACAATATTTAGATTCTTTTTAATATGCCAAAATGTCCAGTATCTTCAAAACGTGTATCCTCATTGTATTCATATTGTTTTCAAGAATTAGTTGTTCCATAATTAATCATTGTACAATCTCAAAATGAATAATACACCATATGTTTAACAACGCCGCGAGGCTGCTTTTCTTTGAAGGGTTATAGTTATATGCTACTAATTATTTTTTGATAAAGAATTACATGCTACTAATTAAACCCTTTTTGCTAAGAAAAACACCATGGGATTAACAAAGATAAGAGTTACAAACATCGTTCAAGTTTTCCTTCCTAACAAGAGATCTGAGAAAAGTAGGATAGGAGACTCAAAGACCCCTAAGACTTATTTTTCTATCCCGACGTGCAAGCCGGTTTACTAGAAGGTTTTTCACACGTTTAATATACATAATTTTAGAAGACACAGAGCTAGAAAATAAATTCCGACACTGATCAAGAAGGTCGCAACTTCTCCAATCAATGCTTGAACAGCCTCCATTTACAAAATCCACTAATTAGAGACAATCACTAATGAAAACAACTTTGACAAGATTCATCTTTTCTGCCCAAGAGAACGCCAAAATAAGAGCAGCAACTTCAACAACCACTGCATCTTGCATCAAGCCAAAGTCCGAGCGTGAACCTCTTATGTTTCCTGCGGTATCACACCAAATAAGACCCAAACCCATTTTAAAATGTTTATAAGAACCATCATCAAAGATAAAATGATCAACTTCATCTATAGGGATCTTGAAATCCCTGGATAAACTAACAGAGCATAACTTAGGAGAAATATAAGAGTTAATCATTTTCTTGGTTGCCATTATGACCTTGTTCAGATCAATCGGAGTATTTCTAAAGAGCACATCACATCTTAACTTCCGGATAGACCACATAACAATAGCACCTATACTAGGCCAAGAAACTTTAAAGGAGAAATACCAAGTGCAGAATTATGCCAATACAGAAAAATATCATCCAACCCATCAAAATCTGTAAGAACCAAATGATGAAGAGAGAGTCCAAACCAAATATGGAAAGAAACAAAACAATTCACAAGCAGGTGCATAACTGTTTCTTCACCACTATGACAAAGAGGGCAAGTAATATCCACATAAGGGTTATAAAGATGAAGCAAGGAGTTACCAGGAATCATCTGAGTAAAAAAATTCTATAAAAAGTACTTAATTTTTGGCAGACAATCAACATCCCAGATCTTTCTCCAAAAAGCTGATTCTTCAAAGGAACTAAAATCATTCATATAGACTTTGTAAGCTGATTTAATTGTAAACTTACCATTTCTTGTATGAGCCCACATTAACTTGTCACTATCATTGAGGTTTAACCTAATATAAGATCTTTAACAAAGATATAATTACTATCATTAGGATTATAAGAAACATGAGGAGTACTATAACCTGGAATCCAAGAAGAACTCGAGATTCTTGTGGACTCCCCATTATTAATTTTTACCATTGAATTACCTCTATTGAAGTGTAAACCATTCACTATACCTTTCCAGATCCATGAAGAAGTGTCAGCGGCTTTATCAATTTCAAGTAAGTTCTGATTAGGGAAATATTTGTCTTTTAAGAAAATTGTTAGCATGATATTCAGATTATTCATAACTCTCCAACCAAGTTTACAGATGAAAACTCTATTAGTAACAAAAGTTCTCTTGATACCTAAACCACCACTCAATTTAGATTTACCTATATCACCTCAAGACCAAAAATAAGCAGCATTTTCAGGATTCTTTTTAGACCACCAGAAAGTTCTTTGTATGGAATTTATTCTAGAAGTAACAGTTTTCGGCAGTGGAAAGCAAGCCATATGATAAACCGCTAAACTAGAAAGAACATGTTTTGTAACCACAGTTCTACCAACGTCATTTAAATTTGACTTCTTTGAAGAAATTAATCTAGAATAAAAATTCCCAATGAGAAAGTCAAAAGATTTAGTTTTATCTTTTCCTATAAATAGAGAAGTGCCAAGATATTTTTCAGAACTACTAAGAAATTTCATTTTCAGAGTGCTACGTAATAATTTAATATGCATATGATGCATCTTACCACTGGTGATGAAACCCGACTTATCGAAATTGATAGCCTGACCAGATTCTTTTGCAAAAACATTAATAACCTTTATCAGATTTCTAGCATGGGTAATCGAAGCTTTAGAAAACAACATACAATCATCCGCAAAAAATAAATGCGAGATAGAAGGACCGTTCTTCTTAAACTTAAATCCCTGAATCAGTTTGTCTTCTTCAGCTTTTAAAATCATCTGAGAAAGGACTTCCATGCATTATAAAAATGTATGGTGACAGACAATGACCCTGTGTAATGCCCCTAGAAGGAAAGAATGTCTCACCCGGAGAGCCATTAATCAAGACTGAATAAGAAACTGTAGTAATACATCGAAAGATCAGTTGGCACCAAACTTCTGAAAAACCAAGCTTCTTAAAGACTGCTAGAATAAAAGGCCATTCTAGCATATCAAACGCCTTAGAAAGGTCCAACTTAATAGCTAAATGACCATTTTTAGAGTTTTTCTTTTTCTTCTTAAAAGCATGAAGAATTTCATGAGTGATAACTATATTATCATGAATCTGCCGATTTGCAACAAAAGCAGATTGAAAAAGCGAAATTAAAGAATCCAAAATAGGTTTCAAACGATTAGTTAAAATTTTTGAAATAATTTTATAAATCGAATTAGATAAACTAATAGGCCTGAAATCATGAGGGGAAGTAGGATTTTTTATTTTGGGAATTAAAGTAATAAAGGTGAAATTAGTTTGTCTAAGGAGAAACTTATTTCTGAAAAAACTCTGGACATGAGACACTACTTCAGCATGAACAATAACCCAATTGTCCTTATGGTGAGTTTGGATGTAGAATTTTAAAGGTGGAATTTATGGGTCCAGGGAATTTGGTAGAATTACGTTTCTCTTTCTATATTTGGTTGCCCGAATCCTTCGAATCACGTTTCCTATGGGATTCAGTTTTCCAGAAAATCCTCCATATGGAGTCCGACCCCCCCCCCCTAAGATTTGTTGGGAAACTTATTAAGGGATTTATGGACCCATTTTTTTTTAACTTTGAGTCCCATATATATATGCAATTTTAACATTTGAGGGTAATGCCAAACGGTATAAAGACTTTAATACAAGAAAACCTTATAAATCCTAGGAATTTTTATTGAGTTACCAAACACACAAGAAATTTACATGAATCACAGAATTTATAATCCCATGGGATTATAAATTCTTGGAAATGGTGAATTCTGCAAACAAACCCACCGTTAAAGAAACCAGCTTGAAAACCATCCGGGCCTGGAGAGCTCCAAGAAGCCATATTGCAAATGGTATTCTTGATTTCACTAATCGAAGGAATGGCAATTAAGGTAGAGTTAATTTCATCAGAAATAATTGGTTTAACATACCTTAAAGCCTCTTCTATATCACCGTTTCCAGGATTGGATGAAGTATAGATCTTCTTAAAATGTTTCGAAATCACATCTGCAACCTGCTCTCTATTTTCTAACCAGTTTCCTTGATCATCTGTAATAGTGTGTATTGTATTGTACATGTTCTGAGTTTAACAGTATTTTATGAAAGAAATGGGTATTTCTATCATATTTAGTAAAATAATTTATTCTAGATTTTTGTATGTAAAAACAGTGTTCAGTTTCATACCAGTAGTCCAATTGTCTAGAGTAGTTCAAGATATATTCACCAATCTGAGGAGAATAAGGTAAACCTTGAAGTTTTTTCAATTTCAGTATTCAATCTTCCTATAGTATTTTAATGTGTCCAAAAGAATTAATATTCTATTTAATTAACTCCTACTTCACATTTTTGAGTTTATTGACCACAACAAAACCAGTGGATCCTTTCATACTAATTGACCAAGACTTATTAAGGATTTCTTTGAACTCGGGATTAAGCTGCCAACGCTTAAAAATTTTATAAGGAATGTTGATGTTCCTTTCCCAGTGAAAGCACTTAACCATGATGGGACTATGATCAGAATAAATTCTTCCTAAATTAGTGACTCTAGTTTGAGGAAGAGCAGACACTCATTTATCGTTCATAAATCCCCTATCCAACTTTTCAAAAATCAACTAATGGGCTTTTGAATTTCCTATTGCACCATGTGAAAGGATTTACAAAAGAAACAATTTCATTCATATTCATCTTTAAAAGGTTTTCTTTAACAAAATTTGGGGGAAAGATTTGTTTGGATTTCCACCCTGTTTCTCAGAGGTATTTAAGATAAAGTTGAAATCTCCTACCAGTAACCAAGGATTATTGTTATTTTCATTCATACTACTAAGAAAGTTCCATTGATTTTTCTTACCAGCCAGATTTAAAGAGTCATAAATGAAAGACACTACACAATGTTTAATTGCAGGCGTAATATCACATAAGATATGTATCATGTTAAGAGAACAACCAAGCACTTCAATATTCGACTTTTCAAAGTAACCAAACGCAAGACCTCCAGATTTACCATTCGCAGGAATAATAGACCAAGAATCAAAGAGCAAGTTATGAGTATATTTTCTAACAACATCTTCATCAACCATAGTTTCTAATAAGCAAACACAATCTATTTTGTTTTTCCTAATCATATTAAACAAGTGCCTCCATTTTTTGTCATAACAACAACCATTAATGTTCCAACACAAAAATTTCATTTTTCAAAAAACCTGAAAAAGACTGTCGAGAAATCAATAAGGAAGAACAAAGTAAAAACTAAACAAGATAACAACAGATAAAAAAAAATTAAAGGAAGGAAGATAATAAAACAAAGCACGAAAGATTTAATGAGTTACTTACTAGGTCATGAGCCGAGGAGGGTTCAACATCCATAGAGTCAGAATCCATCATCGTGAGATCAATCTCTTTGTCATCATGAATTCCTCATCAGTGATTACCGATTCAGGAGGAAGAGAAGCTAAAGTAATAGGTTCCAAAACTAAAACATCTTTGTTGTCTACATTCTAATCAATATTATCCGAAAAGTCATTCTCAGAGTTGAGGTGCATAAAAAGTTCAGAGGAATAATGCACTTCCGAAGCAGAGTTAAAGAAGAAACTTGAAGAAGTTACAACAGTCTGAGAGAAGGACGAACATGAGGTAGACCAAAATACATTTGCATATGAAGAAGCATGACTAGAGGTCACACCCAAACTACCAGATTTAAACGAAATATCAGAAAGAGGAGAAAAATGAGGAACAGAAGACAAATGGGGCCATCGAGGAGTATGCATCATAGAGGAGGATGAAGAGAAAGAGTTAGAACCTAAGTATACTGATTCAAAAGCAGTTCTAGGACGTTTTCCTTTTCTATCATGCATAGACCCATCAAGACCAAAAGAAACATTATCAAAAGGAGAAATGTAACCTGAATTTCTTAAATGGGCATGGTGAGAAAGAAATGGAGATTGACTAGAATTATTAGGTTCCTTAATAGTCAGAGCTGATACTTCAGGCATAACAGAAGAAATACTAATAGGATATAAGGCCGAACCGCGGTTACCAAGAGACCCCGAAGGTTGAAGGCTGACAGAAAATGCATATGGCTTGGAGTGATCCATAGGGGAAGCAGAAACTTCAGCAGCTTTATCTAGTTCAGTAGACTTTGAGCACTCACCGACTTCTTGACAAACCACAACATTAGGAACGACAACATGTGTAGCTCGTGGGGTAGGTGCAGGCAAAGGTCGAACAAAAATCCTCATCTGAATTTCTTTACACTTTTCTTCATCATGAAATAGCACAAAACATTTCTTGTAGGCACGAAACGGGAGATTTGGATAAAAAGCCGTCATGTAATAAGTTCTCCTATTAGTGTTAAATACTACCTTTATTGTCATAGGAGATTTCAAAGGAACCATAAGCTTGGCTTCATATTGATTTCCAGCTGGAGTATCCACCGAAACAAAAGTACCAATATGGTTCAAAACCTCCCTTGCTTTTCCCTTGTTAATCAAATCTGTAGGAATAATGATTTGAACTGGCATTAAAGTAGTATCCCAAACCAATTCAAAAATAGATTCTAGATCACATAAAGGCTGAACAGCAAAGAGATGACCAAACAGTAAGGTAGGCCTAGCAGCATATGCCAATTCCTTATCTTGACTCTTCTTAAACATTACCACAAACAGATTCTGAAGACCTATGCGTTGGGCATAAGGTTTAGCCAACTTAAAATCAGCAGAATTGATAGTCCAAATTCTGTTAAGTTGATGCTTTACTGAGGTTTTATAATAAATTTTAGTATTATCACAAAGTAGCGCAGCAAATTTTTGAGGAAATTCCTCAACATCTTCATCTAAGTCTAAGACTCTAACTTGATGAGAAGCATAAGCCATTGCAGACACAAAGCAGCAAGAAATTTAAACTTTGCAGAAGAAAAGGATACTGAGGGGTATATGAAGATAAGGACCAAAATATATAATAGCTGCTTCTTGGAATTGTAAGATCATAAGTCTGCCATAATGAAATCGACATCACACTCAAATGTAGTTAGCCATTAATACAGGTAACTTAAAAGACTCATATATAGAGGATTAGACTGCAGATACAGAAGATCAATCTATCAGAAGAGAATAATTAAAGTAGATTGCCAAGTGTAAACATTAATCTGATTAAAACGCCCATTAACAGATAGAGCAATGTAGAGAAATTAAGAATATTCTTTCCTCCTAATTAAAAATTAAAAACTATGGAGAAATTAAAAGAAAACACATCTTTTAATGCAGGGGAGCAGTAGATTAACTCCAACAAGAAAACCCCCATGAGATTAAAGCCTAAAACCCTATTAACCTATCTTAATAAATCATCATGAAGAGTGGACTTAACATACACACAGCAAAACCATTCCTAAGGTAACACTTGATAGATAGAGAAGAATATTACTGAAATTGAATCAGATTGTATCAAATCTCTACTCTAAGTAGGATCTCAATCACCCTCAATATCATTCAAATGACTAATACTTGCAAATTTTTAATAGAACAAAAAAAAAACTAGAAAAACCATAGCGGACCAGAATGAAGCGATAGTGAAACCACAATTAAACCATACCCAATATCCAGTCAAAAATCCGTCTTCTCAGAAATCACTACTGTTCTCTTAATCCCATGATGATGCCTCTGAATCTCTATGATTGCACCACCATTAGCTCATGACCTAAAATGAAAACACACAAGAAAAAACTCACAAAACAATCAAAACAATACAGGAGCAGAGCAAATTTAATAGAAACCAACTAGAATATTTCAAAGAACATCATAAATTATAAACAAGATATATTGAAATTAAAAATCGATTGAAATTTTAAAAATTAGGGCTAACTCAGAAAGTAACTATTTGAAAAGATTAAACACAGAAAAAACAGAGCAAAAGCTATAATAGAGGATTGAGATTAGGAGGAGAACATAACTTATCCAGAAGATTGAAACTAGGAATCCATATTGAGCAAGAGAACGATGAAGAATTCTAAATTGACTAAAGTCAACATCGCCAGAAAAATCGCCCCTTCTTTGAGTATTTTAATATCCACAATACTTCAACAATCCTATAATTCAGAACGCGCAATTGGGGGATACTAACACTAATTGGGGGATAGAGGAAAAAGACAAAAACCGGATTTAAATAGTAAAGCAAGGTCACCCCCTATCCATGTATTTTAACTAATTCCTAATCTGCCCCTCACTAATCATGTTTAATGGTTAATTATAATTACTTAAGTTAATAGGTTCGTTTGATGATGATTAGTATAAATCATTAGCGTTGAATTTGTTGATGCAACAACATTAAATCAAGATATTTATGATCATGAAGCTTTAGGTGAAGAACCAACCCAGGAAAGTAAACAAGATGAACATACAAGTATTCCAATTACCCATGTATAGGTATTAATGTATTGAAATTTGATTTTTTTCATTGAATCCGCCATTGTTACGCCTGAAAAACTCAGTGCCGGCATGGTAAAAGTATTATCGAGCATGCCGGTAGTGGTGCCGGCATGGCCTATTCCCAAATGAACCATGCCGGTTTGAGGACAAAAACATACAAAAAAAATTTGTTTGAAATAGCAAGTATCGGCATGGTATTCATCCTGAATAACCATGTCGGAACTCAGTATCGACATGGTATTCATCCTGAATAACCATGTCGGAACTCAGTATCAGCATGGTCTTCATCCTAAATAACCATGCCGGCACTCAGTACTGGCATGGTCTTCATCCTAAATAACCATGCCGACACTCAGTATCGACATGGTCTTCATCCCTACCAAATGTAAAAAGAAAAAAAATTCAAAGTGAGGAGCCGGCAGAGAAGGAGAAGGGAGTGAGAAATGTTTTGAATTTAAAAGGGAGTAGGGTATTTTTATGTTTGATTTAGCTTTTATTGTTTTAAAGGGTAGTTTCATATTTTGCCCCCAAAAAACACCCTTTAACAAACACTATTGGTTGGGGGAAGTAATTTATATCTCCCAATCGCGCGTTCCTAATTAAACTACGGTAATCTATTAATAGTTTTTTAAATGGATAGACCTAACAGAATTGTACACTGATTAGGCCGACCGATCAGAGGGCCCGGAGAAAGGGAGTCCCTTTTATGACCTTTTTTTGTTTTTTTGTAAAATGAAGCCTCACACAAATTTCATCTAGAAGTTTTTGGTATCCATAGTTACTTTTTTGTCCCTCCCTTTTAGTTAATATAACTCTTCATGAATCCTATTTTTTCTGGGTATAATTGGCAACCAAACTAGAATATAACATATCTAAAAATCCGTGCCTTGAAATTTTACAAATTTTATCTCGTTGGAAAGCTTATAAAAAGATCTAAGCAATGAGTATAAACAATAATATCAAATTTGGTGTTTTTACGAAAATACGGAGGTGTTTATCCTTTTAAGCACAATTTTTGAAAATTGAAGTACATATCATTATACAACCACCACATTATGCATCCATATTTTGGTTTCTGCGTCAAGTAATTTTCCGTTGCAACTAATAAAACGATGTACTCCCTTCGTTTCAAAAAAAATTATACTTTTACTTTTCCAATTCTTCTCGGTCATCCCTCCCCACCGTGGCAGCGGTGTTCTAGTTATACTAGAAATGATAAATTTGGGCAAGGAATAACAAGCTTGGAATTATTTAGAGTCCTCCTCAACCTAATTAAAGCAACAAGAACATGACAAGCTAGCTACGATCTTAGTTATATATGATGCGAAGAATTTGTAATGAGAAATTTGTTGATTCATCCAGAAAACCCGACTAACTTTATTCTGTAGTCCAGCGCCAAAAACAATTAACCAGAGGTCCAAAAACATTTGAAAAGTTAAAATTACTTGGCTACCCTCACCACTCACATATAGACAGTTATATCTCATTCTTCTTCTTCTTTATTTTTTCAAACAAAATTCTTCATTGTTTTCATCTACAGACGAAAACTTCTTCCTTCTTCTCAATCAACGGCACCAACAACAAAATCAACCTAAAACCCATGCTTAATTATATCTAAAAATCGACCATTATAAGCAACAAAAACCAAAATCTCCAATCAATCTTCTTCAGCAAACCCAAACTCCATTTTCAGCAACCCTAACCGTTCTAATAATTTTCAATCTGAAAAATGGTTACCAAAAGGGAAATTAAACGAACAATTAGATAAGTAATTTTAGAAGAAACTCCTTCACCAGCAAAAACTAGAAGGACAACTGGCATTGATTCACCAACAACAAAAACTAAAGAAAAACCCCTGCAAATTGACCAACAACAAGAAATATGACAAAATATTCTGAATTTGTTACTCCTTCATCAACAAAAATGAATGAAAACGACGGTACTCCTTCACCATAAGCAAAAGGGAAGAAATCAAATGTAATCCTGAAAAAAGGTAAACATCTATTCAAATGATACTTAGACTACATACCAATATGTATTGTTGTAGATTTGCAAAATGTGGAAATTCTTTGCATGTGGAGGTTCTATTATGTTTTGATACTGTTATACACTACATATCAATATGTTGAATACTGTTTGATACTAGTACATATCAGTAGACACTACATACTGATATGTCTCAATACACTGTTAGATCGAATGGTATATACTGTCAAGTAGCAATATGTTTAATACTACTTATCAGTAGACAGTACATATTGATATGTTTAATATACTGTTAGATCGAATGGTATGTAGTATCAAGTAGCAATATGTTTGATACTACATATCAATATGTGTTAGATGTGTAGCTGTGCATATTGATATGTAGTGTCTATTCTTAGATACGATTGTAGGTAACTTGTACATATAAGTAGCAATATTCTTCTTAATCACATTATAGGTAACTTGTACATATATATAGTATTCTACTATCAAATACTTACACTTTTAATGCACCAATAGAAAAAACCAAAAAAAAAACACAGTAGTAGCTACTCATTTACCAAAAGCAAAAAGGGCGAGAAAAGCTGATACTCAGCAAAAGCAAAGGGGAAGAAAGAAATTGTCCTGAAAGTTGCTACTCCTTCACCAAAAGAAAGAAGGGAGAGAAAATATGATACTCCTTCACCAAAAGCAAAGAGTAAAAATCAAATGTACCCCTGAAAGAAGGTACAATTCTTAGCTATTGTTCTATATTTTATGATTACAAAGCATCACTACGTACTAATATATAGCTGGATACATGCAGTATGTGATGTTTGACATATTGATATTTTTATCTTGAGTAATTACCACTAATATATTAAATATGTAGTATTATAACTATATATTGATATGTTCAATAATTCCTGTTAAGTTTACATTTTGCTTAAGCGATGGAAATATGTAGCAGGTGCATATTGAAATGTAATGTAATGGTTTTAGATACTTGTTATTATGCAGGTAATAAGTATAAGAAAGTAGCTGGAAAACCAAGAAGTTTATACCAATCCGGTTTCAGGAGCTTGTATGGGCTTATGAAGAAGATTAAGGAGACAAAAAGACTTAAATTGATTGACTTGCAGTTGTAGCTGATCAGTGAAGCATCGTATAGGAACCTGTTCCTAGTGTTATGGTACACAAGTTTTAATTTAAAACATTGGTTGAAGAATGAAAAGCAGTCACCAAAATATTACGATGTTACAAGAGAGGTCGAGAGCCAAACAAGCATACATTTCACTTTGTAAGGCATGACATAACACATGAGCTGACATCTACACCAGAAGAAATGGGAATCACTTATGGGATGCCAAGAATGCCAAATAGGTAATATCAAGATTAAAACTTACATTAAAAAGTGGATGGCGTCAAACTGCATTCTTAAAAAGGATTTTTCCTAATGCACTGGAAAGTGGTGATAAAGTGACTAGGCCAATGATTGTGAAGGCAATCTTGAAAATCATTAAAAGAAAACAATTAATGTAAAAGTTGGTAAAAATTCTATGCAAATGGTGGGTGATGAATCAAATGAAGATTCTCAAGAATCTGAGGAAGACGAGGAAGATGCCAAAGATCTTGTTAGGCTTATCTGCATATTTATGTGCATTTCATTATTTTTCTAAACAAAAGGTGCATACGCTTTGACTGGAAAATACATTGGTTTCATTGATGTTCTTGAGAAAAAGCCAATAATATTTCATGGCCCGACCTTATTCATTCTTACTTAGAGCAAGAGCTGAATGAAAACGAGGAAAACGTAGAACACAATACTGGTTGTGTTGGTTATTTGTTGGTAAGATTTCCCTTATTTAAACTCTTTTGTTTTGTGTGTTTTCACTACATTTTGATAGTATATCTAACACTACATATCAATACTTACAGCCTTGGTATGCGGGGAATACCCATTTGGTCGAGCCATAGAATGTAGTAACGGAACCTGAAGGAATGTGTGTGCCAAGAGCTGCTAGATGGAACTATACAAAGATATGTACAACATTCCTAAAGGATATTGATCTTTATGAGTATGAGGTACACAAACCATATTTTGTCAAAAAATAAACTTGCAGTGCATACTTTGTCAAAAAAATACATATTGATAAGTACATAAAATTTGTGCAGTTCCATGGTGAATTCAAAGACGGGTACACAAACCATGAAAAAAAAAATCTTAATCGTATCTCAAGAAGGATTAAAGAGGAAGAAGATACTGAAACTCCCATTTCCTAAGATGGAAAAGGTGAATCAGAAGAAGAGAAATAAGAAGAGAATGGAAGTCCAATGGAAGAAGATGACTCAGCAGATGGGGGAGAGGATTGGAAATCAAAATACAATGATTTGAGGAGTATAGTCTCTGATAAAATGGAGCGAAGTGAACACAATGCAGCAAGACGGCGCAACGGTTGACGCTTTAAAGCTTGTGTTGATGTTACATGAAATATACTCGAAAGCTTTCCCTTTGCAGAGAGAAGCCATCCATAAAGATTATATTCGCCTGGGATCTACACCTCCACAAACCAACCCCAATGAAGATTTGGATGTTGACCCAATAGTTGAAGTCCAAATGACAATTTCGGAGAAAGATCAAACAGATGTTAATGCCACCTATGGAGTTGCTTTGTCAACAACAACTCCTGTATTGAAGTTCTGCGGTGTTGAAGTTCAGCTTTCTAAGATTAAAAGATGGACTGGATCTAATTTGGAGCAAAAATTCGAAGAGATACAAGCGGAAAATAGAAAAAAAAACACACAAGTAAGTAGCATATCAGTATGTAGTTGTTTAGGTTTAACGTTCACTTTGTACTGTATCAGTAATTTAGTAGTATCTAATATGTACCATATAAGTATGTAGTTGTTTAAGTTTCTGACACTCACAATATGTACTATATCAGTATGTAGTGGTAGATACTTACATTCTTGTAGTGGTATCTAACACTACATATTGGTATGTAGTGTTACATAGAAATACATATTGATATGTAAGTATCTTTATATTGACAGTTTCCATCTCTTTTTCCAGACTGATCTACTTGAAATTCAACAGGTATCAGCGAAGTAGTTGATCACAAATATACAAGAAACAATTGCTTCAGTTGAAGTTATGTCCCAGAAATCTGAAGACTATAACGTTGAAACGACGGCGGGTAGCTTTATGATCATGGATGTAACTTTGTTTAGTGAGATGTCTAATTTGGAAGAGATCGAACATCTCTCAATCAAAGATTATTTAGACTTGGCAAACTCTGGCATGGGAGTTTATGTCGAAGAGTATGCAAACCTCCTCCCAGATAGTGGTACTGATCAAAATCTTGGTCTTTTGGTATTGACATACGACAATAGTTTGAAGATTTATTTGGACGCGATTTCCAACCTGTAGAATTTCCACAATATACAACTGAGCAACAAGAAACCAGTGGATCGAAAGATGCAGGCGAAGTTACGACTGAGCAACAACAACCCAGCATATCTAAATGTGAAGGTGAAGTTACAGATGATCAACAAGAACCTAGCGGATCGGAAGATGGTGATAATTTGGAGGTTCCATCACAGGTGAATGATATGTACTGAATGTTAATTTGTGCATACTTAGTTTCAGAATACTTAGTTTTATTATTGAGTAAGCAGTTATGTTGTGTTTTTAAAGTACATATTTTTTTATGTTGATAAAAAAATGCAGGAACCAGCTACCCCAAGTCAGAAACAAAAGATGGTGACAGTGTACAAAAAGCGCGCCACAAAGGAGCAACACACACCTATCAGACCCGTTACTCGTTCCCATCCTGCAAAAAAGAAAGATGACATTTAAGAAAGTGTAAGTTAGTTCTTTGCATCTTATAAAGAACCCAAGAAGCCGAAAGCTGGAGCATCGGAAGAAATACCACTAGTGGTGAAACAAAAGAAGGACAAAAAGCTTACAATTCGCAAGACGTTCTTGAAACTGAAAAGATCGCCATTCTATAAAGACTTGAAAGATGAATAAGAAACTATGCTCTCCACATACTTTGATAATACAGTATTGGTGAGTTCTTAATTGACACTATTATTTTGTTAGTAATTTGCATGTACTATTATATTCGTAGCAAGCAATACATATTGACATCAAAAATAATAGATATCCATATCTACTGCATATTAATATGTACTTTTGATATGTAAGCAATACATATTGGTATATTATGCTTTAGTACATATCAATATGTTTTGTTACACAAGAATACATATTGATATCTACGCTTCTTACTTTGATTATTCTAAACTTTTCGTAGTTACTTCCAGCTCAATTTCTTGAAGAACGGGAGAAGGTGGTCTTTGTGTCAGCGGATCGTACTTGGTGCATAACAAGAATTTATAGCAAGATCTTCTCAACTACGGACAATACAAGCTTAACAATAAGTTTCGAAAAGACCAGGTGAAGCACGAAACAGAACGAAAATACTTACATGTCTTGCATCTTGATCCTTCCGCTTGGGTAAGTTTATATTACGGTGCATATTGGTATTTACCACACCACATATTGATGTTAAAGTATGTAGGAATAAGTACTTGCAACGTTGTTGTGTTTTATCTTACACTGCATGTTTATATTCAGAACATATCAGTATGTGGTGGTGGATAAGTTTTTGTTTATTAACATATTGGTACCCATGATGTATATTGCATAAAAATGATTAGATATGACTCTTCAAGTACATCCCATTTTTCAGTTCAATGTCGAGCACCTGGATAAAATTGAAGGAGGAGAAGAAAATTCTGTTTTCAAACCAATCTTGGAGATGGATAAAAGTATCCAGAAAATTCTTGTATCAATGTGCCATTCCAACCTTCGTTGGACGCTACTTGAGTATGACTGCTAAAAAATGGTATTCAACCACTACAATTCTTCTGCGAAAGATTGAGAGGAAATATATCATCCAAATGCCAAAAAATGGAAGATTTCTTGTTCAAACCTATCAACCTATACTTGATGCAGAACGGAAAAGAAACACTGAAGGATGTAATAGTCAATGAGTGTGAAGCACCTCAACAAGGAAAATCACCAGACTTCCTATTATATGTGATGCATTTTATGAAGATGAAGTCGAAAAGTAAATATGAGGGGATAAGTTTGGGAGATGACGAGCAAGTGCAATTGAAGATTCAGAACAAAAGGGTCAATTTAGCATGCAAATTGTTGACAACATCTCTACCAGAAATTAGTTGGAAACTGAAAGAAAAGAGTCCTAATTGCTAAAAATAGTCTGACTGAACATATTGATAAGTATCTAAATAAATAACTAGATTTATTTTGTAGTTTCCATTATAACCAACTTTTATATTAATAGAACATATCTTTGGAATGTTCAAAAATAGTTGTCTAACTTATTAGTAGTTCTTAATTTGCGTTGTTATTTTGTTGGTAATTTTCATTGCGTTGCTTTTTTATGACAGTAGCATTGTTATGTTTGTTATTGGCATTGAATATGTAGTGATACATATCAATATGTAGTGATCGATACTTAAAACTACATATTGATATTTCTAGTGGTAGATACTTGCATTCATGTTGAGTATTATCTTACAATACATATTAATAAACCAGTACTATATAAAAAGAAAGATAGAAAGATATTTTTGTTGGTGATATTTCTCGACCCCCGTAAATGGTGATACATATTCATATTGATATGGTGATATCGAATATGTAGTGATATTTACATTGTATTACTTTGTTATAACAGTATCATTGTTGTGTTTGTTATGAATATGTAGTGATACATATCACTATGTATTGATAGACAAAACTACATATTAATATTCATAGGGGCAGATACTTGCATTCCTATTGAGTTTTATCTTACAGTACATGTTAATAAACCAGTGCTATATCAAAATAAAGAAAGAAATATATTTTTGTTAGTGATACGAGGGAGCGCTGCCCTCTCGACCCTCGTAAGTGGTGAATCCCATGAAATTGCATATTCATAAATCTATAAAAGAAAAAATATCTCATTCTATCATTGAGAACATAATTCAGTTGGGACACAAAAGAATAAAAGTTTTGTAAAAAAACTAAAAAAAACTGTTTTGTAAGAACAGTACAAAAACAGAACATAAAGAAATTGTTCCATCGGTACTGGCGGATCAAACATTGGAAGTAGCCTTGTTGTGGCGATGTTTTGGGGTAAAAACTGATTCTGTTGCTTTTGGTAATTTGGGGTGTGTTGATGAGAAACGAGTTCAAACCTTACACAAATGCACTGTACGGGAATGCTTTTAGGTTCGAGAGATCAATCTATAAGACTCTGGCCTAAACCAAGAAATGGTCGTTCCAGATTCAATTCGGTCACAAAGTGAAGGAGAAGGGTTGATCTTAGGGAGGGAAGCGAAGAACGTGTTGAGATTGTGAAGGTGTTGGCTGACTTGTATATCAGAAAATGGTTTCTGGCTACTTGTGTTGATAATGATAGACACATTTTTGTGTCTACTTTGTCCTCAATGTCTGTATTGTTGGAACTCTATTTTTGTACTAATATTGTGTTTTTATGTATTTTTAGGAAATAAACATTTTTGGAGAATTTGGCTCGAAAAGTTGATTTTGGCACCCGGAGGACAAGTGTTATTCGGACTCTCACTTTTGGATAAGGGGTAACCTAATTACTAAGGGGCATTCCCAGGTCACCCCGAAGGCATCTTCTATTCGCACCCCAGTTCAGGATAGGGGGCATATCATCTTCAACCTTTTTGAATTTCAAATTTTGGCGGGAAAAATTGTTCCTGAACTGTCGTGACTAGGATTGAGGATTTGAAGGTGTTCCAGTGAGATTCAATGACCCAAATTAAATGGGTTTGTTCCTAGGGCCTAGATAGAGCTGGTATGGGTGTTGGATTCGGTCAAAATTGGCTAGATAACCGGTGGGAATCAAATCAAGGAAAATATTCTAAAATAGGAAAAATATTCTATTCTTGGAATTCTTGGATGGAAGAGACGTGCATGGGTTGATTCTATTGGCCGGAAACAATCCCTACAGCTCAGGGATGACGCGTGAGAAGAGATAAAACAGGGAACAATCCGTAACAAATCAGAGAATCAAAGAAAAAATATTTCGGAATATTTTCTTTAATGGCCGGATATTCTTGGAATTATTACGAGGATTTGAGTGATCTGTTGTGTATAAATAGGTCCCTAATGTCGAGAAGGAAGGGCTAGCAAGTTTAGGGAGAGTTTGGGAGAAGTATAGAGCATTAACAGAGCGAGAAAATCAAGTTACAGGAAAGTTTCTACTGCTGCCATTGAAGAACACGAAGAATGGACAGACCAGGACAGTCGTTCTTCAACAGTGATAACGACTAACACGTGAGGGTCTTAGAATTACCGTCAGCAACAGTTTATTTCTATCGTTTCTGTAACAGTGTTCTGCAACAATTATAAGTGTTGCAAACACCCGATTTACTCAATTATTTTCCTTTTCATCATTTGTAAAACACTTGTGAGCATCAATGAAATATTTTGAGAGGTTTTCCAACATGATGAGCGGCTAAAATACCTGGTGACTGAGGCGACGGAGGATCTATTCACTCATGTTTGATTGGTAAATTCTTTTTATAATTTCTTAAATATTTATTTTATTTAATTCACTTGGATCAATAAAAAAAAGAGATAAAAATGGTTTTCTTAATTAGTTGTGAATCAGTTTGATGTTTTATGCTTAGAATTAATTCTTTGATAAATCATGCTTAAGGATTACAATTTAATATTTGGACACCTTATAGATTAATAAGTGATTTAATGGAAAAAGAGCTAGATAATAATTATGAAATATTTTTGTAACCAATCAACTTGAAATAATAGTGAATCCGGTTCCTTAGTCCATTTTAAATCTTGACATCACTCTTTGAAAATTAATTTGCTTTATTTTTATTAAGTCTAAAATTCATTGCCTTCACAAGTCTTAAAACAACCCTTTTATCAACAACTTTGAAAACACATTAATTTTTGGCGCCGCTGCCGGGGACTTGTCTTTAGGATAGAGTTTTTAGATTTATTTTTTTTAATTTTTTTTGTTCTTCTTTATGTTTTTGGGTTTTTGTCTTTTCCTTTCAGATTTTGGGAATTTGGAGCGAAAGAAATTTTTGCCAAAGCTTTTGGCTAATATTTAAAGACTTGAAGTAAAAGGCAAAGCGAAAGGAGCTAAAGAAGAAGAATTTTTTTATAGAAAAAAAGAGAGTGTTATTTTATTAGATTGTATTAGGAATTATTTTTATTTTGTATTTTCTTTTTCTTTTTGCACTTTATTTTTTGGACCTTTCTTTTGGACTTTGGACATTTGGACATTAATTTTTTTTTAAACCCTACGGAAGGGTAGATTAAATATTAAATTGTTTGCAGAGAAGGACGGTGATTATGATATCACCTCGGCCCCTCGGGTTCGTACACAACATAGGAGTTGTGGCCCGAGTCGACGACAACGGTTCATCCCCCGTCTGGAACGGGAGGTAAGTTTGTCGAAACACTCGCGAATCCTATGTCAGCGAGTTACTGTATTCCTTCGTTTGCATATATGCTGAGGAACTGAAAACGGCTGCTTTAAATTCCTAGTAAAGGGCAAGGAATGGCCATACAAGATAAGGGTTCGGATTTCATCACCGTTCTCTTCTTGCCCGCCTTAGGAAAACGAAACCAAACGCGAACCTAAGCTTTAAAATTTGGAATAGAACGAGACCTATAGGGTAACGAGCTTAGTAGGAAAGTTGTTCGAAAAATACTGGTTACTCTTTTAGCATACTTCGAAGTTCATGATGGTCTCTGTGAGTTGAATGCGTGACTGCGTCGCCTTGTGATAGCGGTGAGGCCTTGGGTATCAAAGCTCCACTGAGCTTCCCTCGCCTCAATTCAACTTACTTTGACTCGGAATGAATCCATAGGGGTTTGCTTAAATTGTAACGAATTCCCTTTCGAAGGATTAGAAGCTGGTCTAGAAACAATCTAAGTGGAGTCATCATGATTTTTGTTTGCTAGAATTCAGTAGGTTTGCTGTGGTGGAGTCATCCTTGTTTGTGTTTGCATAGAACTTCCCTTCCCTTTTAGGGCTTTTCTTTTTAGTTTTGTTTTTCTAGTGTATGCCCGAGGTAGAACGGGCTTGGAAAAGAAACACTCTAGGTCGTCTGATTAGTGATAAACCTAGTGGTTCTTCTTGTGAAGGCGGGGAGCTCGAAGACTCTTATTTAGAGAGCCCCGTTTTTCGAAACTTCAGTTTTGAGAATCTGCGTCTTTGTGAAGAAAGTTCTCCTAGTCCTTTGGTAGTGCCAGAAATGGCAACTTTAAAAGCTTTATTGAACCCAACTAGGACCTCTCGTCCGTCTTGTATCAAGTTAGCTGAAACTGAGGCAAATTATGAACTCAAACCTGGGACTTTACAGATGCTCCCAACCTTTTTAGGAAAAGAGAATGAGAACCCCTATTTTCATGTTAGGGAATTTGAGGAAGTATGTAGTACTCTGAAAATTAAAAACCTTAGTGATGATGCACTAAAACTTAGGTTATTCCCCTTTTCCTTAAAAGATAAAGCCAAATCTTGGATGTATAGTTTGGATTCTGAGTCAATTGAAACATATGAACAAATTACATATGCCTTTATACATAAGTTTTTCCCAAGGCATAAAACATCGTCTATTAGGACAAAAATTTGTACTTTTGCTTAACAAGAGGGAGAATCTTTATATAGGTATTTAGAAAGGTTCAATGACTTAATTTCTCAATGTCCTCATCATGGTTTACAGAAGGTTAGGTTAGTTAAGATCCTCTACGAGGGTTTAGACTATTCAACAACGACCATGGTTGAGTCCTTATGCACAGGTGGGTTTGAGAATAAAACTGTTGATGAGGCGATGACATTTTTGAATGAAATATCCAATAAGACCCAACAATGGGAAAATAATAGGGAACCCCAGAAAACAATTCTTCTTAGTAGAGGAAATGCCAATAGGGTAGAAGGATCCTATGAGTCAGATGCTAAAATAGCAGCCATAGCCAAAAGGTTAGAAGCGTTGGAATTAGGTCATTCTAGTGGTACTAGTGGTAGAATATAGCCTTTTTGGGAAGACCATACTGTTGAAGAGCAAGCCAATGCTCTTTATAACAACACTAGATTCGATAACCGTCAGAAGTTTGACCCTTATTCAGAAACCTATAACCCTGGCTGGAGAAACCATCCCAACCTTTCTTGGTCTAAGGGCCAGAATCAAGGTCAGTCTAGTAACTCTCAAGCTCCCCCAGGTTTTGGCTATCCTAAGAATCCTTCAGCCCCGGCACAGTTTCAGAACCCTTCGGATAAGAAGATTATGAGTTTAGAAGAGTCTCTTGCTTTGTTAACTCGTAACACTATGCAGTTTCAGCAATCTGTTGCTCAAGGTATAGAAGAAAATAAGAGAATAGGTCAGGCTAACTCTCAGGCTATTTCCGAGTTGAAAACCCAGGTTAGTCATATAAATGAGTCTTTGAGGGAAAAAGGTAAGTTTCCTAGTCAAACTCAACCCAATCCTAAAGCAGAGAAATCGTACAATCATGTGAACTCTATTACAACCCTTAGGAGTGGAAAGAAAGTTGACAATAAGGTTGCCATGCCTGATAGTGAACATGCTGTAGTTCACCCTTATGAGCCAGAAAATGAGGAGACTGATAGAGTCTCCAAAGAGACCAATGAGGGTCCTGATGAGCCCGCTTTGTTCCCAGAGCCCCGTTCCCCCAGCTGCTAGTTCCGACTAAGAGGGAGTCCAACTTTAATGATATATTGGAGGTTTTTAAGCAGGTTAATATCAACCTTCCATTATTAGATGCAATTAGGCAGATTCCCTCTTATGCCAAGTTCCTTAAGGACTTGTGTACGCGAAAGCGTAAGCTCAGTGTCCAGAAGAAAGCCTTCATAGCTAGTCATGTGAGTTCTATTATTCAGAATACCACTACTCCTAAGTATAAAGACCCAGGGTCCCCTACCATTGCTTGTACAATAGGTAAGTACCGTGTTGAGAAAGCGTTGCTTGACTTAGGAGCCAGTGTGAACTTACTGCCATACCATGTGTACCTTAAGCTAGGACTTGGTGAGATGAAACCTACACAGATGACACTTCAGTTAGCTGATAGGTCCGTTAAAATTCCTCGTGGTGTGATCGAGGATGTTCTCATAGAGGTCGACAAGTTTATATATCCGGTGGATTTTGTTATCCTAGATACCCAACCTATCCCTGACCCAGAGAACCAAATACCAGTGATTTTAGGTCGCCCGTTTTTAGCTACATCCAATGCGATCATTAACTGTCGAAATGGTATTATGAATTTGTCTTTTGGTAATATGACTATTGAGCTGAACATTTTTAATATTAGTAAGCTACCCTCTGAACTAGATGACTCGAATATAGAAGAGGTGAACATGATAGGAACATTAGTCGAGGAGTCATTACCAAACACTTTGTTAGAAGATCCATTAGAGAAATGCCTAGCTCACTTTGGGATTGATTTTGATGATGATAAGGTGATTAATGAGGTGAATGCTTTGTTAGATTCAACCCCTTTGTTAGATACTAGTAATGGATGGAAACCTAAGTTCGAACCACTACCAGTTTCTAAGTCTACCCTAGTTCCTTCTTTAGAAGAGCCTCCTAAGTTGGACCTAAAACCATTGCCAGATACCCTGAAGTATGTGTTTTTAGGCCCGTCTGAGACTTTACCTGTGATTGTTTCTTCCGACTTGGATAGAGATCAGGAAAGTAGGCTAGTAACCGTCCTTCAAAACAACAAGGAAGCTTTAGGGTGGACCATAGCAGACATTAAGGGTATAAGTCCTACTGTTTGTATGCATCAGATCTATTTAGAGGAAGACACCAAACCTTCTAGGGAGATGCAACGTCGACTAAACCCCAATATGAAAGAAGTAGTTCGAACTGAGGTTCTTAAGCTATTAGATGCAGGCATTATCTACCCTATTTCAGACAGTAAGTGGGTCAGCCCCGTTCAGGTTGTTCCCAAGAAATCTGGTATTACTGTAGTCCAGAATGATAACAATGAGTTAATCCCGACCCGAGTGACCACGGGTTGGCGTGTTTGTATTGACTATAGGAAATTGAACAAGGTCACTAGGAAGGACCACTTTCCCCTTCCCTTCATCGACCAGATGCTAGAGAGATTAGCTGGACATAGTCACTACTGCTTTTTAGATGGCTACTCTGGATATAATCAGATCGTTATTTCCCCAGAAGACCAGGAGAAAACCACTTTTACCTGTCCCTTTGGTACCTTTGCGTATAGACGCATGCCTTTCGGGCTATGTAATGCCCCTGCGACTTTTCAGCGTTGCATGATGAGCATATTTTCTGACATGGTAGAACGGTTCTTAGAGGTCTTTATGGATGATTTTTCAGTGTTTGGTTCGTCTTTCGATGAGTGCTTGCATCATTTGTCATTAGTTTTGACTAGGTGTAAGGAAAAGAATTTAGTGCTTAATTGGGAGAAATGTCACTTTATGGTTCGTTCAGGAATTGTTCTAGGGCATATTGTATCTTCAAAGGGTATAGAGGTAGATAGAGCCAAAGTTGACCTTATTAAAACTTTACCGGTCCCAAAAACCGTAAGAGATATTAGGTCATTCTTAGGGCATGCTGGTTTTTATCGTCGTTTCATTAAGGATTTTAGCTTGATGTCTAGACCTCTTTGCAATTTGCTTGCAAAAGATGTTAAGTTTGTCTTTGATGATGCTTGTTTAGAGGCTTTTGAGAAGCTTAAGTCATTACTCACTACCGCCCCCATAGTCCAGGCACCCAACTGGAACCTACCCTTTGAGATCATGTGTGATGCTTCAGATTATGCTATTGGTGTTGTGCTAGGTCAGCGAGAAAATAAGTTACTTCATGTGATTTACTATGCTAGCAAAACTCTGAATGATGCCCAGTTGAACTATACCACTACCGAGAAGGAACTATTAGCCATTGTGTTTGCCTTAGACAAGTTTAGACCCTATCTCTTAGGTTCTAAGATCATCATATATACTGATCATGCTGCTTTAAAATATCTTTGTCTAAGAAGGATACTAAACCTAGATTGATTAGGTGGATTCTGTTGTTGCAAGAGTTTTCTCCAGACATTAGAGACAAAAAGGGTGCCGAAAATGTTGTAGCAGATCACTTGTCTAGGCTAGTTGTTAGTTCCCCAGATGATTCCCTTCCTATAAGGGATAGCTTTCCTGATGAACAATTGTTCTTTGTTACCCAATTACCTTGGTATGCGAATATAGTGAACTATCTTGTTACTGGTCGAATGCCCCAACATTGGGGTAAACAAGATCGTTCTAGATTTTTAGCTGAGGTTAAGCACTTCTTTTGGGATGATCCTTATTTGTTTAAGTATTGTCCAGACCAGATTATTAGGAGATGTATACCTGAGAGTGACCAGTCCAGTATTATTTCCTTTTGTCATGATCATGCTTGTGGGGGTCACTTTAGTGCTAAGAAAACTGCTGCTAAGATATTGCAGTGTGGATTCTATTGGCCTTCGTTGTTTAAAGACTCCCACAGTTACTGCGTTACTTGTGAACGATGCCAGAAATTAGGAACCATTTCCCGTAGGAACATGATGCCCTTGAACCCTATTTTAATTGTTGAGGTCTTTGATGTGTGGGGTATTGACTTTATGGGTATGTTTCCTAATTCTTTTGGTAACCTATACATCCTTGTCGCCGTAGACTATGTCTCTAAGTGGATTGAGGCGGTTGCGTGTAAAACCAATGACCATAGGGTTGTGATTGAGTTCTTGAAAAATAATATACTTACACGTTTTGGTACACCACGAGCTATAATTAGTGATGGAGGGTCGCACTTTTGTAATGGGCCTTTTAAGCTTCTGATGAAGAAATATGGTATTACACATAAGATAGCTACCCCGTATCATCCACAGACTAGTGGTCAGGTAGAGGTTTCCAATAGGGAGATAAAACGTATATTAGAGAAAACAGTTAATCCTAATCGGAAAGACTGGTCGTCTAGGCTTACTGATGCCTTATGGGCTTACCGTACTGCGTTTAAGATCCCCATTGGAATGTCGCCTTATCGGCTTGTTTATGGCAAGGCATGTCACTTACCTGTTGAGTTAGAACATAGAGCTTATTGGGCTGTTAAGCAGCTAAATTTTTCACTTGACGAGGCAGGAGCCCATAGGAAACTCCAGCTCAATGAGTTGGACGAGATTCGTATAGATGCTTACGATAGTGCGAAGGAGTATAAGAACAAAATGAAACTTGTGCATGATAGAAACATTTTACGGAAGTCATTTTCTCCAGGTCAAAAAGTTCTTCTGTATGATACCCGCTTGCATCTTTTCCCTGGGAAGTTACGTTCTCGGTGGACGGGTCCTTTTATTGTTCGCACTGTTTTTCCTCATGGAGTTTGAGATCGAGACACCGGATGGTAGTAGTTCTTCGAAGGTTAACGGTCAGAGATTGAAACCCTTTTTAGAGCCTTTTCCTGCAGGTGATGTTGAGGAGGTCCCTCTGGAGGACCCTGTTTACCCTTGATTGACCATCGAGGCAGTTGTATGTTGTATATTAGTTTTTGATTTTCTTCACCCAGGTACTATCTTTCCAACTTCTCCTCGTGTTATTTTACTTTTGGTACTGCTCTTTAATTAGAAACATTAAGGACAATGTTAGATTTAAGTTTGGGGGTGGGGAAGAAACTTTTTGTTAGCTTTTAGTTGCAATAAATAAACTCCAGAGCCTAGAAATTTATGCGTATTCAGGATGGCACTAACTAATCTAAGTGGATGGAAGCATCTTGGTTGTAGGAGTTGAGGAACCAATCTGATTAGATGGAAACATCTATAGAGTCTATTCATAAAAGCAAAGAGCTCAGGTGTTAGAAATAACATGATAGTTGCACCATATCTCGTTGAGTCCTTTTCATTTCTTTATTTTATTTTATTTTTTCATTTTAAACTATGTTTCTCTAAGTGATTAGGTGGGGCACACGATTCAAGTTGTTACCACTAGGATGAATTAGAGTGACTGAGTTACTAAAAAAAAAACGGACCAGTTAGACCAATCAGAATAAGTATTAACACTTGGATAGCAATATGCGTGTGTTCTCCCTGTTTCCGTCGCCTAAGCAAGCGTGGAATGCAGGACCCGTGGGAACTATCGTGTAATCTGTTGACAAGAAGCATGCACTTGGATCAAAAAGATCTATTCATGCCGTTAAGTTAAAAAAAAATGGTTATTGTTCTGTGTAGTCAACTGCTGGTTCCCTTGTATTTGCCAGTTTGTTGATCAAGATTTAAGTTATTGACCACTGGTTCCTTTGTATATGCCAGTTGTGTTGATATTAGTCAGACCGGTATCTCATTCCATTAGGATAGGTTCATTCTGGCAGTGGCCTTCAGACAGATATGTGAAACATCGATCATTTGGTTAACATCAAAACCATCTACATTTTTCTATTTCCATCTCCTTTTTCTATCCATATGATTAGTTTGACTCCGAATATGATGTCCATAGTGCAACTATCTGAGTAGAGCTCTGTCACTTTATATGAATTTTAGTATGCTTGAGTGCAAACTCGTGTACATCAATTGGAATTTCGCATCAGGGTACTTCCTCCTATAGTCAATGATTGTATGCCAACCAGGAGATTCTTTAGTGCCTTCCAAGGTTCGTTGTAGATAGCTAGGGTCTGGAGTAAAGGTTTTATGGGTACACCTATGGTAAACCCTCCGGAGACAACACTCTGCCACTAGGGCCAACTAGTGGTTTAACGGCTTAATGCACGTGCTAAGTGTAGTCATTTTATTTTAGATTAGATTTGCTCGAGGACTAGCAAATAATAGGTTTGGGGGTATTTGATAGACACATTTTTGTGTCTACTTTGTCCTCAATGTCTGTATTGTTGGAACTCTATTTTTGTACTAATATTGTGTTTTTATGTATTTTTAGGAAATAAACATTTTTGGAGAATTCGACTCGAAAAGTTGATTCTGGCACCCGGAGGACAAGTGTTATTCAGACTCTCACTTTTGGATAAGGGGTAACCTAATTACTAAGGGGCAGCCCCAGGTCACCCCCAAGGCATCTTCTATTCGCACCTCAGTTCAGGATAGGGGCATATCATCTTCAACCTTTTTGAATTTCAAATTTTGGCGGGAAAAATTGTTCTTGAACTGCCGTGACTAGGATTGAGGATTTGAAGGTGTTCCAGTGAGATTCAATGTCCCAAATTAAATGGGTTTGTTCCTAGGGCCTAGATAGAGCTGGTATGGGTGTTGGATTCAGTCAAAATTGGTTAGATAACCGGTGGGAATCAAATCAAGGAAAATATTCTAAAATAGAAAAAATATTCTATTCTTAGAATTCTTGGATGGAAGAGACGTGCATGGGTTGATTCTATTGGCCGGAAACAATCCCTACAGCTCAGAGATGACGCGTGAGAAGAGATAAAACAGGGAACAATCCGTAACAAATCAGAGAATTAAAGAAAAAATATTTCGGAATATTTTCTTTAATGGCCGGATATTCTTGGAATTATTACGAGGATTTGAGTGACCTGTTGTGTATAAATAGGTCCCTAATGTCGAGAAGGAAGGGCTAGCAAGTTTAGGGAGAGTTTGGGAGAAGTATAGAGCATTAACAGAGCGAGAAAATCAAGTTACAAGAAAGTTTCTGTTGCTGCTGCTGCCATTGAAGAACATGAAGAACGGACAGACCAGGACAGTCGTTCTTCAACAGTGACAACGACTAACACGTGAGGGTCTTAGAATTGCCGTCAGCAGAAGTTTATTTCTATCGTTTCTGTAACAGTGTTCTGCAACAATTATAAGTGTTGCAAACACCTGATTTACTCAATTATTTTCCTTTTCATCATTTGTAAAACACTTGTGAGCATCAATGAAATATTTTGAGAGGTTTTCCAACATGATGAGCGGCTAAAATACCTGGTGACGGAGGCGACGGAGGAGCTATTCACTCATGTTTGATTGGTAAATTCTTTTTATAATTTCTTAATTATTTATTTTATTTAATTCACTTGGATCAATAAAAAAAAGAGATAAAAATGGTTTTCTTAATTAGTTGTGAATCAGTTTGATGTTTTATGCTTAGAATTAATTCTTTGATAAATCATGCTTAAGGATTACAATTTAATATTTGGACACCTTATAGATTAATAAGTGATTTAATGGAAAAAGAGCTAGATAATAATTATGAAATATTTTTGTAACCAATCAACTTGAAATAATAGTGAATCCGGAGCCTTAGTCAATTTTAAATCTTGACATCACTCTTTGAAAATTAATTTTCTTTATTTTTATTAAGTCTAAAATTCATTGCCTTCACAAGTCTTAAAATAACCCTTTTATCACTATCTACAACAACTTTGAAAACACATCAGATAACACTTGTCTTTTTCCCCTTTTTTTTCTCGAAATAGATTGAAAATATATTTATACAAGTCATTTGAGCGCAACCCTGATCTCTTAGGAAGTGGAGGAAGTGAAGTAGTGGAGAAGTGGGTTTTGTACGGAAGGTAGTGATCATCGTGTCTCGTTATGAGGAATGACTGATCACACATTCTCCCACTACTCTCATTACTGATAACCGTCTGCCTTTCCTGACACGTTCTCGTAATGGACGTGTTTCACGCCGCACGCTGTAAACCGCCAGACTAATATTGTAGCGCCCCATAAGCTAGCAGCTGACTAATCCAAGAGATTAACTAAAAAAATAGGCCCTACGAGTCTAATTCAAATACTTAAACATTCAATTAAGAAATGTGCTACAAAACTTATCCCAGAACTAATCCCGCTCAGAATATATATACATGAACTTCTCTCAAATGATACATATACAATAGTCATTTGGTTTACAGATACAATAAACAACATAATAAACATAGCAGAAGTTAACTAATTAATGGAGTCAACACTTGTGGCTTTCGCTGCGCAACTCTGACCTGTCTCTGAAAACTGAAAGTGGAAAAGGGTGAGCACAGAGTGCCCAGTAGGAATAACATTTAACTTTCAAATAATCATTGGAATGATTTGGAAAAACAATGAATATATCGGATGTCGACCAATTCCTTACACATCCCATATTATACATTGATAATGAAGTCTATTGGATGTCGACCAATTCCTTACACATCCAATAACAAATCATGTTTTTCTCAAAACACTAAAAGGCATCCAAAATACAGAAACAAACAATCATGGTATATGGATCTAACTCCTTCGACAAAACAATGTATTATTGGATGTCGACCAATTCCTTACACATCCAATTGTATACATTGACAATGAAATATATTGGATGTCGACCAATTCCTTACACATCCAATATTATGCATTGATATCGACCAATTCCTTACACATCAATGTTGGTGTCGACCAATTCCTTACACACCAAAATGAAGGAGCGTATTCTATATACTTTCGGACTTTAAAAAAAAACAATGCACAATCAGATAATTCATGAATTTGTTAAACATAAACTTTTGTAAAAGAAAACAATAATAATTACAAAAGAGTTAAATATAAATTCCCACCTCGTTTGATGACAAGCCACGCCTACCTCTAGATCCACGATCCACTGGTTCATCCTTTGAATCGATCGTTGTTAAATAGACTAACAGTTAATCACACAAGAAGTCTAAGAATCTAGACAAAATGGCTCATATAAGAATCATACAAGTCTATCTAATTTCTCTAAGCTCATTTATGGTTCTACACTTCTTTATTATCCATCTCTTGCATATCTAAAGGTTTAACTAATCCAATTAGATTGATTCTATAGTCCATAGTTAAGTCTCATGAATATCTACAACTTTGTAGAAGAAACCAAAGGTTAATTCGGACCATAAGGGGTCCAAAATGTTTAATCAAGAAAACTGATCCTAAGCCCAAGTCCATTAATCCGGCCCACTAATCTAAGGTCCAGTCTAACTAAGTCAACTAACGGTCTATGTGTATGAGGCCGAGCTCTTTCTTCAGAGAAACAATTACCTCAAAGCAGTAACTGAGGCCGAGCTCTTTCTTCCTCTGCCTCAATTGAACAATCATCTCAAAACCATATACACCCAACAATCTTCATCACCCTCACTGATTCACAAGAAACCCCAAAACTTCCCAATTCTTTTATCTTCCAAATATGAGTTCCACACTTCGATTCACCTCTCAAATCACCCCACCCAGACTTCAATTTCTTCTTGTCTAACTCCAAATTGAATCTACATTCGATATCCAAAACCCTAGTTCTTAACTTGGGGAAGAACATGAAATCCTAACTCTCTAATTCATTATTGACACAACTTCAAAACTATAATTAAACAAAAACTCGTTCGATCTTCTTCCATCAGGAACTCAATACAGATCAATTCCATGAAACCTCAATCAATCTTCATCCTTCAGAAAACCCTAACTTAATCTCCTTTAACTCGTCACTGCTTTTAACTAAGAACCTACCACAACACAATCATCACCACTATGAACCCTTCCTTGATGTTTCTACTCTTGATTCGATCTCCAGATCCTCACTTTTAACTCTCAAACTCTCAACAGATGAAGAACAGGGGAAAGAGAAAGAAGAAGAAGAGAAAAGAATAAGAGAAAACGGATTTCTCTTAAATCGGCTTCTGAAGATAAGACTCACTATGACACGCACTTTCTTTGATAATCCCCGCCACAATGTGTCTGAATTACATTAGAAGTTTTTATCCACGAAATGATGATTTTACCCTTTGCACTAATCCAGTGACATCTTCTTTGTACAGTATCCAAATGACATGTTCGAGTAGCCCATTCCACGTAACTTTTTGAGATCTATCCAGCGATACTAGTTTCGTATCTAAATCGTTGTTAGATTAATTTATATTAATTAAAATCTATATTAACTAATCGAGTCGTTATAGGCTTAATCGTCTCTTGATCATCGTTAGGTCAATCCTTGACCGGTCTAAAAGCGTTGACGAGCTTGAGGATCGTTATAAATACCCCAGTAAGCATCCCCCATTTTGTGACATGTTTGATGTCTCGAATGAAAGGGTCAAGTCGTGGGACCTGCCACTGAGAATATAATGGTGTTATTAGGTGAAACAACTAAGTTGTTTATGAGGCCAAAATAAAATATGTATGTATTCGACGCATGTAAAGAAGCTCAAATTAATCGATGTGTATGAAGTATCATTGTTTTTGAGCTTGATTGAATAAGTCGCGGATAAGCGTCTTCAAAGAGAAAGAATGATCGACCACCTTTGGGTGATCGTTTGGGTGCTCTAGGGACACGCCATTACTTGGCCGATCGTCTCATGTGGAAGAAGGATGGCCGGTCTTCACAATGTTGCTTTGTTTGTTTTCTAAAAATAGACCTATACCATCCAACCAGGCTGGCGAAGTTGGATGGTCGTGATCATTTGCGGAAGTTTCAAACTGCCATTGACGCGACTTTAGGGTTTAGGTGGGCCGCATGGTCACCCTCTTTGGGCGAGCGATTCGAGGCTTCGATCGTCAGCTCGAGCAGGTCGGTCAGTCACGCGTGAAGGTGGGACGACAGTGATCACGTTGATGTCCTCGATGCCATTTCAAGTTAAATCTAAGCAACGCAAATCAGTTGGCGAAGATGAGTGGTCGAGATCGATTTGCGGTAGTAATGTATTTCCGCAAAGTATTTTTTAGGTTTTTGAAACAACGTGTCCATGCTTCTTTGGGCTGGCGTTTTGGTGCGCTTTAGTCTTGCTATAAGCAAGTCGATCGTTCACGTGTGCAGTTGGTTCGATGTTGAACATGTTGGTATCTCCTTGATCATTTGAAGTACGATCTAATCCGTCCAATTAAGATGGTGAAGTTGGATGGATACGATCGATTAGCGGTAGTTGTGTAAAGTCTCTTATTCAATTTAGGGTTTTCAAGGTTATGCGATCATCCTAGTTCAATCGAACGATTTGGTGCGCTATTAACTTCCCATAAGCAAGTCGATTGGTAAGGGATAGCATTGGGTCGGTGGTGGACGTCTTAGCACTTCTCTGATAGTTTGGAACGCGATCTATGCCGTCCAACTAGGCTGACAAAGTTGGACGGATATGATGGCTTTTGAGACCCTTTTTTATGGTTTTAGCTCGTTCGAGATTTGTCTTTCCGCAACGCAAACGCCCATGTTTGGGCCGGCGTTTGAGGCGCTTGTGAATAGGCAACACGGGATTCGATCAGCTAGAGGACTAGTGGGACCGCCGGTGATTGCTACGGTGATCGCCTAGTTCTACTAGGGGTAGTATAAGCTTGTTAAATCGCGCGGCCAAATTGTGTGGCCGTGATCATTTTTTGAGGACGACATTAACAGTCTAGATTTTCTTTAAAAGTAAATATGCGTTAGATCATGCTAACTTTAATTAAAAGTGTGTGAACGCATTGATCTCTTTGTCAGAGAGTGATGTAGCTCGTATGGGTATTTTCATGCAGATCTCAAAACTGACACTTCGGGAGATTTATGCTACTCTGCTGAGAGTGAACACTTCATCGTCATGTCATGTCAATGATGAGAGTTCAGCTGAGAACATAGCATGGGAAAATATCAGGCAAGCGAATGCATTAGTAACTAATGTGATAAGTTGATTTTTTATAGAATATCTGGGATTGATGCACCATTCTGATAAATTTCATAAATATGACGAATTGGTCGATACATATATAATTAAAGAGGTTTGAACACTCATCACTTTCAAATGGCTTTTGTTTCTTTGCAGGATGACAGCGCTAAATATAGGGTTTTATGATTTTGACCCTTGAACTAAAAACCACCATCAACATGTGAGCTTTCAAATTACCGGATGGTTGAAAGAATAGTATCATCATCGGTTTGCTCATCGAGCCTGTAATAAAAAAATAAGAATTCAACAGTACATATCAATAAGAAGTAAAGAGTACATAGTATATATGTTGGTTAAATCATTTGGAACATTTGTAATTAGAAATAGTATGTACTGTTTGAAACACGTACCTGTCGTAATTAGGAATTGAAACATTCGTATTGACGGATAAGGTTGCATGCTGCCTTGTTGTGATGAGTTTTCAAATTACAATTTGAACATTTAACAGATTTTTCTATTTTTCTTCTATGTACTTTTAATGCGAGTCTTTCTTTTCCTTCCTGGTGGAGCGCTTATTATTGGTGGTAGGAGAATGGTATCTTCTACAGTATACTCATCAGGCTTGTAGGAAAAAATAACAAAACCATTACTACATATCAATATGTCCCACGGTGTATATTTTCTTAATCCATTGTACTGTATGATCCTACCTAAAGTACATACTAGTATGTACTTTTCAAAACACATACATGTTGTAATTAGGAACATGCCTAGTAGCTAATAATTACAGCTGACGATAACAACTGACTTTAAAGTACTCATAGACCTAATCTAGAAACCCAGTTGCAGCAATAGATGCAGTAGCATGCGAGCATGAAAAATCATACACACGCCATCTTTTGCAAGTGCAAGTTTTCTGTTGTAGATCTACCATATGAGACATGCCCATATTTATCTACTGAGTATCTACACAGTACATATTGATAAAGGTGAAAATACTAACCTTGGAGAATGAACTTCATAGAGGTGATTATGTGACTGACTAACTTTCCAAGGACGACTAATTTGAATGTGAAGTTCAAGAAAGGCTTGATACGCATGGCTTAACTGTTCATGGTTCATCAAAAGACTATTCGCGACGTTCTGACATCAACTCCATTATACGTAGCATACATGATAAGAAAACAGCAAAGTAACTACATATCAACTGCCATAGATTAGGGGAGCATGCTTAAAAAGTAAATATAGTTACAAGAAACTATAAAATCTTAACAGTACATATAAAGCTTGTGTTGTGACAGAGGAAACTGATACAAACCCGATCTTGTCAACCAAAGGACATGTAGGTAACTTCTTCACATTATTAATCCAATTATTAAACGATTCAGTAACGCTTGAAGAAGTCTGACCATACCTACAGTCCAGGAAGAATGCACTGGACCGTTTTTCTCTTGGAATGTTGCAAAAGTATTTAGCAACCCAAGGCCTACTCGAATTAACCATTTCTTGAAGAGCTTCCTCGTATGTTGCAGGAGAAAGCGCATATGTAGCCTTATAGAAAGAATTGTACACTTCTTTATACTTTTCATCAGACTTTGCGATAGGTAAGTTTTTGGACAAGTGGAAGAAGCAATAGCTATGATGGGATTCAGGGAAAACTCTGGGAATATATTTAACCAATCCTTCACCTCGGTCAGTCACAAAAGTGATACGGCGATCATCCACAACTTTCTTTAGATTCTTAAAAAACGAATGGCAATTGCCATTATTTCTCCAGAAACTAATGCATATGTGAGAGGACAAAAACTTGCAAAAGGAATTAAAAGTTAAGCACATGGTTCTAAAAATAGGAAAACAGACAGTACATATCAATATGTAATGGCACACAGAAAATAGTACATATGTCCTTGTACTGTTACAGAAAATATACAGTACATATGTCCTTGTATTATTACAGAAAAACACCACATTTCAATATGTACAAACAAAAAAAAAACAGTTGCCTTGATTGGCGTTAAGACATTTGTATAAAATGATATTGTGAATTTAAGTAAGACGGATATATTACTATCACTAATGAACCACAGTAAAATATCTGTATTTTAATACACTTGGGGATACATAAAATTATCATATATGGATACTATTAATAAAGAGAGGTGGACTGAGAAAAAGAAAGTTTCTACAAATTTAATGTATGCTAAGTGTTATTGGATGATGTACATACATATTTATAATTCAACACACGGGGTACATATATGTGCGAGGAACTTGTAAGGATATTAAGAATTTTTTTGATGTTTCTACAACTATAAATAGAGTTGCATATTGTGGTGCATCCGCAAGTTAAAAGATGTGGTAACTATCCAAAGATTTACATCTTTAACTCTAACAAGTATAGATAAGTAATTTAATTCATCATAAATTTTAGTGTAATAATATTTATACTTCTCCAATTTAATATCGATATTACTATTATAATAACTAGTCAAGTTAGGATCATGATACATATAGGTTATTGAAATATAGAGTACCAATATATGGAGGTTTTACAGTAATGGTTGAAAAACAATAAGAAGTAATAGTTGTTATCGTAGATATACAAGCAGTTAATGGCGCATTCAAAGACGTTTAAAATACATTACTTGGTCAGGAAAGTCTTCTCAGTGTTCATTAGTAAAATCGATGGATTTGGCTTATAAGGTAAGAGAACACTGTCGGTGCCCAATTGATTTTTTTTATTAGCACAGATGTTAGTAAAGTGATTTTTGTCCAGGGTCACTAGCTCATAACTCCATAAATATTCTTTACATGCGATAATGTGAATGTTGATGTTAAAAGACAGAATGGTGAAGAATTAGAGGTGCCATAAAGTATTTCAAAGATTTTTACTGTAAAAATAGAAGAATATTGGAAAATAAATTTCTGCAAGTAGTCTACAACCATCCTGTGAAGTGAGTAAGAGGGTTAAAAAATTTCAGGAGGAAGAAGAGACTCTACCAAGTCTCAAGTAAATCACCGTAAATCTTCTTTCTTCACTAACAATTGACACATCTACGAATGATTGTGATTGTGATTATGAGTATGATTGTTATTAAGTATCCTGGTAAACCTTAACTCCGTTTCTTATAAGCCTTTTTGACTTGGAATGAAATGGTTGAGTTGTAATACTTTTTCTAAGTTTTGTTGATAGTTTAAGATAATTGTGCAACTATATAACAAAGATTTCTTATGTTATTCGTTTCTTGCCTTTTTCTTGTCATATGATCAAAGAAGGATAAAAACCTAACATTCGAAGAAAAAAATCTTTAATGTATATCATGTAATAAAGAGGACTGTTTATTTTGATTTGTGCATTGTGAGTTTAATATTTAGCTTTTTTTTTATTATTAATTGTTGTATCACAAAGTCGGATGATGGAAATCAAAATAAGGAGAATCAACTGGGGAAAATTTACTGAAACTCATGGTTCTTCCCTATGAACCAATCTTTTTACAATTCTCATTTCTCTTTGTAAATCTATTTGTTGAAGAAACGGTAAAAAGTTGGCTTGAAAAGTGTTTGTGAGAAGTCCTTAACGAGTTTCTTGCATCACCAACTCACGAAATTCAACAATAAGTGTTTGATTCATTCGTCTTTTGTTGCTTCTTTTAATTTTTAGCGTTCGATTTCCTATGTTTCGTTTCTTATTTATGTAATTCCTCAATTGCTTCTTAGTATTTAATTTCTGTGTTTCTTTCCTCGAGTTTGCTTTAGTTTTAACTTTCTTTTTTGTTATTTTATTATTGGTAATGTTGCATCACATTCAATTGCATAGTATCACCATGCAAGTTTTTACATGAAATTTCCAAGGTTTCGGGAATAAATTGGCTCACCAACTTCTTAAATTTTGCATTTCCTCTCATGATCCTGATGTTATATTTCTGTGAGAAACTCAATTTCTTCAACAACAACTAATAATCTTCTTTAGGAATTTAATTATACGTATTAGTGGTCGTCTTTATCTCTAGGTCAATCTGGTGGAGTTGCGCTTTTATGGAAGGATGTCTTTCACTTTCGACTTGTATATGTTACCTCCAACTTTGTTCATATAGAACTCAAAGCAACTTCTCATGATACTTCTTGGGTACTTACTCATTTATATGGCAGTCCTCATCTTGTTGATAAAAAAAAATTATGGGATCAACTAGCTGAATTTTGGGCTTCCTTCATTATCCCTAGCTCATACTTGGGAATTCACATTATCCTATATCATGAAGACAAAAGTTCTTAGTCCATCTTTTTATTTCTCTTCAAAAAATCATTATGTTAATAATATCATATCCCGCAGTGGTTTTATGTGCATATTTTTGGTAACCTATATACATAGAGTAATCATCGATGATATCGTCAACTAGCGCAGATACAAATCGATCGTGTATCGGCAGCTGCAAACTGTTTTATCTTTTTCCACTGGTATCTCTTCTCCAGGATATTCCAGTCATTATGATGTAGTTTCAAGTCATAATGTCGTTGGTTTAAGTTCTTGTAGTGTAGGTTCAAGTTTTCTTGGAAGTCAACGAAGTTTGAGAAGTCGTGGAAGTCAACGAAATCTTCTTTATACTCGAAATATAGTGGTGGTTACTCAATTGGCAGCAAGTGGTGAAGTTGTTGACATGAAAACAACTCTTAGAGGTTTGCTTAACCAATCTTGGACTGACACTTTAACTCATGGTAGTGGATTGAACATTGAAGCAGTTATGCAATCTACTCTTTATACCCTAATTTCCTCATTTATATCAGCGCTCCACCCATTTCAAGAATTTTATCGTGTTCCCCTCCGCACGGATGATCCTCTTAAAGTTACTTTTTAAGGTTTTGGATATGACTCTCTTGATGAGACTCAATGACCAAGTGAGACTCAAACTGGTGTGTTCTCTGTTGTGTTGAACACACTCTTGATCCAGAAAACATGACGGAATGGATCTTTAATGGTCAGGAAAATCAGTAGTTTATGGATTAATTTAATTTCGAGCATTTGTAATTGTTTTCTTTTTATTAATGAAAATTATCTTAAAATTAATGTTAAAATCCAAACTGAGTTTACTTTTAATTAAGTTTTAATTAGATTTAACTAACTAAAAAAATGTCGGGAAATTGAGGGATAATTTATATTGCAGTCGTAATTGAAAACCATGGCGACTGCAACATAAAGTATCCTCCAATTTGTCGGGGTATCCCCCACATCTTAAAAAAAACGCAATCGCATTACATAAAAATATTATATAAAACTTAATTAATCATCATTAAGTCCATGCACATGAATCTTAATTAATCATCATTCGTAATTTGCCTTCGACAAATTTAAAAAGAGCTATAATTCTCTGAATAAACCGATAAATAATAAGTTAATAGGATTTTAACAAATTTTATAAAACTTTGTTTATCATCCGTTCGATAGTGAACGACCCAGGATGATCTTAGTTTATCATCCACAAATTTTCTGCATAATTTCTCACAATCTTATTGATAAAGGGAAATCTATTTTAAAGGCTCTTATTGGTTTTTCTTGAACTTTCATTACCGGCTAACGTTATAAACTTTTAATATACATTGTCCGGTAAATTAAAAATGGTTAAATTTAAATATGCATCACTTGTAACTGATATCGAGGATCAAATAAGAGTAACGTCAGCTTCTCAAGTGAAGTGAGCACAAGTCATTTCGATGGAGAGAAGGCATAAGTTGAATTGTATGATATTGAATATACAAAAGGGTTGGTCACTAGCTATTGGATGATGAACCAATAAGCGACCTACATAGCGTCGAATGCGGATACAAAGTTGCTAGCGATGAAAACTTGACCGACTGGTATAGTGACCATCGAGCGATGAAGTCTTTATCGCTCGGTAGAGACTATACCGCGATTGGATATTTTATATTTTTTCCACTTATTGAATTATGTTTGACACTTTTTAATACCCATGATGAACGCACAAGTAGCAAATCCTTGAATTTACAAAGGTGCAAAAGAACCGGTATTACAGAGTCAAGAGTGTTATATATAGGTTCATAGACTACCAATAGATCTTCCATCCGAAAATAAATCGAGTTGCCACTCCAATTCCACGTTTCACGACATGATCACTGTTAAGGATACCAGAGCTATCCTTCCTCTAGACTCTCAACTGAGTCAGTCAGATGACCAAGATAAACAGCTCTATTTTGTAGGCTAAGAACTCGTTCTTTTAAGTGAGAATTTATTAGTCAGTTTTTGACTCAGATTAAACTCTGTAACAACTATGTAACAGCTTCTCAGTATAAATAAGAGTTCTATCTCCACAAGTTAAGTATGGAAGATATTCACCAAAACCTTCTCTTTAAGTTGGTATCCTCCTCGATCCAACCCACGCTTAAAAAAAAACTTCAATGGCAACAAATACAAATCAACTACGTCAGATCCAGATACACCACCTCGTTACCCTAAAGCTCACGGAAATAAACTTTTTGCTATGGAAAACTCAGTTCAAACGTATTCTTAAAAATTATGGACTCACAAGGTTCGTTGATGGGACGAAGGAAAAAACCCCCCACGAACTTTACCTAACTCACAAGAAATCAATCCAGAATACACAGCGTATGAAGAACAAGATTCTCTTCTTGTTGGCTGGCTGAACTCTATATTAACAGATGTTGTTCTAGGTAAAGTTAGTGGATTAGAAACGTCCAAAGAGGTCTGAGATACACTAGAGAGACACTTTGCACGAAAAACAAAGGTTCATCAGATGCATATTAAGAAGCACCTTCATTCTATGAACAAAGGTAACGAAACCTTAAAAGCATTTTTTAGTGAAGCTAAAAGTTTGTTTGATCATCTTGCAGCATCTGGCTATATATACTGTAATTGCTGATGAGATGAAACAATCCATCAGCAATGGGTTGAATCAGACTTATGATCCTGTTGTCACTACCTTGAGTACAATTGAAGAGATGGACATGGAAACATTTTATGCACATCTCTTCACTTTTGATATGCGTCTCGAACAACAACTAGCTTTACTGCAGCAACCAATATCAAATATTGTTGTCTCCAACTCAGCTTCGTCTAGCAGAAATGGTCCAAAAAATTCTAACAATCAAAGCCGAGGACCATACCAAACAAACAACAACCAGTTCAACCGCAGAAATCAACCACCTCAAAGAAGTTCCAACCAGGAAGAACAACCATGTTAGATCTGCAGGAAAACGAAACCACACAGCTGACAGGTTGGTTTCGCTATGAAAAGCCCAACAACAATCAACAAAATCAACCAGTAGCATATATTTCCCTACCTGGAGGTCCAACTGATAATCAATGGGTGACTGATACCGGTGCAACTCATCACTTAATTGCAGATATGAGGAACTTGACAATCCCTCATGAGTATGATGGTACTGAACAAGTACATGTTGGTAATGGTAATGCACTGAATATTGCTAATATTGGCAATGCCTCCTTCACGTATAAATCGAGATCATTCCATTTAAACAATATATACCATGTACCCCCAATAAACCAATTTACAGTCAGTTTCTCAGTTTTGCAAGGATAATGATGTATACTTTGAATTTCACACATCTTTCTTTGTTGTGAAGGACAAGCACACGGGGATAACACTACTGCAAGGGCTGAATAGGAATGGGATTTACATATTTGAAGGAGTTGACACAATAGACAAACCAATAAATCCACAGTCATATGTCTCATCTACCTTCCCAATTTGGCACCAGCGTCTAGGTCATCCTATGCTATGCATTGTCTCTAGAATCTGTCATCAATATATTTTTTCAGTTTCAAATAAACAGTTTGATTATTGTCTTTCTTTATTGTTTTTGACATTTAGGTTTCACCTCATCTATCTAGAACTGGTTTTCATTACTATATGCTTCTTATGGATGTCTATTCTCACTTCACGTGGATCTTTCCTCTTGTTCAATGTTCAAATGCTTTACAAACTTTTATTCAATTTCGTAAACAAGTAGAGCATTTCAAAGAACATAAAATCAAAGTTTTTCAATCAGATAATGCATTAGAGTATAAAAAATTCACTGCATATCTCAATAATTCTGGCATACAACACAGGTTTTCTTGCCCACATACGTCGCCTCAAAATGGTATTGCTGAACGACGAGTTAGACATGTCGCAGAGTCCGGAGCTCCGGATTGGCACTTTTATTTGAGGCTCACATGCCAACTTCATTTTGGTCAGATGAGCCCCACGTTTTCCTGTTTTCCAAACTCTATGTAGTAGAAAAAAAGGATTGAACCAGTCAATTCTATGCAGTAAAAAAGTACATTCAACTAATGGTAGATGAAGGAAAAGAAAGTACTGAATTTTAAGGGGTTACCTAAGGTCTTAAGGTGTTTGTCATCCGCAATCTAAGAAAAAGACTGTAAATAAGACGTCTTCTTTGTTTGCGAAAGTTGGGAACTTTCCCATGGACTTGAGAAAAACCCTCTCATTTTCTTGCAGAAACCAAATGCTCTTCTGAGTATAACCAGTTACTCCTCTTGATCAAGGTTTACAAATTTTTTGTACTTGTTGTTTAAGATAATTTTATAAAATTATGAGTAATTTGAGAAAGGCAAAATTAGCCATTAATATAATCCGTAATCTGGGTTCTAAAATTTTAACCCGAAGGTGCAGAAACCCAGTGCGTGAAGCTAAGCATCAGTTGAAGCAACAATGTGTTTCTGTGAATTCACCATCAACTACTAATACCTGGAGAGTTTCTTGGCATTCAAAGTTTACTTCTTTTCACGCATTTGGAAAACAAACTCATCGAGGTGCACATCAAAATTTCATTCCCCTTAGTCCCAGAAATAGATTGATTAGATTTTTGGTTATTGGTGGAGTAGTTATTACTGTATGGGGATTAGAAAGAATCCTTATTCAAAAAGATTTCATTTAATTCTTGTATCGATTGATTTGGAAAGAGAAATTGGAGAAGTCATGTTTAATGATCTAAAGAAAACTTATGAAGGGAAAATTCTTCCTGAAACACATCCGGAAAGTGTCAGGGTTAGATCAATAGGCATTGAGATAATTGAAGCTTTACAAAGGGGATTAAGGTATGAGAAAGTAGGGAGTGGTCTTGGATACAGCAATGAAGTTCAGGATGATGTTATGAAGGTGAAGAGAAATAGAAAGAAAGGTGCTACTTATCATTTGGAAGGACTACATTGGGAGATTTTGGTTGTTAATGAACCACGGGTTAATGCCATAAGTATTCCTGGTGGAAAGATTGTTGTTTTCACTGGTTTGCTTGATGTTTTTAAAACAGATGCTGAGATAGCTACAATAGTCGCACATGAGGTATTTGATTTTATGCTTCTTTCGTTAGCTTCTTAGAATTTTTTGGTGAAATGTGGAGAAAGGCCTTCGACAGGGACACATAGGAAGCTCTGGTTGAGCTAGGAAACATGTATATTTGGTCGTGTAGTTTGTTGTTTATTTTGTTTGGATGGTGTTTTCCTTGGATAGAGATGGAATCTAATATTGTATTCTGATATCAGGTTGGGCATCTTGTGGCAAGACATAAAGCAGAATTCGTCTCAAAGTTTACGTGGCTTATAATTCTGGAAGTAATTCTGAACATTGGTGATGAGATGAGTGAACGGATAACTGAGGCATATAAATATCTCTTGTTGCCTTCCCGTCGGAGGTATTTATTGTGGTTTAAGTAGAATTCTATTGTTTACAAGCGTTGCTGCTTGTCCGCCTTTTCATATACTCAAAACTCGTCACAATGGAGTTCTATTTCTAGTTGTTGTTGTTGCTTTGGTCTTTCTTGTAGAAAGCTTGATACTGGCATCAAGTATGTGCTTATGTTTCTTGCTAGTAGAGGTATTTTATTCTTCCTGCATGTTTTCTCTTATTAGGAATGAAATGGAGGCAGACTATATTGGGTTACTTTTGCTTGCCTCAGCTGGATACGATCCTCAGATGGCGCCACAAGTGTATGAGAAGCTTGGGGAGTTTAGTGGAGAGTCACCATTAGATGATGATGATAGTCTTGCATCCATCCGGAATAAAGAGAGCAGAAGTACTGTCCCGAGCCAAAGTTATGGGAGAAGCCCTTGGCATATATAAGGAATCAAGGTCAGGCTTCCTTTTGGAGATGTTAAGAATGTGGGTTATATAAATATATAAGGAATCAAGGTCAGGCATCCTTTTGGAGATGTTAAGAATGTGGGTTATATAAATACATAGTTTCAATCTCTATAACAGAACACCCACATTTTAGTTTCTCCGAATCACACAAAATTTGGTCGAGCCAATTTAGATATCTGATGGAATTTTGATTGGAACCTGGTGTTGGCTTGAAATCCGTTGGACACCCACATCCATTAATTAGTGGTACAGTATAATTCCTAGAGTAAATATGTCTTACCCACGGGCACTTTCTTACCTTTTCTTGCCAGAGAAACAAAATTTGATGGACCGTCTCATTTACATCCGGTAATGAAATCTTTTGTCCCATACCTTTCACGTCGGAGTAAGAGGAGGAGTCTGGTCGAGTATAAATCAGATATTTGTCATTTCTGGAGTCATTACATTACAGCTTCACTTGACCTCAAGATGTTTTTTCTTTCAATTATAGACCGACGAACATCTATTACTTTTCTTAAACTGCGATTTTCACTAACAACAAAAGGTGCAACATTTGAGCTTTGTGACTGATATTTTGCTGCTTGCAGCACCTACCCTCCGATGACTAGGAAGCTCCTTAATTTTACCCAATCCCTGACATCCTCATTCCACAAGTGATAGTACTTCTGCTTGCCAACCTCAAGCTTAAGTTTTCTATGTGCAATATGACTAGGAATGTTATCCATATTGCTTATAACCCAATTCCACTTTTGATTCCTCGAGTCTATCACCTCGGAAACAAGTGCTAAAGATTCAAATCAAGCAAGCTATCAACCAAGCCTGGAACCCTGGTATCTCCAGAAATCAACCTTGGCCAAAGAGCAGTAGATGCCACAGACGCCATTAAAATCAACTGAGCAGGAGAGGAGAAGAAGGAGATGCCCAGATCGAGCGCTACTCTCTCAATCTTCTGGTTTATGTAGAAAAGAAAAGAAAAACTACGGAATTTCGGATAGTTCTAAAAAAAAGAAACGCGCAGTATGTCAGGGTAATTCCTATGGGATGGTAAATCTAAGATTTGCCTATCTCGATCCAATTATGGGATGAACAACAAGGAATAGACCCGCATTGATAAACTAGGGTGGTATGTTTTGCACTTTGTTTAGCTTATGCCCCCCACC